>NC_090393.1:66665115-66965115 GCF_036365525.1 Heterodontus francisci | reverse complement strand
ACAGAGAGAGAGAAATGGAGAGTCTCCTTCCCCAAAACAGAGAGAGAGAAATGGAGACTCTCCTTCCACTCAACAGAGAGAGAGAAATGGAGAGTCTCCTTCCCCATAACAGAGAGGGAGAAATGTAGAGTCTCCTTCCCCATAACAGAGAGAGAGAAATGGAGAGTCTCCTTCCCCAAAACAGAGAGGGAGAAATGGAGAGTCTCCTTCCCCATAACAGAGAGAGAGAAATGGAGAGTCTCCTTCCCCATAACAGAGAGAGAGGGAGAAATGGAGAGTCTCCTTTGCCAAAACAGAGAGAAAGTGGGAGACTCCTACCCTACAACAGAGAGAGAGAAATGGAGATTCTACTTCTCCATAACAGAGAGAGAGAAATGGAGAGTCTCCTTCCTCACAACAGAGAGAGAGAAATGGAGAGTCTCCTTCCCCATAACAGAGAGAGAGAAATGGAGAGTCTCCTGCCCCATAACAGAGAGGGAGAAATGGAGAGTCTCCTTCCCCATAACAGAGAGAGAGAAATGGAGATTCTCCTTCCCAACAACAAAGTGAGAGAAATGGATAGTCTCCTTCCTCACAACAGAGAGAGAGAAATGGATAGTCTCCTTCCCCACAACAGAGATAGAGTAATGGAGAATCTCCTTCCCCATAACAGAGAGAGAGAAATGGAGAGTCTCCTTCCCCATAACAGAGAGAGAGGGAGAAATGGAGAGTCTCCTTTGCCAAAACAGAGAGAAAGTGGGAGACTCCTACCCTACAACAGAGAGAGAGAAATGGAGATTCTACTTCTCAATAACAGAGAGAGAGAAATGGAGAGTCTCCTTCCCCAAAACAGAGAGAGAGAAATGGAGAGTCTCCTTCCCCAAAACAGAGAGAGAGAAATGGAGACTCTCCTTCCACTCAACAGAGAGAGAGAGAGAAATGGAGAGTCTCCTTCCCCATAACAGAGAGGGAGAAATGTAGAGTCTCCTTCCAAATAACAGAGAGAGAGAAATGGAGAGTCTCCTTCCCAAAACAGAGAGGGAGAAATGGAGAGTCTCCTTCCCCATAACAGAGAGAGAGAAATGGAGAGTCTCCTTCCCCATAACCGAGAGACAGGGAGAAATGGAGAGTCTCCTTTGCCAAAACAGAGAGAAAGTGGGAGACTCCTACCTTACAACAGAGAGAGAGAAATGGAGATTCTACTTCTCCATAACAGAGAGAGAGAAATGGAGAGTCTCCTTCCTCACAACAGATGGAGAGAAATGGAGAGTCTCCTTCCCCATAACAGAGAGAGAGAAATGGAGAGTCTCCTGCCCCATAACAGAGAGGGAGAAATGGAGTGTCTCCTTCCCCATAACAGAGAGAGAGAAATGGAGATTCTCCTTCCCAACAACAAAGTGAGAGAAATGGATAGTCTCCTTCCCCATAAAAGAGAGGGAGAATTGGAGCGTGTCCTTCCACATAACAGAGAGGGAGAAATGGAGAGTCTGCTTCTCCATAACGGAGAGGGAGAAATGGAGATTCTCCTTCCCCATAACAGAGAGGGAGAAATGGAGAGTCTCTTTCCCCATAACAGAGAGAGAGAAATGGAGAGTCTCCTTCCCCAAAACAGAGAGGGAGAAATGGAGAGTCTCCTTCCCCATAACAGAGAGAGAGAAATGGAGAGTCTCCTTCCCCATAACAGAGAGAGAGGGAGAAATGGAGAGTTTCCTTTGCCAAAACTGAGAGAAAGTGGGAGACTCCTACCCTACAACAGAGAGAGAGAAATGGAGATTCTACTTCTCCATAACAGAGAGAGAGAAATGGAGAGTCTTCTTCCCCAAAACAGAGAGAGAGAAATGGAGAGTCTCCTTCCCCAAAACAGAGAGAGAGAAATGGAGACTCTCCTTCCACTCAACAGAGAGAGAGAAATGGAGAGTCTCCTTCCCCATAACAGAGAGGGAGAAATGTAGAGTCTCCTTCCCCATAACAGAGAGAGAGAAATGGAGAGTCTCCTTCCCCAAAACAGAGAGGGAGAAATGGAGAGTCTCCTTCCCCGTAACAGAGAGAGAGAAATGGAGAGTCTCCTTCCCCATAACAGAGCGAGAGGGAGAAATGGAGAGTCTCCTTTGCCAAAACAGAGAGAAAGTGGGAGACTCCTACCCTACAACAGAGAGAGAGAAATGGAGATTCTACTTCTCCATAACAGAGAGAGAGAAATGGAGAGTCTCCTACCTCACAACAGAGAGAGAGAAATGGAGAGTCTCCTTCCCCATAACAGAGAGAGAGAAATGGAGAGTCTCCTGCCCCATAACAGAGAGGGAGAAATGGAGAGTCTCCTTCCCCATAACAGAGAGAGAGAAATGGAGATTCTCCTTCCCAACAACAAAGTGAGAGAAATGGATAGTCTCCTTCCTCACAACAGAGAGAGAGAAATGGATAGTCTCCTTCCCCACAACAGAGATAGAGTAATGGAGAATCTCCTTCCCCATAACAGAGAGAGAGAAATGGAGAGTCTCCTTCCCCATAACTGAGAGGGAGAAAGGGAGAGTCTCCTTCCCCATAACAGAGAGAGAGAAATGTAGATTCTCCTTCCCAACAACAAAGTGAGAGAAATGGAGAGTCTCCTTCCTCACAACAGAGAGAGAGAAATGGAGAGTCTCCTTCCCCATAACAGAGAGAGAGAAATGGAGAGTCTCCTGCCCCATAACAGAGAGGGAGAAATGGAGAGTCTCCTTCCCCATAACAGAGAGAGAGAAATGGAGAGTCTCCTTCCCCAAAACAGAGAGAGAGTAATGGAGACTCTCCTTCCCCAAAACAGAGAGAGAGAAAGGGAGAGTCTCCTTCCCCATAACAGAGAGGGAGAAATGTAGAGTCTCCTTCCCCATAACAGAGAGAGAGAAATGGAGAGTCTCCTTCCTCAAAACAGAGAGGGAGAAATGGAGAGTCTCCGTCCCCATAACAGAGAGAGAGAAATGGAGAGTCTCCTTCCCCATAACAGAGAGAGAGGGAGAAATGGAGAGTCTCCTTTGCCAAAACAGAGAGAAAGTGGGAGACTCCTACCCTACAACAGAGAGAGAGAAATGGAGATTCTACTTCTCAATAACAGAGAGAGAGAAATGGAGAGTCTCCTTCCCCAAAACAGAGAGAGAGAAATGGAGAGTCTCCTTCCCCAAAACAGAGAGAGAGAAATGGAGACTCTCCTTCCACTCAACAGAGAGAGAGAGAAATGGAGAGTCTCCTTCCCCAAAACAGAGAGGGAGAAATGGAGAGTCTCCTTCCCCATAACAGAGAGAGAGAAATGGAGAGTCTCCTTCCCCATAACCGAGAGACAGGGAGAAATGGAGAGTCTCCTTTGCCAAAACAGAGAGAAAGTGGGAGACTCCTACCCTGCAACAGAGAGAGAGAAATGGAGATTCTACTTCCCCATAACAGAGAGAGAGAAATGGAGAGTCTCCTGCCCCATAACAGAGAGGGAGAAATGGAGAGTCTCCTTCCCCATAACAGAGAGAGAGAAATGGAGATTCTCCTTCCCAACAACAAAGTGAGAGAAATGGAGAGTCTCCTTCCTCACAACAGAGAGAGAGAAATGGATAGTCTCCTTCCCCACAACAGAGATAGAGTAATGGAGAATCTCCTTCCCCATAACAGAGAGAGAGAAATGGAGAGTCTCCTTCCCCATAACTGAGAGGGAGAAAGGGAGAGTCTCCTTCCCCATAACAGAGAGAGAGAAATGTAGATTCTCCTTCCCAACAACAAAGTGAGAGAAATGGAGAGTCTCCTTCTTCACAACAGAGAGAGAGAAATGGAGAGTCTCCTTCCCCATAACAGAGAGAGAGAAATGGAGAGTCTCCTGCCCCATAACAGAGAGGGAGAAATGGAGAGTCTCCTTCCCCATAACAGAGAGAGAGAAATGGAGAGTCTCCTTCCCCAAAACAGAGAGAGAGAAATGGAGACTCTCCTTCCCCAAAACAGAGAGAGAGAAAGGGAGAGTCTCCATCCCCATAACAGAGAGGGAGAAATGTAGAGTCTCCTTCCCCATAACAGAGAGAGAGAAATGGAGAGTCTCCTTCCCCAAAACAGAGAGGGAGAAATGGAGAGTCTCCTTCCCCATAACAGAGAGAGAGAAATGGAGAGTCTCCTTCCCCATAACAGAGAGAGAGGGAGAAATGGAGAGTCTCCTTTGCCAAAACAGAGAGAAAGTGGGAGACTCCTACCCTACTACAGAGAGAGAGAAATGGAGATTCTACTTCTCCATAACAGAGAGAGAGAAATGGAGAGTCTCCTTCCCCAAAACAGAGAGAGAGAAATGGAGAGTCTCCTTCCCCAAAACAGAGAGAGAGAAATGGAGACTCTCCTTCCACTCAACAGAGAGAGAGAAATGGAGAGTCTCCTTCCCCATAACAGAGAGGGAGAAATGTAGAGTCTCCTTCCCCATAACAGGGAGAGTGAAATGGAGAGTCTCCTTCCCCAAAACAGAGAGGGAGAAATGGAGAGTCTCCTTCCCCATAACAGAGAGAGAGAAATGGAAAATCTCCTTCCCCATATCAGAGAGGGAGAAATGGAGATTCTGCTTCCCCATAACAGAGGAAGAGAAGTGGAGAGTCTCCATCCCCATAACAGAGAGGGAGAAATGGAGATTCTCCTTCCCCATAACAGAGAGGTAGAAATGGAGAGTGTACTTCCCCATAACAGAGAGGGAGAAATGGAGATTCTCCTTCCCCATAACAGAGAGGTAGAAATGGAGAGTGTACTTCCCCATAACAGAGAGGGAGAAATGGAGATTCTCCTTCCCCATAACAGAGATAGAGAAATGGAGACTCTTCTTCTTCATAACAGAGAGAGAGAAATGGAAAATCTCCTTCCCCATAAAAGAGAGGGAGAAATGGAGCGTGTCCTTCCCCATAACAGAGAGGGAGAAATGGAGAGTCTGCTTCTCCATAACGGAGAGGGAGAAATGGAGATTCTCCTTCCCCAAAACAGAGAGGGAGAAATGGAGAGTCTCCATCCCCATAACAGAGAGAGAGAAATGTAGATTCTCCTTCCCAACAACAAAGTGAGAGAAATGGAGAGTCTCCTTCCTCACAACAGAGAGAGAGAAATGGAGAGTCTCCTTCCCCATAACAGAGAGAGAGAAATGGAGAGTCTCCTGCCCCATAACAGAGAGGGAGAAATGGAGAGTCTCCTTCCCCATAACAGAGAGAGAGAAATGGAGATTCTCCTTCCCAACAACAAAGTGAGAGAAATGGAGAGTCTCCTTCCTCACAACAGAGAGAGAGAAATGGATAGTCTCCTTCCCCACAACAGAGATAGAGTAATGGAGAATCTCCTTCCCCATAACAGAGAGAGAGAAATGGAGAGTCTCCTTCCCCATAACTGAGAGGGAGAAAGGGAGAGTCTCCTTCCCCATAACAGAGAGAGAGAAATGTAGATTCTCCTTCCCAACAACAAAGTGAGAGAAATGGAGAGTCTCCTTCTTCACAACAGAGAGAGAGAAATGGAGAGTCTCCTTCCCCATAACAGAGAGAGAGAAATGGAGAGTCTCCTGCCCCATAACAGAGAGGGAGAAAAGGAGAGTCTCCTTCCCCATAACAGAGAGAGAGAAATGGAGAGTCTCCTTCCCCAAAACAGAGAGAGAGAAATGGAGACTCTCCTTCCCCAAAACAGAGAGAGAGAAAGGGAGAGTCTCCATCCCCATAACAGAGAGGGAGAAATGTAGAGTCTCCTTCCCCATAACAGAGAGAGAGAAATGGACAGTCTCCTTCCCCAAAACAGAGAGGGAGAAATGGAGAGTCTCCTTCCTCACAACAGATGGAGAGAAATGGAGAGTCTCCTTCCCCAAAACAGAGAGAGAGAAATGGAGAGTCTCCTTCCCAACAACAAAGTGAGAGAAATGGAGAGTCTCCTTCCTCACAACAGAGAGAGAGAAATCGAGAGTCTCCTTCCCCATAACAGAGAGAGAGAAATGGAGAGTCTCCTGCCCCATAACAGAGAGGGAGAAATGGAGAGTCTCCTTCCCCATAACAGAGAGAGAGAAATGGAGATTCTCCTTCCCAACAACAAAGTGAGAGAAATGGAGAGTCTCCTTCCTCACAACAGAGAGAGAGAAATGGATAGTCTCCTTCCCCACAACAGAGATAGAGTAATGGAGAATCTCCTTCCCCATAACAGAGAGAGAGAAATGGAGAGTCTCCTTCCCCATAACTGAGAGGGAGAAAGGGAGAGTCTCCTTCCCCATAACAGAGAGAGAGAAATGTAGATTCTCCTTCCCAACAACAAAGTGAGAGAAATGGGGAGTCTCCTTCTTCACAACAGAGAGAGAGAAATGGAGAGTCTCCTTCCCCATAACAGAGAGAGAGAAATGGAGAGTCTCCTGCCCCATAACAGAGAGGGAGAAATGGAGAGTCTCCTTCCCCATAACAGAGAGAGAGAAATGGAGAGTCTCCTTCCCCAAAACAGAGAGAGAGAAATGGAGACTCTCCTTCCCCAAAACAGAGTGAGAGAAAGGGAGAGTCTCCATCCCCATTACAGAGAGGGAGAAATGTAGAGTCTACTTCCCCATAACAGAGAGAGAGAAATGGAGAGTCTCCTTCCCCAAAACAGAGAGGGAGAAATGGAGAGTCTCCTTCCCCATAACAGAGAGAGAGAAATGGAGAGTCTCCTTCCCCATAACAGAGAGAGAGGGAGAAATGGACAGTCTACTTTGCCAAAACAGAGAGAAAGTGGGAGACTCCTACCCTACTACAGAGAGAGAGAAATGGAGATTCTACTTCTCCATAACAGAGAGAGAGAAATGGAGAGTCTCCTTCCCCAAAATAGAGAGAGAGAAATGGAGAGTCTCCTTCCCCAAAACAGAGAGAGAGAAATGGAGACTCTCCTTCCACTCAACAGAGAGAGAGAAATGGAGAGTCTCCTTCCCCATAACAGAGAGGGAGAAATGTAGAGTCTCCTTCCCCATAACAGAGACAGAGAAATGGAGAGTCTCCTTCCCCAAAACAGAGAGGGAGAAATGGAGAGTCTCCTTCCCCATAACAGAGGGAGAGAAATGGAGAGTCTCCTTCCCCATAACAGAGAGAGAGGGAGAAATGGAGAGTCTCCTTTGCCAAAACAGAGAGAAAGTGGGAGACTCCTACCCTACAACAGAGAGAGAGAAATGGAGATTCTACTTCTCCATAACAGAGAGAGAGTAATGGAGAGTCTCCTTCCTCACAACAGAGAGAGAGAAATGGAGAGTCTCCTGCCCCATAACAGAGAGGGAGAAATGGAGAGTCTCCTTCCCCATAACAGAGAGAGAGAAATGGAGATTATCCTTCCCAACAACAAAGTGAGAGAAATGGAGAGTCTCCTTCCTCACAACAGAGAGGGAGAAATGGATAGTCTCCTTCCCCACAACAGAGATAGAGTAATGGAGAATCTCCTTCCCCATAACAGAGAGAGAGAAATGGAGAGTCTCCTTCCCCATAACTGAGAGGGAGAAAGGGAGAGTCTCCTTACCCATAACAGAGAGAGAGAAATGTAGATTCTCCTTCCCAACAACAAAGTGAGAGAAATGGAGAGTCTCCTTCCTCACAACAGAGAGAGAGAAATGGAGAGTCTCCTTCCCCATAACAGAGAGAGAGAAATGGAGAGTCTCCTGCCACATAACAGAGAGGGAGAAATGGAGAGTCTCCTTCCCCATAACAGAGAGAGAGAAATGGAGAGTCTCCTTCCCGAAAACAGAGAGAGAGAGATGGAGACTCTCCTTCCCCAAAACAGAGAGAGAGAAATGGAGATTCTCCTTCCCCATAACAGAGAGAGAGAAATGGAGAGTCTCCTTCCCCAAAGCAGAGAGAGAGAAATGGAGAGTCTCCTTCCCCATAACAGAGAGAGAGAGAAATGGAGAGTCTCCTTCCCCATAACAGAGAGGGAGAAATGGAAAATCTCCTTCCCCATAACAGAGAGGGAAAAATGGAGAGTCTCCTTCCCCAGAAGAGAGATGGAGAAATGGAGAGTCTCCTTCCCCATAACAGAGAGAGAGAAATGGAAAATCTCCTTCCCCATATCAGAGAGGGAGAAATGGAGATTCTGCTTCCCCATAACAGAGGAAGAGAAGTGGAGAGTCTCCATCCCCATAACACAGAGGGTGAAATGGAGAGTCTCCTTCCCCATAACGGAGAGGGAGAAATGGAGATTCTCCTTCCCCATAACAGAGAGGTAGAAATGGAGAGTGTACTTCCCCATAACAGAGAGGGAGAAATGGAGATTCTCCTTCCCCATAACAGAGAGAGAGAAATGGAGACTCTTCTTCTTCATAACAGAGAGAGAGAAATGGAAAATCTCCTTCCCCATAAAAGAGAGGGAGAAATGGAGCGTGTCCTTCCCCATAACAGAGAGGGAGAAATGGAGAGTCTGCTTCTCCATAACGGAGAGGGAGAAATGGAGATTCTCCTTCCCCATAACAGAGAGGGAGAAATGGAGAGTCTCCATCCCCATAACAGAGAGAGAGAAATGGAGAGTCTCCTTCCCCAAAACAGAGAGAGAGAAATGGAGAGTCTCCTTCCCCATAACAGAGAGAGAGAAATGTAGATTCTCCTTCCCAACAACAAAGTGAGAGAAATGGAGAGTCTCCTTCTTCACAACAGAGAGAGAGAAATGGAGAGTCTCCTTCCCCATAACAGAGAGAGAGAAATGGAGAGTCTCCTGCCCCATAACAGAGGGGGAGAAATGGAGAGTCTCCTTCCCCATAACAGAGAGAGAGAAATGGAGAGTCTCCTTCCCCAAAACAGAGAGAGAGAAATGGAGACTCTCCTTCCCCAAAACAGAGAGAGAGAAAGGGAGAGTCTCCTTCCCCATAACAGAGAGGGAGAAATGTAGAGTCTCCTTCCCCATAACAGAGAGAGAGAAATGGAGAGTCTCCTTCCCCATAACAGAGAGAGAGGGAGAAATGGAGAGTCTCCTTTGCCAAAACAGAGAGAAAGTGGGAGACTCCTTCCCTACAACAGAGAGAGAGAAATGGAGATTCTACTTCTCCATAACAGAGAGAGAGAAATGGAGAGTCTCCTTCTCCAAAACAGAGAGAGAGAAATGGAGAGTCTCCTTCCCCAAAACAGAGAGAGAGAAATGGAGACTCTCCTTCCACTCAACAGAGAGAGAGAAATGGAGTGTCTCCTTCCCCATAACAGAGAGGGAGAAATGTAGAGTCTCCTTCCCCATAACGGAGAGAGAGAAATGGAGAGTCTCCTTCCCCAAAACAGAGAGGGAGAAATGGAGAGTCTCCTTCCCCATAACAGAGAGAGAGAAATGGAGAGTCTACTTCCCCATAACAGAGAGAGAGGGAGAAATGCAGAGTCTCCTTTGCCAAAACAGAGAGAAAGTGGGAGACTCCTACCCTACAACAGAGAGAGAGAAATGGAGATTCTACTTCTCCATAACAGAGAGAGAGAAATGGAGAGTCTCCTTCCTCACAACAGAGAGAGAGAAATGGAGAGTCTCCTTCCCCATAACAGAGAGAGAGAAATGTAGAGTCTCCTTCCCCATAACAGAGAGAGAGAAATGGAGAGTCTCCTTCCCCTAAACAGAGAGGGAGAAATGGAGAGTCTCCTTCCCCATAACAGAGAGAGAGAAATGGAGAGTCTCCTTCCCCATAACAGAGAGAGAGGGAGAAATGCAGAGTCTCCTTTGCCAAAACAGAGAGAAAGTGGGAGACTCCTACCCTACAACAGAGAGAGAGAAATGGAGATTATACTTCTCCATAACAGAGAGAGAGAAATGGAGAGTCTCCTTCCCCAAAACAGAGAGAGAGAAATGGAGACTCTCCTTCCACTCAACAGAGAGAGAGAAATGGAGAGTCTCCTTCCCCATAACAGAGAGGGAGAAATGTAGAGTCTCCTTCCCCATAACAGAGAGAGAGAAATGGAGAGTCTCCTTCCCCAAAACAGAGAGGGAGAAATGGAGAGTCTCCTTCCCCATAACAGAGAGAGAGAAATGGAGAGTCTCCTTCCCCATAACAGAGAGAGAGGGAGAAATGGAGAGTCTCCTTCCCCATAACAGAGAGAGAGGGAGAAATGGAGAGTCACCTTTGCCAAAACAGAGAGAAAGTGGGAGACTCCTACCCTACAACAGAGAGAGAGAAATGGAGATTCTACTTCTCCATAACAGAGAGAGAGAAATGGAGAGTCTCCTTCCTCACAACAGAGAGAGAGAAATGGAGAGTCTCCTTCCCCATAACAGAGAGAGAGAAATGGAGAGTCTCCTGCCCCATAACAGAGAGAGAGAAATGGAGAGTCTCCTTCCCCATAACAGAGAGAGAGAAATGTAGATTCTCCTTCCCAACAACAAAGTGAGAGAAATGGAGAGTCTCCTTCCTCACAACAGAGAGAGAGAAATGGAGAGTCTCCTTCCCCATAACAGAGAGAGAGAAATGGAGAGTCTCCTGCCCCATAACAGAGAGGGAGAAATGGAGAGTCTCCTTCCCCATAACAGAGAGAGAGAAATGGAGAGTCTCCTTCCCCAAAACAGAGAGAGAGAAATGGAGACTCTCCTTCCCCAAAACAGAGAGAGAGAAAGGGAGAGTCTCCTTCCCCATAACAGAGAGGGAGAAATGTAGAGTCTCCTTCCCCATAACAGAGAGAGAGAAATGGAGAGTCTCCTTCCCCAAAACAGAGAGGGAGAAATGGAGAGTCTCCTTCCCCATAACAGAGAGAGAGAAATGGAGAGTCTCCTTCCCCATAACAGAGAGAGAGGGAGAAATGGAGAGTCTCCTTTGCCAAAACAGAGAGAAAGTGGGAGACTCCTACCCTACAACAGAGAGAGAGAAATGGAGATTCTACTTCTCCATAACAGAGAGAGAGAAATGGAGAGTCTCCTTCTCCAAAACAGAGAGAGAGAAATGGAGAGTCTCCTTCCCCAAAACAGAGAGAGAGAAATGGAGACTCTCCTTCCACTCAACAGAGAGAGAGAAATGGAGAGTCTCCTTCCCCATAACAGAGAGGGAGAAATGTAGAGTCTCCTTCCCCATAACAGAGAGAGAGAAATGGAGAGTCTCCTTCCCCAAAACAGAGAGGGAGAAATGGAGAGTCTCCTTCCCCATAACAGAGAGAGAGAAATGGAGAGTCTCCTTCCCCATAACAGAGAGAGAGGGAGAAATGCAGAGTCTCCTTTGCCAAAACAGAGAGAAAGTGGGAGACTCCTACCCTACAACAGAGAGAGAGAAATGGAGATTCTACTTCTCCATAACAGAGAGAGAGAAATGGAGAGTCTCCTTCCTCACAACAGAGAGAGAGAAATGGAGAGTCTCCTTCCCCATAACAGAGAGAGAGAAATGTAGAGTCTCCTTCCCCATAACAGAGAGAGAGAAATGGAGAGTCTCCTTCCCCTAAACAGAGAGGGAGAAATGGAGAGTCTCCTTCCCCATAACAGAGAGAGAGAAATGTAGAGTCTCCTTCCCCATAACAGAGAGAGAGGGAGAAATGCAGAGTCTCCTTCGCCAAAACAGAGAGAAAGTGGGAGACTCCTACCCTACAACAGAGAGAGAGAAATGGAGATTATACTTCTCCATAACAGAGAGAGAGAAATGGAGAGTCTCCTTCCCCAAAACAGTGAGAGAGAAATGGAGACTCTCCTTCCACTCAACAGAGAGAGAGAAATGGAGAGTCTCCTTCCCCATAACAGAGAGGGAGAAATGTAGAGTCTCCTTCCCCATAACAGAGAGAGAGAAATGGAGAGTCTCCTTCCCCAAAACAGAGAGGGAGAAATGGAGAGTCTCCTTCCCCATAACAGAGAGAGAGAAATGGAGAGTCTCCTTCCCCATAACAGAGAGAGAGGGAGAAATGGAGAGTCTCCTTTGCCAAAACAGAGAGAAAGTGGGAGACTCCTACCCTACAACAGAGAGAGAGAAATGGAGATTCTACTTCTCCATAACAGAGAGAGAGAAATGGAGAGTCTCCTTCCTCACAACAGAGAGAGAGAAATGGAGAGTCTCCTTCCCCATAACAGAGAGAGAGAAATGGAGAGTCTCCTGCCCCATAACAGAGAGGGAGAAATGGAGAGTCTCCTTCCCCATAACAGAGAGAGAGAAATGGAGATTATCCTTCCCAACAACAAAGTGAGAGAAATGGAGAGTCTCCTTCCTCACAACTGAGAGAGAGAAATGGATAGTCTCCTTCCCCACAACAGAGATAGAGAAATGGAGAGTCTCCTTCCCCATAACTGAGAGGGAGAAAGGGAGAGTCTCCTTACCCATAACAGAGAGAGAGAAATGTAGATACTCCTTCCCAACAACAAAGTGAGAGAAATGGAGAGTCTCCTTCCTCACAACAGAGAGAGAGAAATGGAGAGTCCCCTTCCCCATAACAGAGAGAGAGAAATGGAGAGTCTCCTTCCCCATAACTGAGAGGGAGAAAGGGAGAGTCTCCTTACCCATAACAGAGAGAGAGAAATGTAGATTCTCCTTCCCAACAACAAAGTGAGAGAAATGGAGAGTCTCCTTCCTCACAACAGAGAGAGAGAAATGGAGAGTCCCCTTTCCCATAACAGAGAGAGAGAAATGGAGAGTCTCCTGCCCCATAACAGAGAGGGAGAAATGGAGAGTCTCCTTCCCCATAACAGAGAGAGAGAAATGGAGAGTCTCCTTCCCGAAAACAGAGAGAGAGAGATGGAGACTCTCCTTCCCCAAAACAGAGAGAGAGAAATGGAGATTCTCCTTCCCCATAACAGAGAGAGAGAAATGGAGAGTCTCCTTCCCCAAAGCAGAGAGAGAGAAATGGAGAGTCTCCTTCCCCATAACAGAGAGAGAGAGAAATGGAGAGTTTCCTTCCCCATAACAGAGAGGGAGAAATGGAAAATCTCCTTCCCCATAACAGAGAGGGAAAAATGGAGAGTCTCCTTCCCCAGAAGAGAGATGGAGAAATGGAGAGTCTCCTTCCCCATAACAGAGAGAGAGAAATGGAAAATCTCCTTCCCCATATCAGAGAGGGAGAAATGGAGATTCTGCTTCCCCATAACAGAGGAAGAGAAGTGGAGAGTCTCCATCCCCATAACAGAGAGGGTGAAATGGAGAGTCTCCTTCCCCATAACGGAGAGGGAGAAATGGAGATTCTCCTTCCCCATAACAGAGAGGTAGAAATGGAGAGTGTACTTCCCCATAACAGAGAGGGAGAAATGGAGATTCTCCTTCCCCATTACAGAGAGAGAGAAATGGAGACTCTTCTTCTTCATAACAGAGAGAGAGAAATGGAAAATCTCCTTCACCATAAAAGAGAGGGAGAAATGGAGCGTGTCCTTCCCCATAACAGAGAGGGAGAAATGGAGAGTCTGCTTCTCCATAATGGAGAGGGAGAAATGGAGATTCTCCTTCCCCATAACAGAGAGGGAGAAATGGAGAGTCTCCATCCCCATAACAGAGAGAGAGAAATGGAGAGTCTCCTTCCCCAAAACAGAGAGAGAGAAATGGAGAGTCTCCTTCCCCATAACAGAGAGAGAGAAATGTAGATTCTCCTTCCCAACAACAAAGTGAGAGAAATGGAGAGTCTCCTTCCTCACAACAGAGAGAGAGAAATGGAGAGTCTCCTTCCCCATAACAGAGAGAGAGAAATGGAGAGTCTCCTGCCCCATAACAGAGAGGGAGAAATGGAGAGTCTCCTTCCCCATAACAGAGAGAGAGAAATGGAGAGTCTCCTTCCCCAAAACAGAGAGAGAGAAATGGAGACTCTCCTTCCCCAAAACAGAGAGAGAGAAAGGGAGAGTCTCCTTCCCCGTAACAGAGAGGGAGAAATGTAGAGTCTCCTTCCCCATAACAGAGAGAGAGAAATGGAGAGTCTCCTTCCCCAAAACAGAGAGGGAGAAATGGAGAGTCTCCTTCCCCATAACAGAGAGAGAGAAATGGAGAGTCTCCTTCCCCATAACAGAGAGAGAGGGAGAAATGGAGAGTCTCCTTTGCCAAAACAGAGAGAAAGTGGGAGACTCCTACCCTACAACAGAGAGAGAGAGAAATGGAGATTCTACTTCTCCATAACAGAGAGAGAGAAATGGAGAGTCTCCTTCCCCAAAACAGAGAGAGAGAAATGGAGAGTCTCCTTCCCCAAAACAGAGAGAGAGAAATGGAGACTCTCCTTCCACTCAACAGAGAGAGAGAAATGGAGAGTCTCCTTCCCCATAACAGAGAGGGAGAAATGTAGAGTCTCCTTCCCCATAACAGAGAGAGAGAAATGGAGAGTCTCCTTCCCCAAAACAGAGAGGGAGAAATGGAGAGTCTCCTTCCCCATAACAGAGAGAGAGAAATGGAGAGTCTCCTTCCCCATAACAGAGAGAGAGGGAGAAATGCAGAGTCTCCTTTGCCAAAACAGAGAGAAAGTGGGAGACTCCTACCCTACAACAGAGAGAGAGAAATGGAGATTCTACTTCTCCATAACAGAGAGAGAGAAATGGAGAGTCTCCTTCCTCACAACAGAGAGAGAGAAATGGAGAGTCTCCTTCCCCATAACAGAGAGAGAGAAATGGAGAGTCTCCTGCCCCATAACAGAGAGGGAGAAATGGAGAGTCTCCTTCCCCATAACAGAGAGAGAGAAATGGAGATTCTCCTTCCCAACAACAAAGTGAGAGAAATGGATAGTCTCCTTCCCCATAAAAGAGAGGGAGAAATGGAGCGTGTCCTTCCCCATAACAGAGAGGTAGAAATGGAGAGTGTACTTCCCCATAACAGAGAGGGAGAAATGGAGATTCTCCTTCCCCATTACAGAGAGAGAGAAATGGAGACTCTTCTTCTTCATAACAGAGAGAGAGAAATGGAAAATCTCCTTCACCATAAAAGAGAGGGAGAAATGGAGCGTGTCCTTCCCCATAACAGAGAGGGAGAAATGGAGAGTCTGCTTCTCCATAATGGAGAGGGAGAAATGGAGATTCTCCTTCCCCATAACAGAGAGGGAGAAATGGAGAGTCTACATCCCCATAACAGAGAGAGAGAAATGGAGAGTCTCCTTCCCCAAAACAGAGAGAGAGAAATGGAGAGTCTCCTTCCCCATAACAGAGAGAGAGAAATGTAGATTCTCCTTCCCAACAACAAAGTGAGAGAAATGGAGAGTCTCCTTCCTCACAACAGAGAGAGAGAAATGGAGAGTCTCCTTCCCCATAACAGAGAGAGAGAAATGGAGAGTCTCCTGCCCCATAACAGAGAGGGAGAAATGGAGAGTCTCCTTCCCCATAACAGAGAGAGAGAAATGGAGAGTCTCCTTCCCCTAAACAGAGAGGGAGAAATGGAGAGTCTCCTTCCCCATAACAGAGAGAGAGAAATGTAGAGTCTCCTTCCCCATAACAGAGAGAGAGGGAGAAATGCAGAGTCTCCTTTGCCAAAACAGAGAGAAAGTGGGAGACTCCTACCCTACAACAGAGAGAGAGAAATGGAGATTCTACTTCTCCATAACAGAGAGAGAGAAATGGAGAGTCTCCTTCCTCACAACAGAGAGAGAGAAATGGAGAGTCTCCTTCCCCATAACAGAGAGAGAGAAATGTAGAGTCTCCTTCCCCATAACAGAGAGAGAGAAATGGAGAGTCTCCTTCCCCTAAACAGAGAGGGAGAAATGGAGAGTCTCCTTCCCCATAACAGAGAGAGAGAAATGTAGAGTCTCCTTCCCCATAACAGAGAGAGAGGGAGAAATGCAGAGTCTCCTTTGCCAAAACAGAGAGAAAGTGGGAGACTCCTACCCTACAACAGAGAGAGAGAAATGGAGATTATACTTCTCCATAACAGAGAGAGAGAAATGGAGAGTCTCCTTCCCCAAAACAGTGAGAGAGAAATGGAGACTCTCCTTCCACTCAACAGAGAGAGAGAAATGGAGAGTCTCCTTCCCCATAACAGAGAGGGAGAAATGTAGAGTCTCCTTCCCCATAACAGAGAGAGAGAAATGGAGAGTCTCCTTCCCCAAAACAGAGAGGGAGAAATGGAGAGTCTCCTTCCCCATAACAGAGAGAGAGAAATGGAGAGTCTCCTTCCCCATAACAGAGAGAGAGGGAGAAATGGAGAGTCTCCTTTGCCAAAACAGAGAGAAAGTGGGAGACTCCTACCCTACAACAGAGAGAGAGAAATGGAGATTCTACTTCTCCATAACAGAGAGAGAGAAATGGAGAGTCTCCTTCCTCACAACAGAGAGAGAGAAATGGAGAGTCTCCTTCCCCATAACAGAGAGAGAGAAATGGAGAGTCTCCTGCCCCATAACAGAGAGGGAGAAATGGAGAGTCTCCTTCCCCATAACAGAGAGAGAGAAATGGAGATTATCCTTCCCAACAACAAAGTGAGAGAAATGGAGAGTCTCCTTCCTCACAACTGAGAGAGAGAAATGGATAGTCTCCTTCCCCACAACAGAGATAGAGAAATGGAGAGTCTCCTTCCCCATAACTGAGAGGGAGAAAGGGAGAGTCTCCTTACCCATAACAGAGAGAGAGAAATGTAGATTCTCCTTCCCAACAACAAAGTGAGAGAAATGGAGAGTCTCCTTCCTCACAACAGAGAGAGAGAAATGGAGAGTCCCCTTCCCCATAACAGAGAGAGAGAAATGGAGAGTCTCCTTCCCCATAACTGAGAGGGAGAAAGGGAGAGTCTCCTTACCCATAACAGAGAGAGAGAAATGTAGATTCTCCTTCCCAACAACAAAGTGAGAGAAATGGAGAGTCTCCTTCCTCACAACAGAGAGAGAGAAATGGAGAGTCCCCTTTCCCATAACAGAGAGAGAGAAATGGAGAGTCTCCTGCCCCATAACAGAGAGGGAGAAATGGAGAGTCTCCTTCCCCATAACAGAGAGAGAGAAATGGAGAGTCTCCTTCCCGAAAACAGAGAGAGAGAGATGGAGACTCTCCTTCCCCAAAACAGAGAGAGAGAAATGGAGATTCTCCTTCCCCATAACAGAGAGAGAGAAATGGAGAGTCTCCTTCCCCAAAGCAGAGAGAGAGAAATGGAGAGTCTCCTTCCCCATAACAGAGAGAGAGAGAAATGGAGAGTTTCCTTCCCCATAACAGAGAGGGAGAAATGGAAAATCTCCTTCCCCATAACAGAGAGGGAAAAATGGAGAGTCTCCTTCCCCAGAAGAGAGATGGAGAAATGGAGAGTCTCCTTCCCCATAACAGAGAGAGAGAAATGGAAAATCTCCTTCCCCATATCAGAGAGGGAGAAATGGAGATTCTGCTTCCCCATAACAGAGGAAGAGAAGTGGAGAGTCTCCATCCACATAACAGAGAGGGTGAAATGGAGAGTCTCCTTCCCCATAACGGAGAGGGAGAAATGGAGATTCTCCTTCCCCATAACAGAGAGGTAGAAATGGAGAGTGTACTTCCCCATAACAGAGAGGGAGAAATGGAGATTCTCCTTCCCCATTACAGAGAGATAGAAATGGAGACTCTTCTTCTTCATAACAGAGAGAGAGAAATGGAAAATCTCCTTCACCATAAAAGAGAGGGAGAAATGGAGCGTGTCCTTCCCCATAACAGAGAGGGAGAAATGGAGAGTCTGCTTCTCCATAATGGAGAGGGAGAAATGGAGATTCTCCTTCCCCATAACAGAGAGGGAGAAATGGAGAGTCTCCATCCCCATAACAGAGAGAGAGAAATGGAGAGTCTCCTTCCCCAAAACAGAGAGAGAGAAATGGAGAGTCTCCTTCCCCATAACAGAGAGAGAGAAATGTAGATTCTCCTTCCCAACAACAAAGTGAGAGAAATGGAGAGTCTCCTTCCTCACAACAGAGAGAGAGAAATGGAGAGTCTCCTTCCCCATAACAGAGAGAGAGAAATGGAGAGTCTCCTGCCCCATAACAGAGAGGGAGAAATGGAGAGTCTCCTTCCCCATAACAGAGAGAGAGAAATGGAGAGTCTCCTTCCCCAAAACAGAGAGAGAGAAATGGAGACTCTCCTTCCCCAAAACAGAGAGAGAGAAAGGGAGAGTCTCCTTCCCCGTAACAGAGAGGGAGAAATGTAGAGTCTCCTTCCCCATAACAGAGAGAGAGAAATGGAGAGTCTCCTTCCCCAAAACAGAGAGGGAGAAATGGAGAGTCTCCTTCCCCATAACAGAGAGAGAGAAATGGAGAGTCTCCTTCCCCATAACAGAGAGAGAGGGAGAAATGGAGAGTCTCCTTTGCCAAAACAGAGAGAAAGTGGGAGACTCCTACCCTACAACAGAGAGAGAGAGAAATGGAGATTCTACTTCTCCATAACAGAGAGAGAGAAATGGAGAGTCTCCTTCCCCAAAACAGAGAGAGAGAAATGGAGAGTCTCCTTCCCCAAAACAGAGAGAGAGAAATGGAGACTCTCCTTCCACTCAACAGAGAGAGAGAAATGGAGAGTCTCCTTCCCCATAACAGAGAGGGAGAAATGTAGAGTCTCCTTCCCCATAACAGAGAGAGAGAAATGGAGAGTCTCCTTCCCCAAAACAGAGAGGGAGAAATGGAGAGTCTCCTTCCCCATAACAGAGAGAGAGAAATGGAGAGTCTCCTTCCCCATAACAGAGAGAGAGGGAGAAATGCAGAGTCTCCTTTGCCAAAACAGAGAGAAAGTGGGAGACTCCTACCCTACAACAGAGAGAGAGAAATGGAGATTCTACTTCTCCATAACAGAGAGAGAGAAATGGAGAGTCTCCTTCCTCACAACAGAGAGAGAGAAATGGAGAGTCTCCTTCCCCATAACAGAGAGAGAGAAATGGAGAGTCTCCTGCCCCATAACAGAGAGGGAGAAATGGAGAGTCTCCTTCCCCATAACAGAGAGAGAGAAATGGAGATTCTCCTTCCCAACAACAAAGTGAGAGAAATGGATAGTCTCCTTCCCCATAAAAGAGAGGGAGAAATGGAGCGTGTCCTTCCCCATAACAGAGAGGTAGAAATGGAGAGTGTACTTCCCCATAACAGAGAGGGAGAAATGGAGATTCTCCTTCCCCATTACAGAGAGAGAGAAATGGAGACTCTTCTTCTTCATAACAGAGAGAGAGAAATGGAAAATCTCCTTCACCATAAAAGAGAGGGAGAAATGGAGCGTGTCCTTCCCCATAACAGAGAGGGAGAAATGGAGAGTCTGCTTCTCCATAATGGAGAGGGAGAAATGGAGATTCTCCTTCCCCATAACAGAGAGGGAGAAATGGAGAGTCTACATCCCCATAACAGAGAGAGAGAAATGGAGAGTCTCCTTCCCCAAAACAGAGAGAGAGAAATGGAGAGTCTCCTTCCCCATAACAGAGAGAGAGAAATGTAGATTCTCCTTCCCAACAACAAAGTGAGAGAAATGGAGAGTCTCCTTCCTCACAACAGAGAGAGAGAAATGGAGAGTCTCCTTCCCCATAACAGAGAGAGAGAAATGGAGAGTCTCCTGCCCCATAACAGAGAGGGAGAAATGGAGAGTCTCCTTCCCCATAACAGAGAGAGAGAAATGGAGAGTCTCCTTCCCCAAAACAGAGAGAGAGAAATGGAGACTCTCCTTCCCCAAAACAGAGAGAGAGAAAGGGAGAGTCTCCTTCCCCGTAACAGAGAGGGAGAAATGTAGAGTCTCCTTCCCCATAACAGAGAGAGAGAAATGGAGAGTCTCCTTCCCCAAAACAGAGAGGGAGAAATGGAGAGTCTCCTTCCCCATAACAGAGAGAGAGAAATGGAGAGTCTCCTTCCCCATAACAGAGAGAGAGGGAGAAATGGAGAGTCTCCTTTGCCAAAACAGAGAGAAAGTGGGAGACTCCTACCCTACAACAGAGAGAGAGAAATGGAGATTCTACTTCTCCATAACAGAGAGAGAGAAATGGAGAGTCTCCTTCCCCAAAACAGAGAGAGAGAAATGGAGAGTCTCCTTCCCCAAAACAGAGAGAGAGAAATGGAGACTCTCCTTCCACTCAACAGAGAGGGAAATGGAGAGTCTCCTTCCCCATAACAGAGAGGGAGAAATGTAGAGTCTCCTTCCCCATAACAGAGAGAGAGAAATGGAGAGTCTCCTTCCCCAAAACAGAGAGGGAGAAATGGAGAGTCTCCTTCCCCATAACAGAGAGAGAGAAATGGAGAGTCTCCTTCCCCATAACAGAGAGAGAGGGAGAAATGCAGAGTCTCCTTTGCCAAAACAGAGAGAAAGTGGGAGACTCCTACCCTACAACAGAGAGAGAGAAATGGAGATTCTACTTCTCCATAACAGAGAGAGAGAAATGGAGAGTCTCCTTCCTCACAACAGAGAGAGAGAAATGGAGAGTCTCCTTCCCCATAACAGAGAGAGAGAAATGGAGAGTCTCCTGCCCCATAACAGAGAGGGAGAAATGGAGAGTCTCCTTCCCCATAACAGAGAGAGAGAAATGGAGATTCTCCTTCCCAACAACAAAGTGAGAGAAATGGATAGTCTCCTTCCCCATAAAAGAGAGGGAGAAATGGAGCGTGTCCTTCCCCATAACAGAGAGGGAGAAATGGAGAGTCTGCTTCTCCATAACGGAGAGGGAGAAATGGAGATTCTCCTTCCCCATAACTGAGAGGGAGAAATGGAGAGTCTCCTTCCCCATAACAGAGAGAGAGAAATGGAGAGTCTTCATCCCCAAAACAGAGAGGGAGAAATGGAGAGTCTCCTTCCCCATAACAGAGAGAGAGAAATGGAGAGTCTCCTTCCCCATAACAGAGAGAGAGGGAGAAATGGAGAGTCTCCTTTGCCAAAACAGAGAGAAAGTGGGAGACTCCTACCCTACAACAGAGAGAGAGAAATGGAGATTCTACTTCTCCATAACAGAGAGAGAGAAATGGAGAGTCTCCTTCCCCAAAACAGAGAGAGAGAAATGGAGAGTCTCCTTCCCCAAAACAGAGAGAGAGAAATGGAGACTCTCCTTCCACTCAACAGAGAGAGAGAAATGGAGAGTCTCCTTCCCCATAACAGAGAGGGAGAAATGTAGAGTCTCCTTCCCCATAACAGAGAGAGAGAAATGGAGACTCTCCTTCCACTCAACAGAGAGAGAGAAATGGAGAGTCTCCTTCCCCATAACAGAGAGGGAGAAATGTAGAGTCTCCTTCCCCATAACAGAGAGAGAGAAATGGAGAGTCTCCTTCCCCAAAACAGAGAGGGAGAAATGGAGAGTCTCCTTCCCCATAACAGAGAGAGAGAAATGGAGAGTCTCCTTCCCCATAACAGAGAGAGAGGGAGAAATGGAGAGTCTCCTTTGCCAAAACAGAGAGAAAGTGGGAGACTCCTAACCTACAACAGAGAGAGAGAAAAGGAGATTCTACTTCTCCATAACAGAGAGAGAGAAATGGAGAGTCTCCTTCCTCACAACAGAGAGAGAGAAATGGAGAGTCTCCTTCCCCATAACAGAGAGAGAGAAATGGAGAGTCTCCTGCCCCATAACAGAGAGGGAGAAATGGAGAGTCTCCTTCCCCATAACAGAGAGAGAGAAATGGAGATTCTCCTTCCCAACAACAAAGTGAGAGAAATGGATAGTCTCCTTCTCCATAACAGAGAGAGAGAAATGGAGAGTCTCCTTCCCCATAACAGAGAGAGAGGGAGAAATGGAGAGTCTCCTTTGCCAAAACAGAGAGAAAGTGGGAGACTCCTAACCTACAACAGAGAGAGAGAAATGGAGATTCTACTTCTCCATAACAGAGAGAGAGAAATGGAGAGTCTCCTTCCCCAAAACAGAGAGAGAGAAATGGAGAGTCTCCTTCCCCAAAACAGAGAGAGAGAAATGGAGACTCTCCTTCCACTCAACAGAGAGAGAGAAATGGAGAGTCTCCTTCCCCATAACAGAGAGGGAGAAATGTAGAGTCTCCTTCCCCAAAACAGAGAGAGAGAAAGGGAGAGTCTCCTTCCCCATAACAGAGAGGGAGAAATGTAGAGTCTCCTTCCCCATAACAGAGAGAGAGAAATGGAGAGTCTCCTTCCCCAAAACAGAGAGGGAGAAATGGAGAGTCTCCTTCCCCATAACAGAGAGAGAGAAATGGAGAGTCTCCTTCCCCATAACAGAGAGAGAGGGAGAAATGGAGAGTCTCCTTTGCCAAAACAGAGAGAAAGTGGGAGACTCCTACCCTACAACAGAGAGAGAGAGAAATGGAGATTCTACTTCTCCATAACAGAGAGAGAGAAATGGAGAGTCTCCTTCTCCAAAACAGAGAGAGAGAAATGGAGAGTCTCCTTCCCCAAAACAGAGAGAGAGAAATGGAGACTCTCCTTCCACTCAACAGAGAGAGAGAAATGGAGAGTCTCCTTCCCCATAACAGAGAGGGAGAAATGTAGAGTCTCCTTCCCCATAACAGAGAGAGAGAAATGGAGAGTCTCCTTCCCCATAACAGAGAGAGAGGGAGAAATGCAGAGTCTCCTTTGCCAAAACAGAGAGAAAGTGGGAGACTCCTACCCTACAACAGAGAGAGAGAAATGGAGATTCTACTTCTCCATAACAGAGAGAGAGAAATGGAGAGTCTCCTTCCTCACAACAGAGAGAGAGAAATGGAGAGTCTCCTTCCCCATAACAGAGAGAGAGAAATGTAGAGTCTCCTTCCCCATAACAGAGAGAGAGAAATGGAGAGTCTCCTTCCCCTAAACAGAGAGGGAGAAATGGAGAGTCTCCTTCCCCATAACAGAGAGAGAGAAATGGAGAGTCTCCTTCCCCATAACAGAGAGAGAGGGAGAAATGCAGAGTCTCCTTTGCCAAAACAGAGAGAAAGTGGGAGACTCCTACCCTACAACAGAGAGAGAGAAATGGAGATTATACTTCTCCATAACAGAGAGAGAGAAATGGAGAGTCTCCTTCCACTCAACAGAGAGAGAGAAATGGAGACTCTCCTTCCACTCAACAGAGAGAGAGAAATGGAGAGTCTCCTTCCCCATAACAGAGAGGGAGAAATGTAGAGTCTCCTTCCCCATAACAGAGAGAGAGAAATGGAGAGTCTCCTTCCCCAAAACAGAGAGGGAGAAATGGAGAGTCTCCTTCCCCATAACAGAGAGAGAGAAATGGAGAGTCTCCTTCCCCATAACAGAGAGAGAGGGAGAAATGGAGAGTCTCCTTTGCCAAAACAGAGAGAAAGTGGGAGACTCCTACCCGACAACAGAGAGAGAGAAATGGAGATTCTACTTCTCCATAACAGAGAGAGAGAAATGGAGAGTCTCCTTCCTCACAACAGAGAGAGAGAAATGGAGAGTCTCCTTCCCCATAACAGAGAGAGAGAAATGGAGAGTCTCCTGCCCCATAACAGAGAGGGAGAAATGGAGAGTCTCCTTCCCCATAACAGAGAGAGAGAAATGGAGATTATCCTTCCCAACAACAAAGTGAGCGAAATGGAGAGTCTCCTTCCTCACAACTGAGAGAGAGAAATGGATAGTCTCCTTCCCCACAACAGAGATAGAGTAATGGAGAATCTCCTTCCCCATAACAGAGAGAGAGAAATGGAGAGTCTCCTTCCCCATAACTGAGAGGGAGAAAGGGAGAGTCTCCTTACCCATAACAGAGAGAGAGAAATGTAGATTCTCCTTCCCAACAACAAAGTGAGAGAAATGGAGAGTCTCCTTCCTCACAACAGAGAGAGAGAAATGGAGAGTCTCCTTCCCCATAACAGAGAGAGAGAAATGGAGAGTCTCCTGCCCCATAACAGAGAGGGAGAAATGGAGAGTCTCCTTCCCCATAACAGAGAGAGAGAAATGGAGAGACTCCTTCCCGAAAACAGAGAGAGAGAGATGGAGACTCTCCTTCCCCAAAACAGAGAGAGAGAAATGGAGATTCTCCTTCCCCATAACAGAGAGAGAGAAATGGAGAGTCTCCTTCCCCAAAGCAGAGAGAGAGAAATGGAGAGTCTCCTTCCCCATAACAGAGAGAGAGAGAAATGGAGAGTCTCCTTCCCCATAACAGAGAGGGAGAAATGGAAAATCTCCTTCCCCATAACAGAGAGGGAAAAATGGAGAGTCTCCTTCCCCAGAAGAGAGATGGAGAAATGGAGAGTCTCCTTCCCCATAATAGAGAGAGAGAAATGGAAAATCTCCTTCCCCATATCAGAGAGGGAGAAATGGAGATTCTGCTTCCCCATAACAGAGGAAGAGAAGTGGAGAGTCTCCATCCCCATAACAGAGAGGGTGAAATGGAGAGTCTCCTTCCCCATAACGGAGAGGGAGAAATGGAGATTCTCCTTCCCCATAACAGAGAGGTAGAAATGGAGAGTGTACTTCCCCATAACAGAGAGGGAGAAATGGAGATTCTCCTTCCCCATTACAGAGAGAGAGAAATGGAGACTCTTCTTCTTCATAACAGAGAGAGAGAAATGGAAAATCTCCTTCACCATAAAAGAGAGGGAGAAATGGAGCGTGTCCTTCCCCATAACAGAGAGGGAGAAATGGAGAGTCTGCTTCTCCATAATGGAGAGGGAGAAATGGAGATTCTCCTTCCCCATAACAGAGAGGGAGAAATGGAGAGTCTCCATCCCCATAACAGAGAGAGAGAAATGGAGAGTCTCCGTCCCCAAAACAGAGAGAGAGAAATGGAGAGTCTCCTTCCCCATAACAGAGAGAGAGAAATGTAGATTCTCCTTCCCAACAACAAAGTGAGAGAAATGGAGAGTCTCCTTCCTCACAACAGAGAGAGAGAAATGGAGAGTCTCCTTCCCCATAACAGAGAGAGAGAAATGGAGAGTCTCCTGCCCCATAACAGAGAGGGAGAAATGGAGAGTCTCCTTCCCCATAACAGAGAGAGAGGGAGAAATGGAGAGTCTCTTTCCCCAAAACAGAGAGAGAGAAATGGAGACTCTCCTTCCACTCAACAGAGAGAGAGAAATGGAGAGTCTCCTTCCCCATAACAGAGAGGGAGAAATGTAGAGTCTCCTTCCCCATAACAGAGAGAGAGAAATGGAGAGTCTCCTTCCCCAAAACAGAGAGGGAGAAATGGAGAGTCTCCTTCCCCATAACAGAGAGAGAGAAATGGAGAGTCTCCTTCCCCATAACAGAGAGAGAGGGAGAAATGCAGAGTCTCCTTTGCCAAAACAGAGAGAAAGTGGGAGACTCCTACCCTACAACAGAGAGAGAGAAATGGAGATTCTACTTCTCCATAACAGAGAGAGAGAAATGGAGAGTCTCCTTCCTCACAACAGAGAGAGAGAAATGGAGAGTCTCCTTCCCCATAACAGAGAGAGAGAAATGGAGAGTCTCCTGCCCCATAACAGAGAGGGAGAAATGGAGAGTCTCCTTCCCCATAACAGAGAGAGAGAAATGGAGATTCTCCTTCCCAACAACAAAGTGAGAGAAATGGATAGTCTCCTTCCCCATAAAAGAGAGGGAGAAATGGAGCGTGTCCTTCCCCATAACAGAGAGGGAGAAATGGAGAGTCTGCTTCTCCATAACGGAGAGGGAGAAATGGAGATTCTCCTTCCCCATAACAGAGAGGGAGAAATGGAGAGTCTCCTTCCCCATAACAGAGAGAGAGAAATGGAGAGTCTCCTTCCCCAAAACAGAGAGGGAGAAATGGAGAGTCTCCTGCCCCATAACAGAGAGAGAGAAATGGAGAGTCTCCTTCCCCATAACAGAGAGAGAGGGAGAAATGGAGAGTCTCCTTTGCCAAAACAGAGAGAAAGTGGGAGACTCCTACCCTACAACAGAGAGAGAGAAATGGAGATTCTACTTCTCCATAACAGAGAGAGAGAAATGGAGAGACTCCTTCCCCAAAACAGAGAGAGAGAAATGGAGAGTCTCCTTCCCCAAAACAGAGAGAGAGAAATGGAGACTCTCCTTACACTCAACAGAGAGAGAGAAATGGACAGTCTCCTTCCCCATAACAGAGAGGGAGAAATGTAGAGTCTCCTTCGCCATAACAGAGAGAGAGAAATGGAGACTCTCCTTCCACTCAACAGAGAGAGAGAAATGGAGAGTCTCCTTCCCCATAACAGAGAGTGAGAAATGTAGAGTCTCCTTCCCCATAACAGAGAGAGAGAAATGGAGAGTCTCCTTCCCCAAAACAGAGAGGGAGAAATGGAGAGTCTCCTTCCCCATAACAGAGAGAGAGAAATGGAGAGTCTCCTTCCCCATAACAGAGAGAGAGAAATGGAGAGTCTCCTTCCCCATAACAGAGAGAGAGGGAGAAATGGAGAGTCTCCTTTGCCAAAACAGAGAGAAAGTGGGAGACTCCTAACCTACAACAGAGAGAGAGAAATGGAGATTCTACTTCTCCATAACAGAGAGAGAGAAATGGAGAGTCTCCTTCCTCACAACAGAGAGAGAGAAATGGAGAGTCTCCTTCCCCATAACAGAGAGAGAGAAATGGAGAGTCTCCTGCCCCATAACAGAGAGGGAGAAATGGAGAGTCTCCTTCCCCATAACAGAGAGAGAGAAATGGAGATTCTCCTTCCCAACAACAAAGTGAGAGAAATGGATAGTCTCCTTCTCCATAACAGAGAGAGAGAAATGGAGAGTCTCCTTCCCCATAACAGAGAGAGAGGGAGAAATGGAGAGTCTCCTTTGCCAAAACAGAGAGAAAGTGGGAGACTCCTACCCTACAACAGAGAGAGAGAAATGGAGATTCTACTTCTCCATAACAGAGAGAGAGAAATGGAGAGTCTCCTTCCCCAAAACAGAGAGAGAGAAATGGAGAGTCTCCTTCCCCAAAACAGAGAGAGAGAAATGGAGACTCTCCTTCCACTCAACAGAGAGAGAGAAATGGAGAGTCTCCTTCCCCATAACAGAGAGGGAGAAATGTAGAGTCTCCTTCCCCATAACAGAGAGAGAGAAATGGAGAGTCTCCTTCCCCAAAACAGAGAGGGAGAAATGGAGAGTCTCCTTCCCCATAACAGAGAGAGAGAAATGGAGAGTCTCCTTCCCCATAACAGAGAGAGAGGGAGAAATGGAGAGTCTCCTTTGCCAAAACAGAGAGAAAGTGGGAGACTCCTACCCTACAACAGAGAGAGAGAAATGGAGATTCTACTTCTCCATAACAGAGAGAGAGAAATGGAGAGTCTCCTTCCTCACAACAGAGAGAGAGAAATGGAGAGTCTCCTTCCCCATAACAGAGAGAGAGAAATGGAGAGTCTCCTGCCCCATAACAGAGAGGGACAAATGGAGAGTCTCCTTCCCCATAACAGAGAGAGAGAAATGGAGATTCTCCTTCCCAACAACAAAGTGAGAGAAATGGATAGTCTCCTTCCCCATAAAAGAGAGGGAGAAATGGAGCGTGTCCTTCCCCATAACAGAGAGGGAGAAATGGAGAGTCTGCTTCTCCATAACGGAGAGGGAGAAATGGAGATTCTCCTTCCCCATAACAGAGAGGGAGAAATGGAGAGTCTCCTTCCCCATAACAGAGAGAGAGAAATGGAGAGTCTCCTTCCCCAAAACAGAGAGGGAGAAATGGAGAGTCTCCTTCCCCATAACAGAGAGAGAGAAATGGAGAGTCTCCTTCCCCATAACAGAGAGAGAGGGAGAAATGGAGAGTCTCCTTTGCCAAAACAGAGAGAAAGTGGGAGACTCCTAACCTACAACAGAGAGAGAGAAATGGAGATTCTACTTCTCCATAACAGAGAGAGAGAAATGGAGAGTCTCCTTCCCCAAAACAGAGAGAGAGAAATGGAGAGTCTCCTTCCCCAAAACAGAGAGAGAGAAATGGAGACTCTCCTTCCACTCAACAGAGAGAGAGAAATGGAGAGTCTCCTTCCCCATAACAGAGAGGGAGAAATGTAGAGTCTCCTTCCCCATAACAGAGAGAGAGAAATGGAGACTCTCCTTCCACTCAACAGAGAGAGAGAAATGGAGAGTCACCTTCCCCAAAACAGAGAGGGAGAAATGGAGAGTCTCCTTCCCCATAACAGAGAGAGAGAAATGGAGAGTCTCCTTCCCCATAACAGAGAGAGAGGGAGAGATGGAGAGTCTCCTTTGCCAAAACAGAGAGAATGTGGGAGACTCCTAACCTACAACAGAGAGAGAGAAATGGAGATTCTACTTCTCCATAACAGAGAGAGAGAAATGGAGAGTCTCCTTCCTCACAACAGAGAGAGAGAAATGGAGAGTCTCCTTCCCCATAACAGAGAGAGAGAAATGGAGAGTCTCCTGCCCCATAACAGAGAGGGAGAAATGGAGAGTCTCCTTCCCCATAACAGAGAGAGAGAAATGGAGATTCTCCTTCCCAACAACAAAGTGAGAGAAATGGATAGTCTCCTTCCTCACAACAGAGAGAGAGAAATGGATAGTCTCCTTCCCCACAACAGAGATAGAGTAATGGAGAATCTCCTTCCCCATAACAGAGAGAGAGAAATGGAGAGTCTCCTTCCCCATAACTGAGAGGGAGAAAGGGAGAGTCTCCTTCCCCATAACAGAGAGAGAGCAATGTAGATTCTCCTTCCCAACAACAAAGTGAGAGAAATGGAGAGTCTCCTTCCTCACAACAGAGAGAGAGAAATGGAGAGTCTCCTTCCCCATAACAGAGAGAGAGAAATGGAGAGTCTCCTGCCCCATAACAGAGAGGGAGAAATGGAGAGTCTCCTTCCCCATAACAGAGAGAGAGAAATGGAGAGTCTCCTTCCCCAAAACAGAGAGAGAGAAATGGAGACTCTCCTTCCCCAAAACAGAGAGAGAGAAAGGGAGAGTCTCCTTCCCCATAACAGAGAGGGAGAAATGTAGAGTCTCCTTCCCCATAACAGAGAGAGAGAAATGGAGAGTCTCCTTCCCCAAAACAGAGAGGGAGAAATGGAGAGTCTCCTTCCCCATAACAGAGAGAGAGAAATGGAGAGTCTCCTTCCCCATAACAGAGAGAGAGGGAGAAATGGAGAGTCTCCTTTGCCAAAACAGAGAGAAAGTGGGAGACTCCTACCCTACAACAGAGAGAGAGAAATGGAGATTCTACTTCTCAATAACAGAGAGAGAGAAATGGAGAGTCTCCTTCCCCAAAACAGAGAGAGAGAAATGGAGAGTCTCCTTCCCCAAAACAGAGAGAGAGAAATGGAGACTCTCCTTCCAATCAACAGAGAGAGAGAAATGGAGAGTCTCCTGCCCCATAACAGAGAGGGAGAAATGGAGAGTCTCCTTCCCCATAACAGAGAGAGAGAAATGGAGATTCTCCTTCCCAACAACAAAGTGAGAGAAATGGATAGTCTCCTTCCCCATAAAAGAGAGGGAGAAATGGAGCGTGTCCTTCCCCATAACAGAGAGGGAGAAATGTAGAGTCTCCTTCCCCATAACAGAGAGAGAGAAATGGAGAGTCTCCTTCCCCAAAACAGAGAGGGAGAAATGGAGAGTCTCCTTCCCCATAACAGAGAGAGAGAAATGGAGAGTCTCCTTCCCCATAACAGAGAGAGAGGCAGAAATGGAGAGTCTCCTTTGCCAAAACAGAGAGAAAGTGGGAGACTCCTACCCTACAACAGAGAGAGAGAAATGGAGATTCTACTTCTCAATAACAGAGAGAGAGAAATGGAGAGTCTCCTTCCCCAAAACAGAGAGAGAGAAATGGAGAGTCTCCTTCCCCAAAACAGAGAGAGAGAAATGGAGACTCTCCTTCCACTCAACAGAGAGAGAGAAATGGAGAGTCTCCTGCCCCATAACAGAGAGGGAGAAATGGAGAGTCTCCTTCCCCATAACAGAGAGAGAGAAATGGAGATTCTCCTTCCCAACAACAAAGTGAGAGAAATGGATAGTCTCCTTCCCCATAAAAGAGAGGGAGAAATGGAGCGTGTCCTTCCCCATAACAGAGAGAGAGGGAGAAATGGAGAGTCTGCTTCTCCATAACGGAGAGGGAGCAATGGAGATTCTCCTTCCCCATAACAGAGAGGGAGAAATGGAGAGTCTCCTTCCCCATAACAGAGAGAGAGAAATGGAGAGTCTCCTTCCCCAAAACAGAGAGGGAGAAATGGAGAGTCTCCTTCCCCATAACAGAGAGAGAGAAATGGAGAGTCTCCTTCCCCATAACAGAGAGAGAGGGAGAAATGGAGAGTCTCCTTTGCCAAAACAGAGAGAAAGTGGGAGACTCCTACCCTACAACAGAGAGAGAGAAATGGAGATTCTACTTCTCCATAACAGAGAGAGAGAAATGGAGAGTCTCCTTCCCCAAAACAGAGAGAGAGAAATGGAGACTCTCCTTACACTCAACAGAGAGAGAGAAATGGAGAGTCTCCTTCCCCATAACAGAGAGGGAGAAATGTAGAGTCTCCTTCCCCATAACAGAGAGAGAGAAATGGAGACTCTCCTTCCACTCAACAGAGAGAGAGAAATGGAGAGTCTCCTTCCCCATAACAGAGAGTGAGAAATGTAGAGTCTCCTTCCCCATAACAGAGAGAGAGAAATGGAGAGTCTCCTTCCCCAAAACAGAGAGGGAGAAATGGAGAGTCTCCTTCCCCATAACAGAGAGAGAGAAATGGAGAGTCTCCTTCCCCATAACAGAGAGAGAGAAATGGAGAGTCTCCTTCCCCATAACAGAGAGAGAGGGAGAAATGGAGAGTCTCCTTTGCCAAAACAGAGAGAAAGTGGGAGACTCCTAACCTACAACAGAGAGAGAGAAATGGAGATTCTACTTCTCCATAACAGAGAGAGAGAAATGGAGAGTCTCCTTCCTCACAACAGAGAGAGAGAAATGGAGAGTCTCCTTCCCCATAACAGAGAGAGAGAAATGGAGAGTCTCCTGCCCCATAACAGAGAGGGAGAAATGGAGAGTCTCCTTCCCCATAACAGAGAGAGAGAAATGGAGATTCTCCTTCCCAACAACAAAGTGAGAGAAATGGATAGTCTCCTTCTCCATAACAGAGAGAGAGAAATGGAGAGTCTCCTTCCCCATAACAGAGAGAGAGGGAGAAATGGAGAGTCTCCTTTGCCAAAACAGAGAGAAAGTGGGAGACTCCTACCCTACAACAGAGAGAGAGAAATGGAGATTCTACTTCTCCATAACAGAGAGAGAGAAATGGAGAGTCTCCTTCCCCAAAACAGAGAGAGAGAAATGGAGAGTCTCCTTCCCCAAAACAGAGAGAGAGAAATGGAGACTCTCCTTCCACTCAACAGAGAGAGAGAAATGGAGAGTCTCCTTCCCCATAACAGAGAGGGAGAAATGTAGAGTCTCCTTCCCCATAACAGAGAGAGAGAAATGGAGAGTCTCCTTCCCCAAAACAGAGAGGGAGAAATGGAGAGTCTCCTTCCCCATAACAGAGAGAGAGAAATGGAGAGTCTCCTTCCCCATAACAGAGAGAGAGGGAGAAATGCAGAGTCTCCTTTGCCAAAACAGAGAGAAAGTGGGAGACTCCTACCCTACAACAGAGAGAGAGAAATGGAGATTCTACTTCTCCATAACAGAGAGAGAGAAATGGAGAGTCTCCTTCCTCACAACAGAGAGAGAGAAATGGAGAGTCTCCTTCCCCATAACAGAGAGAGAGAAATGGAGAGTCTCCTGCCCCATAACAGAGAGGGACAAATGGAGAGTCTCCTTCCCCATAACAGAGAGAGAGAAATGGAGATTCTCCTTCCCAACAACAAAGTGAGAGAAATGGATAGTCTCCTTCCCCATAAAAGAGAGGGAGAAATGGAGCGTGTCCTTCCCCATAACAGAGAGGGAGAAATGGAGAGTCTGCTTCTCCATAACGGAGAGGGAGAAATGGAGATTCTCCTTCCCCATAACAGAGAGGGAGAAATGGAGAGTCTCCTTCCCCATAACAGAGAGAGAGAAATGGAGAGTCTCCTTCCCCAAAACAGAGAGGGAGAAATGGAGAGTCTCCTTCCCCATAACAGAGAGAGAGAAATGGAGAGTCTCCTTCCCCATAACAGAGAGAGAGGGAGAAATGGAGAGTCTCCTTTGCCAAAACAGAGAGAAAGTGGGAGACTCCTAACCTACAACAGAGAGAGAGAAATGGAGATTCTACTTCTCCATAACAGAGAGAGAGAAATGGAGAGTCTCCTTCCCCAAAACAGAGAGAGAGAAATGGAGAGTCTCCTTCCCCAAAACAGAGAGAGAGAAATGGAGACTCTCCTTCCACTCAACAGAGAGAGAGAAATGGAGAGTCTCCTTCCCCATAACAGAGAGGGAGAAATGTAGAGTCTCCTTCCCCATAACAGAGAGAGAGAAATGGAGACTCTCCTTCCACTCAACAGAGAGAGAGAAATGGAGAGTCACCTTCCCCAAAACAGAGAGGGAGAAATGGAGAGTCTCCTTCCCCATAACAGAGAGAGAGAAATGGAGAGTCTCCTTCCCCATAACAGAGAGAGAGGGAGAGATGGAGAGTCTCCTTTGCCAAAACAGAGAGAAAGTGGGAGACTCCTAACCTACAACAGAGAGAGAGAAATGGAGATTCTACTTCTCCATAACAGAGAGAGAGAAATGGAGAGTCTCCTTCCTCACAACAGAGAGAGAGAAATGGAGAGTCTCCTTCCCCATAACAGAGAGAGAGAAATGGAGAGTCTCCTGCCCCATAACAGAGAGGGAGAAATGGAGAGTCTCCTTCCCCATAACAGAGAGAGAGAAATGGAGATTCTCCTTCCCAACAACAAAGTGAGAGAAATGGATAGTCTCCTTCCTCACAACAGAGAGAGAGAAATGGATAGTCTCCTTCCCCACAACAGAGATAGAGTAATGGAGAATCTCCTTCCCCACAACAGAGAGAGAGAAATGGAGAGTCTCCTTCCCCATAACTGAGAGGGAGAAAGGGAGAGTCTCCTTCCCCATAACAGAGAGAGAGCAATGTAGATTCTCCTTCCCAACAACAAAGTGAGAGAAATGGAGAGTCTCCTTCCTCACAACAGAGAGAGAGAAATGGAGAGTCTCCTTCCCCATAACAGAGAGAGAGAAATGGAGAGTCTCCTGCCCCATAACAGAGAGGGAGAAATGGAGAGTCTCCTTCCCCATAACAGAGAGAGAGAAATGGAGAGTCTCCTTCCCCAAAACAGAGAGTGAGAAATGGAGACTCTCCTTCCCCAAAACAGAGAGAGAGAAAGGGAGAGTCTCCTTCCCCATAACAGAGAGGGAGAAATGTAGAGTCTCCTTCCCCATAACAGAGAGAGAGAAATGGAGAGTCTCCGTCCCCAAAACAGAGAGGGAGAAATGGAGAGTCTCCTTCCCCATAACAGAGAGAGAGAAATGGAGAGTCTCCTTCCCCATAACAGAGAGAGAGGGAGAAATGGAGAGTCTCCTTTGCCAAAACAGAGAGAAAGTGGGAGACTCCTACCCTACAACAGAGAGAGAGAAATGGAGATTCTACTTCTCAATAACAGAGAGAGAGAAATGGAGAGTCTCCTTCCCCAAAACAGAGAGAGAGAAATGGAGAGTCTCCTTCCCCAAAACAGAGAGAGAGAAATGGAGACTCTCCTTCCAATCAACAGAGAGAGAGAAATGGAGAGTCTCCTGCCCCATAACAGAGAGGGAGAAATGGAGAGTCTCCTTCCCCATAACAGAGAGAGAGAAATGGAGATTCTCCTTCCCAACAACAAAGTGAGAGAAATGGATAGTCTCCTTCCCCATAAAAGAGAGGGAGAAATGGAGCGTGTCCTTCCCCATAACAGAGAGGGAGAAATGTAGAGTCTCCTTCCCCATAACAGAGAGAGAGAAATGGAGAGTCTCCTTCCCCAAAACAGAGAGGGAGAAATGGAGAGTCTCCTTCCCCATAACAGAGAGAGAGAAATGGAGAGTCTCCTTCCCCATAACAGAGAGAGAGGCAGAAATGGAGAGTCTCCTTTGCCAAAACAGAGAGAAAGTGGGAGACTCCTACCCTACAACAGAGAGAGAGAAATGGAGATTCTACTTCTCAATAACAGAGAGAGAGAAATGGAGAGTCTCCTTCCCCAAAACAGAGAGAGAGAAATGGAGAGTCTCCTTCCCCAAAACAGAGAGAGAGAAATGGAGAGTCTCCTTCCACTCAACAGAGAGAGAGAAATGGAGAGTCTCCTGCCCCATAACAGAGAGGGAGAAATGGAGAGTCTCCTTCCCCATAACAGAGAGAGAGAAATGGAGATTCTCCTTCCCAACAACAAAGTGAGAGAAATGGATAGTCTCCTTCCCCATAAAAGAGAGGGAGAAATGGAGCGTGTCCTTCCCCATAACAGAGAGGGAGAAATGGAGAGTCTGCTTCTCCATAACGGAGAGGGAGCAATGGAGATTCTCCTTCCCCATAACAGAGAGGGAGAAATGGAGAGTCTCCTTCCCCATAACAGAGAGAGAGAAATGGAGAGTCTCCTTCCCCAAAACAGAGAGGGAGAAATGGAGAGTCTCCTTCCCCATAACAGAGAGAGAGTAATGGAGAGTCTCCTTCCCCATAACAGAGAGAGAGGGAGAAATGGAGAGTCTCCTTTGCCAAAACAGAGAGAAAGTGGGAGACTCCTACCCTACAACAGAGAGAGAGAAATGGAGATTCTACTTCTCCATAACAGAGAGAGAGAAATGGAGAGTCTCCTTCCCCAAAACAGAGAGAGAGAAATGGAGAGTCTCCTTCCCCAAAACAGAGAGAGAGAAATGGAGACTCTCCTTCCACTCAACAGAGAGAGAGAAATGGAGAGTCTCCTTCCCCATAACAGAGAGGGAGAAATGTAGAGTCTCCTTCCCCATAACAGAGAGAGAGAAATGGAGACTCTCCTTCCACTCAACAGAGAGAGAGAAATGGAGAGTCTCCTTCCCCATAACAGAGAGAGAGAAATGGAGAGTCTCCTTCCCCAAAACAGAGAGGGAGAAATGGAGAGTCTCCTTCCCCATAACAGAGAGAGAGGGAGAAATGGAGAGTCTCCTTTGCCAAAACAGAGAGAAAGTGGGAGACTCCTAACCTACAACAGAGAGAGAGAAATGGAGATTCTACTTCTCCATAACAGAGAGAGAGAAATGGAGAGTCTCCTTCCCCAAAACAGAGAGAGAGAAATGGAGAGTCTCCTTCCCCATAACAGAGAGAGAGGGAGAAATGGAGAGTCTCCTTTGCCAAAACAGAGAGAAAGTGGGAGACTCCTAACCTACAACAGAGAGAGAGAAATGGAGATTCTACTTCTCCATAACAGAGAGAGAGAAATGGAGAGTCTCCTTCCCCAAAACAGAGAGAGAGAAATGGAGAGTCTCCTTCCCCATAACAGAGAGAGAGGGAGAAATGGAGAGTCTCCTTTGCCAAAACAGAGAGAAAGTGGGAGACTCCTAACCTACAACAGAGAGAGAGAAATGGAGATTCTACTTCTCCATAACAGAGAGAGAGAAATGGAGAGTCTCCTTCCTCACAACAGAGAGAGAGAAATGGAGAGTCTCCTTCCCCATAACAGAGAGAGAGAAATGGAGAGTCTCCTGCCCCATAACAGAGAGGGAGAAATGGAGAGTCTCCTTCCCCATAACAGAGAGAGAGAAATGGAGATTCTCCTTCCCAACAACAAAGTGAGAGAAATGGATAGTCTCCTTCTCCATAACAGAGAGAGAGAAATGGAGAGTCTCCTTCCCCATAACAGAGAGAGAGGGAGAAATGGAGAGTCTCCTTTGCCAAAACAGAGAGAAAGTGGGAGACTCCTACCCTACAACAGAGAGAGAGAAATGGAGATTCTACTTCTCCATAACAGAGAGAGAGAAATGGAGAGTCTCCTTCCCCAAAACAGAGAGAGAGAAATGGAGAGTCTCCTTCCCCAAAACAGAGAGAGAGAAATGGAGACTCTCCTTCCACTCAACAGAGAGAGAGAAATGGAGTGTCTCCTTCCCCATAACAGAGAGGGAGAAATGTAGAGTCTCCTTCCCCATAACAGAGAGAGAGAAATGGAGAGTCTCCTTCCCCAAAACAGAGAGGGAGAAATGGAGAGTCTCCTTCCCCATAACAGAGAGAGAGAAATGGAGAGTCTCCTTCCCCATAACAGAGAGAGAGGGAGAAATGTAGAGTCTCCTTTGCCAAAACAGAGAGAAAGTGGGAGACTCCTACCCTACAACAGAGAGAGAGAAATGGAGATTCTACTTCTCCATAACAGAGAGAGAGAAATGGAGAGTCTCCTTCCTCACAACAGAGAGAGAGAAATGGAGAGTCTCCTTCCCCATAACAGAGAGAGAGAAATGGAGAGTCTCCTGCCCCATAACAGAGAGGGAGAAATGGAGAGTCTCCTTCCCCATAACAGAGAGAGAGAAATGGAGATTCTCCTTCCCAACAACAAAGTGAGAGAAATGGATAGTCTCCTTCCCCATAAAAGAGAGGGAGAAATGGAGCGTGTCCTTCCCCATAACAGAGAGGGAGAAATGGAGAGTCTGCTTCTCCATAACGGAGAGGGAGAAATGGAGATTCTCCTTCCCCATAACAGAGAGGGAGAAATGGAGAGTCTCCTTCCCCATAACAGAGAGAGAGAAATGGAGAGTCTCCTTCCCCAAAACAGAGAGGGAGAAATGGAGAGTCTCCTTCCCCATAACAGAGAGAGAGAAATGGAGAGTCTCCTTCCCCATAACCGAGAGACAGGGAGAAATGGAGAGTCTCCTTTGCCAAAACAGAGAGAAAGTGGGAGACTCCTACCCTACAACAGAGAGAGAGAAATGGAGATTCTACTTCTCCATAACAGAGAGAGAGAAATGGAGAGTCTCCTTCCCCAAAACAGAGAGAGAGAATTGGAGAGTCTCCTTCCCCAAAACAGAGAGAGAGAAATGGAGACTCTCCTTCCACTCAACAGAGAGAGAGAAATGGAGAGTCTCCTTCCCCATAACAGAGAGGGAGAAATGTAGAGTCTCCTTCCCCATAACAGAGAGAGAGAAATGGAGACTCTCCTTCCACTCAACAGAGAGAGAGAAATGGAGAGTCTCCTTCCCCAAAACAGAGAGGGAGAAATGGAGAGTCTCCTTCCCCATAACAGAGAGAGAGAAATGGAGAGTCTCCTTCCCCATAACAGAGAGAGAGGGAGAGATGGAGAGTCTCCTTTGCCAAAACAGAGAGAAAGTGGGAGACTCCTAACCTACAACAGAGAGAGAGAAATGGAGATTCTACTTCTCCATAACAGAGAGAGAGAAATGGAGAGTCTCCTTCCTCACAACAGAGAGAGAGAAATGGAGAGTCTCCTTCCCCATAACAGAGAGAGAGAAATGGAGAGTCTCCTGCCCCATAACAGAGAGGGAGAAATGGAGAGTCTCCTTCCCCATAACAGAGAGAGAGAAATGGAGATTCTCCTTCCCAACAACAAAGTGAGAGAAATGGATAGTCTCCTTCCTCACAACAGAAAGAGAGAAATGGATAGTCTCCTTCCCCACAACAGAGATAGAGTAATGGAGAATCTCCTTCCCCATAACAGAGAGAGAGAAATGGAGAGTCTCCTTCCCCATAACTGAGAGGGAGAAAGGGAGAGTCTCCTTCCCCATAACAGAGAGAGAGAAATGTAGATTCTCCTTCCCAACAACAAAGTGAGAGAAATGGAGAGTCTCCTTCCTCACAACAGAGAGAGAGAAATGGAGAGTCTCCTTCCCCATAACAGAGAGAGAGAAATGGAGAGTCTCCTGCCCCATAACAGAGAGGGAGAAATGGAGAGTCTCCTTCCCCATAACAGAGAGAGAGAAATGGAGAGTCTCCTTCCCCAAAACAGAGAGAGAGAAATGGAGACTCTCCTTCCCCAAAACAGAGAGAGAGAAAGGGAGAGTCTCCTTCCCCATAACAGAGAGGGAGAAATGTAGAGTCTCCTTCCCCATAACAGAGAGAGAGAAATGGAGAGTCTCCTTCCCCAAAACAGAGAGGGAGAAATGGAGAGTCTCCTTCCCCAAAACAGAGAGAGAGAAATGGAGAGTCTCCTTCCCCAAAACAGAGAGAGAGAAATGGAGACTCTCCTTCCACTCAACAGAGAGAGAGAAATGGAGAGTCTCCTTCCCCATAACAGAGAGGGAGAAATGTAGAGTCTCCTTCCCCATAACAGAGAGAGAGAAATGGAGAGTCTCCTTCCCCAAAACAGAGAGGGAGAAATGGAGAGTCTCCTTCCCCATAACAGAGAGAGAGAAATGGAGAGTCTCCTTCCCCATAACAGAGAGAGAGGGAGAAATGGAGAGTCTCCTTTGCCAAAACAGAGAGAAAGTGGGAGACTCCTACCCTACAACAGAGAGAGAGAAATGGAGATTCTACTTCTCCATAACAGAGAGAGAGAAATGGAGAGTCTCCTTCCCCAAAACAGAGAGAGAGAAATGGAGACTCTCCTTCCCCAAAACAGAGAGGGAGAAATGGAGAGTCTCCTTCCCCATAACAGAGAGTGAGAAATGGAGATTCTCCTTCCCAACAACAAAGTGAGAGAAATGGATAGTCTCCTTCCTCACAACAGAAAGAGAGAAATGGATAGTCTCCTTCCCCACAACAGAGATAGAGTAATGGAGAATCTCCTTCCCCATAACAGAGAGAGAGAAATGGAGAGTCTCCTTCCCCATAACTGAGAGGGAGAAAGGGAGAGTCTCCTTCCCCATAACAGAGAGAGAGAAATGTAGATTCTCCTTCCCAACAACAAAGTGAGAGAAATGGAGAGTCTCCTTCCTCACAACAGAGAGAGAGAAATGGAGAGTCTCCTTCCCCATAACAGAGAGAGAGAAATGGAGAGTCTCCTGCCCCATAACAGAGAGGGAGAAATGGAGAGTCTCCTTCCCCATAACAGAGAGAGAGAAATGGAGAGTCTCCTTCCCCAAAACAGAGAGAGAGAAATGGAGACTCTCCTTCCCCAAAACAGAGAGAGAGAAAGGGAGAGTCTCCTTCCCCATAACAGAGAGGGAGAAATGTAGAGTCTCCTTCCCCATAACAGAGAGAGAGAAATGGAGAGTCTCCTTCCCCAAAACAGAGAGGGAGAAATGGAGAGTCTCCTTCCCCAAAACAGAGAGAGAGAAATGGAGAGTCTCCTTCCCCAAAACAGAGAGAGAGAAATGGAGACTCTCCTTCCACTCAACAGAGAGAGAGAAATGGAGAGTCTCCTTCCCCATAACAGAGAGGGAGAAATGTAGAGTCTCCTTCCAAATAACAGAGAGAGAGAAATGGAGAGTCTCCTTCCCCAAAACAGAGAGGGAGAAATGGAGAGTCTCCTTCCCCATAACAGAGAGAGAGAAATGGAGAGTCTCCTTCCCCATAACCGAGAGACAGGGAGAAATGGAGAGTCTCCTTTGCCAAAACAGAGAGAAAGTGGGAGACTCCTACCCTACAACAGAGAGAGAGAAATGGAGATTCTACTTCTCCATAACAGAGAGAGAGAAATGGAGAGTCTCCTTCCTCACAACAGAGAGAGAGAAATGGAGAGTCTCCATCCCCATAACAGAGAGAGAGAAATGGAGAGTCTCCTGCCCCATAACAGAGAGGGAGAAATGGAGATTCTCCTTCCCAACAACAAAGTGAGAGAAATGGAGAGTCTCCTTCCTCACAACAGAGAGAGAGAAATGGATAGTCTCCTTCCCCACAACAGAGATAGAGTAATGGAGAATCTCCTTCCCCATAACAGAGAGAGAGAAATGGAGAGTCTCCTTCCCCATAACTGAGAGGGAGAAAGGGAGAGTCTCCTTCCCCATAACAGAGAGAGAGAAATGTAGATTCTCCTTCCCAACAACAAAGTGAGAGAAATGGAGAGTCTCCTTCTTCACAACAGAGAGAGAGAAATGGAGAGTCTCCTTCCCCATAACAGAGAGAGAGAAATGGAGAGTCTCCTGGCCCATAACAGAGAGGGAGAAATGGAGAGTCTCCTTCCCCATAACAGAGAGAGAGAAATGGAGAGTCTCCTTCCCCAAAACAGAGAGAGAGAAATGGAGACTCTCCTTCCCCAAAACAGAGAGAGAGAAAGGGAGAGTCTCCATCCCCATAACAGAGAGGGAGAAATGTAGAGTCTCCTTCCCCATAACAGAGAGAGAGAAATGGAGAGTCTCCTTCCCCAAAACAGAGAGGGAGAAATGGAGAGTCTCCTTCCCCATAACAGAGAGAGAGAAATGGAGAGTCTCCTTCCCCATAACAGAGAGAGAGGGAGAAATGGAGAGTCTCCTTTGCCAAAACAGAGAGAAAGTGGGAGACTCCTACCCTACAACAGAGAGAGAGAAATGGAGATTCTACTTCTCCATAACAGAGAGAGAGAAATGGAGAGTCTCCTTCCCCAAAACAGAGAGAGAGAAATGGAGACTCTCCTTCCCCAAAACAGAGAGAGAGAAATGGAGACTCTCCTTCCACTCAACAGAGAGAGAGAAATGGAGTGTCTCCTTCCCCATAACAGAGAGGGAGAAATGTTGAGTCTGCTTCCCCATAACAGAGAGAGAGAAATGGAGATTATCCTTCCCAACAACAAAGTGAGAGAAATGGAGAGTCTCCTTCCTCACAACAGAGAGAGAGAAATGGATAGTCTCCTTCCCCACAACAGAGATAGAGTAATGGAGAATCTCCTTCCCCATAACAGAGAGAGAGAAATGGAGAGTCTCCTTCCCTATAACTGAGAGGGAGAAAGGGAGAGTCTCCTTACCCATAACAGAGAGAGAGAAATGTAGATTCTCCTTCCCAACAACAAAGTGAGAGAAATGGAGAGTCTCCTTCCTCACAACAGAGAGAGAGAAATGGAGAGTCTCCTTCCCCATAACAGAGAGAGAGAAATGGAGAGTCTCCTGCCCCATAACAGAGAGGGAGAAATGGAGAGTCTCCTTCCCCATAACAGAGAGAGAGAAATGGAGAGTCTCCTTGCCCAAAACAGAGAGAGAGAGATTGAGACTCTCCTTCCCCAAAACAGAGAGGGAGAAATGGAGATTCTCCTTCCCCATAACAGAGAGAGAGAAATGGAGAGTCTCCTTCCCCAAAGCAGAGAGAGAGAAATGGAGAGTCTCCTTCCCCATAACAGAGAGAGAGAGAAATGGAGAGTATCCTTCCCCATAACAGAGAGGGAGAAATGGAAAATCTCCTTCCCCATAACAGAGAGGGAAAAATGGAGAGTCTCCTTCCCCAAAGCAGAGAGAGAGAAATGGAGAGTCTCCTTCCCCATAACAGAGAGGGAGAAATGGAAAATCTCCTTCCCCATAACAGAGAGGGAAAAATGGAGAGTCTCCTTCCCCAGAAGAGAGATGGAGAAATGGAGAGTCTCCTTCCCCATAACAGAGAGAGAGAAATGGAAAATCTCCTTCCCCATATCAGAGAGGGAGAAATGGAGATTCTGCTTCCCCATAACAGAGGAAGAGAAGTGGAGAGTCTCCATCCCCATAACAGAGAGGGTGAAATGGAGAGTCTCCTTCCCCATAACGGAGAGGGAGAAATGGAGATTCTCCTTCCCCATAACAGAGAGGTAGAAATGGAGAGTGTACTTCCCCATAACAGAGAGGGAGAAATGGAGATTCTCCTTCCCCATAACAGAGAGAGTGAAATGGAGACTCTTCTTCTTCATAACAGAGAGAGAGAAATGGAAAATCTCCTTCCCCATAAAAGAGAGGGAGAAATGGAGCGTGTCCTTCCCCATAACAGAGAGGCAGAAATGGAGAGTCGGCTTCTCCATAACGGAGAGGGAGAAATGGAGATTCTCCATCCCCATAACAGAGAGAGAGAAATGGAGAGTCTCCTTCCCCAAAACAGAGAGAGAGAAATGGAGAGTCTCCTTCCCCATAACAGAGAGAGAGAAATGGAGATTCTCCTTCCCCATAACAGAGAGAGAGAAATGGAGAGTCTCCTTCCCCAGAACAGAGAGAGAGAAATGGAGAGTCTCCTTCCCCAGAACAGAGAGAGAAAAAGGGAGAGTCTCCTTCCCCATAACAGAGAGAGAGAAATGGAGAGTCTCCTTCCCCACAACAGAGATAGAGAAATGGAGAGTCTCCTTCCCCATAACAGAGAGAGAGAATTGGAGAGTGTCCTTCCCCATAACTGAAAAGGAGAAAGGGAGAGTCTCCTTCCCCATAACAGAGAGAGAGAAATGGAGATTCTCCTTCCCAACAACAAAGTGAGAGAAATGGAGAGTCTCCTTCCACTCAACAGAGAGAGAGAAATGGAGAGTCTCCTTCCCCATAACAGAGAGGGAGAAATGTAGAGTCTCCTTCCCCATAACAGAGAGAGAGAAATGGAGAGTCTCCTTCCCCAAAACAGAGAGGGAGAAATGGAGAGTCTCCTTCCCCATAACAGAGAGAGAGAAATGGAGAGTCTCCTTCCCCATAACAGAGAGAGAGGGAGAAATGGAGAGTCTCCTTTGCCAAAACAGAGAGAAAGTGGGAGACTCCGACCCTACAACAGAGAGAGAGAAATGGAGATTCTACTTCTCCATAACAGAGAGAGAGAAATGGAGAGTCTCCTGCCCCATAACAGTTAGTGAGAAATGCAGAGTCTCCTTCCCCATGACAGCAAGGGAGAAATGGAGATTTTCCTTCCCCATAGCAGAGAGAGAGAAATGGAGAGTCTCCTTCCCCACAACAGAGAGAGAGAAATGGAGAGTCTCCTTCCCCACAACGGAGAGGGAGAAATGGAGTGTCTCCTTCTCCACAACGGAGATAGCGAAATGGAGAGTCTCCTTCGCAACAACAGAGAGAGAGAAATGGAGAGTCTCCTTCCCCATAACAGAGGGAGAGAAATTGGGAGTCTCCTACACTACAAGAGAGATAGAGAAATGGAGAGTCTTCTTTTCCATAACAGAGAGAGAGAAATGGAGAGTCTCCTTTCCCATAACAGAGAGGGAGTAATGGAGAGTCTCCTTTCCCATAACAGAGAGAGTGAAATGGAGAGTCTCCTTCCCCAAAACAGAGAGAGAGAAATGGAGAGTCTCCTTCCCCAAAACAGAGGGAGAAAAATGGAGTCTCCTTCCCCATAACAGAGAGAGAGAAATAGAGAGTCTCCTGCCCCAAAACAGAGAGAGTGAAGTGGAGAGTCTCCTTCCCCATAACAGAGGGAGGGAAATGGAGAGTCTCCTTCCCCATAACAGAGAGAGAGAAATGAAGAGTCTCCTTACACATAACAGAGAGAGAGAAATGGAGAGTCTCCTTCCCCAAAGCAGAGAGAGAGAAATGGAGATTCTCCTTCCCCACAACAGAGAGAGAGAGAAATGGAGAGTCTCCTTCCCCATAACAGAGAGAGAGAAATGGAAAATCTCCTTTCCCATAACAGAGAGAGAGAAATGGAGAGTCTCCTTCCCAACAACAAAGTGAGAGAAATGGAGAGTCTACTTCCACACCACAGAGAGAGAGAAATGGAGAGTCTCCATCCCCATAACAGAGAGGGAAAAATGAAGATTCCCCTTCCCAACAACAGAGAGAGAGAAATGGAGACTCTTCTACTTCATAACAGAGAGAGAGAAATGGAGAGTCTCCATCCCCATAACAGAGAGAGAGAAATGGAGAGTCTCCTTCCCCAGAACAGATAGAGATAAATGGAGAGTCTACTTCCCCATAACAGAGAGAGAGGGAGAAATGGAGAGTCTCCTTTGCCAAAACAGAGAGAAAGTGGGAGACTCCTACCCTACAGCAGAGAGAGAGAGAAATGGAGATTCTACTTCTCCATAACAGAGAGAGAGAAATGGAGAGTCTCCTGCCCCATGAGAGAGAGGGAGAAATGCAGAGTCTCCTTCCCCATAACAGATAGTGAGAAATGGAGAGTCTCCTTCCCCATGACAGCAAGGGAGAAATGGATATTTTCCTTCCCCATAGCAGAGAGAGAGAAATGGAGAGCCTCCTTCCCCACAACAGAGAGAGAGAAATGGAGAGTCTCCTTCCCCATAACAGAGAGAGAGGGAGAAATGGAGAGTCTCCTTTGCCAAAACAGAGAGAAAGTGGGAGACTCCTACCCTACAACAGAGAGAGAGAAATGGAGATTCTACTTCTCCATAACAGAGAGAGAGAAATGGAGAGTCTCCTTCCCCAAAACAGAGAGAGAGAAATGGAGAGTCTCCTTCCCCAAAACAGAGAGAGAGAAATGGAGACTCTCCTTCCACTCAACAGAGAGAGAGAAATGGAGAGTCTCCTTCCCCATAACAGAGAGGGAGAAATGTAGAGTCTCCTTCCCCATAACAGAGAGAGAGAAATGGAGAGTCTCCTTCCCCAAAACAGAGAGGGAGAAATGGAGAGTCTCCTTCCCCATAACAGAGAGAGAGAAATGGAGAGTCTCCTTCCCCATAACAGAGAGAGAGGGAGAAATGCAGAGTCTCCTTTGCCGAAACAGAGAGAAAGTGGGAGACTCCTACCCTACAACAGAGAGAGAGAAATGGAGATTCTACTTCTCCATAACAGAGAGAGAGAAATGGAGAGTCTCCTTCCTCACAACAGAGAGAGAGAAATGGAGAGTCTCCTTCCCCATAACAGAGAGAGAGAAATGGAGAGTCTCCTGCCCCATAACAGAGAGGGAGAAATGGAGAGTCTCCTTCCCCATAACAGAGAGAGAGAAATGGAGATTCTCCTTCCCAACAACAAAGTGAGAGAAATGGATAGTCTCCTTCCCCATAAAAGAGAGGGAGAAATGGAGCGTGTCCTTCCCCATAACAGAGAGGGAGAAATGGAGAGTCTGCTTCTCCATAACGGAGAGGGAGAAATGGAGATTCTCCTTCCCCATAACAGAGAGGGAGAAATGGAGAGTCTCCTTCCCCATAACAGAGAGAGAGAAATGGAGAGTCTCCTTCCCCAAAACAGAGAGGGAGAAATGGAGAGTCTCCTTCCCCATAACAGAGAGAGAGAAATGGAGAGTCTCCTTCCCCATAACAGAGAGAGAGGGAGAAATGGAGAGTCTCCTTTGCCAAAACAGAGAGAAAGTGGGAGACTCCTACCCTACAACAGAGAGAGAGAAATGGAGATTCTACTTCTCCATAACAGAGAGAGAGAAATGGAGAGTCTCCTTCCCCAAAACAGAGAGAGAGAAATGGAGAGTCTCCTTCCCCAAAACAGAGAGAGAGAAATGGAGACTCTCCTTCCACTCAACAGAGAGAGAGAAATGGAGAGTCTCCTTCCCCATAACAGAGAGGGAGAAATGTAGAGTCTCCTTCCCCATAACAGAGAGAGAGAAATGGAGACTCTCCTTCCACTCAACAGAGAGAGAGAAATGGAGAGTCTCCTTCCCCAAAACAGAGAGGGAGAAATGGAGAGTCTCCTTCCCCATAACAGAGAGAGAGAAATGGAGAGTCTCCTTCCCCATAACAGAGAGAGAGGGAGAGATGGAGAGTCTCCTTTGCCAAAACAGAGAGAAAGTGGGAGACTCCTAACCTACAACAGAGAGAGAGAAATGGAGATTCTACTTCTCCATAACAGAGAGAGAGAAATGGAGAGTCTCCTCCTCACAACAGAGAGAGAGAAATGGAGAGTCTCCTTCCCCATAACAGAGAGAGAGAAATGGAGAGTCTCCTGCCCCATAACAGAGAGGGAGAAATGGAGAGTCTCCTTCCCCATAACAGAGAGAGAGAAATGGAGATTCTCCTTCCCAACAACAAAGTGAGAGAAATGGATAGTCTCCTTCCTCACAACAGAGAGAGAGAGAAATGGATAGTCTCCTTCCCCACAACAGAGATAGAGTAATGGAGAATCTCCTTCCCCATAACAGAGAGAGAGAAATGGAGAGTCTCCTTCCCCATAACTGAGAGGGAGAAAGGGAGAGTCTCCTTCCCCATAACAGAGAGAGAGAAATGTAGATTCTCCTTCCCAACAACAAAGTGAGAGAAATGGAGAGTCTCCTTCCTCACAACAGAGAGAGAGAAATGGAGAGTCTCCTGCCCCATAACAGAGAGGGAGAAATGGAGAGTCTCCTTCCCCATAACAGAGAGAGAGAAATGGAGAGTCTCCTTCCCCAAAACAGAGAGAGAGAAATGGAGACTCTCCTTCCCCAAAACAGAGAGAGAGAAAGGGAGAGTCTCCTTCCCCATAACAGAGAGGGAGAAATGTAGAGTCTCCTTCCCCATAACAGAGAGAGAGAAATGGAGAGTCTCCTTCCCCAAAACAGAGAGGGAGAAATGGAGAGTCTCCTTCCCCATAACAGAGAGAGAGAAATGGAGAGTCTTCTTCCCCATAACAGAGAGAGAGGGAGAAATGGAGAGTCTCCTTTGCCAAAACAGAGAGAAAGTGGGAGACTCCTACCCTACAACAGAGAGAGAGAAATGGAGATTCTACTTCTCAATAACAGAGAGAGAGAAATGGAGAGTCTCCTTCCCCAAAACAGAGAGAGAGAAATGGAGAGTCTCCTTCCCCAAAACAGAGAGAGAGAAATGGAGACTCTCCTTCCACTCAACAGAGAGAGAGAAATGGAGAGTCTCCTTCCCCATAACAGAGAGGGAGAAATGTAGAGTCTCCTTCCAAATAACAGAGAGAGAGAAATGGAGAGTCTCCTTCCCCAAAACAGAGAGGGAGAAATGGAGAGTCTCCTTCCCCATAACAGAGAGAGAGAAATGGAGAGTCTCCTTCCCCATAACCGAGAGACAGGGAGAAATGGAGAGTCTCCTTTGCCAAAACAGAGAGAAAGTGGGAGACTCCTACCCTACAACAGAGAGAGAGAAATGGAGATTCTACTTCTCCATAACAGAGAGAGAGAAATGGAGAGTCTCCTTCCTCACAACAGAGAGAGAGAAATGGAGAGTCTCCATCCCAATAACAGAGAGAGAGAAATGGAGAGTCTCCTGCCCCATAACAGAGAGGGAGAAATGGAGATTCTCCTTCCCAACAACAAAGTGAGAGAAATGGAGATTCTCCTTCCTCACAACAGAGAGAGAGAAATGGATAGTCTCCTTCCCCACAACAGAGATAGAGTAATGGAGAATCTCCTTCCCCATAACAGAGAGAGAGAAATGGAGAGTCTCCTTCCCCATAACTGAGAGGGAGAAAGGGAGAGTCTCCTTCCCCATAACAGAGAGAGAGAAATGTAGATTCTCCTTCCCAACAACAAAGTGAGAGAAATGGAGAGTCTCCTTCTTCACAACAGAGAGAGAGAAATGGAGAGTCTCCTGGCCCATAACAGAGAGGGAGAAATGGAGAGTCTCCTTCCCCATAACAGAGAGAGAGAAATGGAGAGTCTCCTTCCCCAAAACAGAGAGAGAGAAATGGAGACTCTCCTTCCCCAAAACAGAGAGAGAGAAAGGGAGAGTCTCCATCCCCATAACAGAGAGGGAGAAATGTAGAGTCTCCTTCCCCATAACAGAGAGAGAGAAATGGAGAGTCTCCTTCCCCAAAACAGAGAGGGAGAAATGGAGAGTCTCCTTCCCCATAACAGAGAGAGAGAAATGGAGAGTCTCCTTCCCCATAACAGAGAGAGAGGGAGAAATGGAGAGTCTCCTTTGCCAAAACAGAGAGAAAGTGGGAGACTCCTACCCTGCAATAGAGAGAGAGAAATGGAGATTCTACTTCTCCATAACAGAGAGAGAGAAATGGAGAGTCTCCTTCCCCAAAACAGAGAGAGAGAAATGGAGACTCTCCTTCCCCAAAACAGAGAGAGAGAAATGGAGACTCTCCTTCCACTCAACAGAGAGAGAGAAATGGTGTGTCTCCTTCCCCATAACAGAGAAGGAGAAATGTTGAGTCTGCTTCCCCATAACAGAGAGAGAGAAATGGAGATTATCCTTCCCAACAACAAAGTGAGAGAAATGGAGAGTCTCCTTCTTCACAACAGAGAGAGAGAAATGGATAGTCTCCTTCCCCACAACAGAGATAGAGTAATGGAGAATCTCCTTCCCCATAACAGAGAGAGAGAAATGGAGAGTCTCCTTCCCTATAACTGAGAGGGAGAAAGGGAGAGTCTCCTTACCCATAACAGAGAGAGAGAAATGTAGATTCTCCTTCCCAACAACAAAGTGAGAGAAATGGAGAGTCTCCTTCCTCACAACAGAGAGAGAGAAATGGAGAGTCTCCTTCCCCATAACAGAGAGAGAGAAATGGAGAGTCTCCTGCCCCATAACAGAGAGGGAGAAATGGAGAGTCTCCTTCCCCATAACAGAGAGAGAGAAATGGAGATTCTCCTTCCCCAAAACAGAGAGAGAGAGATGGAGACTCTCCTTCCCCAAAACAGAGAGGGAGAAATGGAGATTCTCCTTCCCCATAACAGAGAGAGAGAAATGGAGAGTCTCCTTCCCCAAAGCAGAGAGAGAGAAATGGAGAGTCTCCTTCCCCATAACAGAGAGAGAGAGAAATGGAGAGTATCCTTCCCCATAACAGAGAGGGAGAAATGGAAAATCTCCTTCCCCATAACAGAGAGGGAAAAATGGAGAGTCTCCTTCCCCAGAAGAGAGATGGAGAAATGGAGAGTCTCCTTCCCCATAACAGAGAGAGAGAAATGGAAAATCTCCTTCCCCATATCAGAGAGGGAGAAATGGAGATTCTGCTTCCCCATAACAGAGGAAGAGAAGTGGAGAGTCTCCATCCCCATAACAGAGAGGGTGAAATGGAGAGTCTCCTTCCCCATAACGGAGAGGGAGAAATGGAGATTCTCCTTCCCCATAACAGAGAGGTAGAAATGGAGAGTGTACTTCCCCATAACAGAGAGGGAGAAATGGAGATTCTCCTTCCCCATAACAGAGAGAGTGAAATGGAGACTCTTCTTCTTCATAACAGAGAGAGAGAAATGGAAAATCTCCTTCCCCATAAAAGAGAGGGAGAAATGGACCGTGTCCTTCCCCATAACAGAGAGGCAGAAATGGAGAGTCTGCTTCTCCATAACGGAGAGGGAGAAATGGAGATTCTCCTTCCCCATAACAGAGAGGGAGAAATGGAGAGTCTCCATCACCATAACAGAGAGAGAGAGAAATGGAGAGTCTCCTTCCCCAAAACAGAGAGAGAGAAATGGAGAGTCTCCTTCCCCATAACAGAGAGAGAGAAATGGAGATTCTCCTTCCCCATAACAGAGAGAGAGAAATGGAGAGTCTCCTTCCCCAGAACAGAGAGAGAAAAAGGGAGAGACTCCTTCCCCATAACAGAGAGAGAGAAATGGAGAGTCTCCTTCCCCACAACAGAGAGAGAGAAATGGAGAGTCTCCTTCCCCACAACAGAGATAGAGTAATGGAGAGTCTCCTTCCCCATAACAGAGAGAGAGAATTGGAGAGTGTCCTTCCCCATAACTGAAAAGGAGAATGGGAGAGTCTCCTTCCCCATAACAGAGAGAGAGAAATGGAGATTCTCCTTCCCAACAACAAAGTGAGAGAAATGGAGAGTCTCCTTCCACTCAACAGAGAGAGAGAAATGGAGAGTCTCCTTCCCCATAACAGAGAGGGAGAAATGTAGAGTCTCCTTCCCCATAACAGAGAGAGAGAAATGGAGAGTCTCCTTCCCCAAAACAGAGAGGGAGAAATGGAGAGTCTCCTTCCCCATAACAGAGAGAGAGAAATGGAGAGTCTCCTTCCCCATAACAGAGAGAGAGGGAGAAATGGAGAGTCTCCTTTGCCAAAACAGAGAGAAAGTGGGAGACTCCTACCCTACAACAGAGAGAGAGAAATGGAGATTCTACTTCTCCATAACAGAGAGAGAGAAATGGAGAGTCTCCTGCCCCATAACAGTTAGTGAGAAATGCAGAGTCTCCTTCACCATGACAGCAAGGGAGAAATGGAGATTTTCCTTCCCCATAGCAGAGAGAGAGAAATGGAGAGTCTCCTTCCCCACAACCGAGAGAGAGAAATGGAGAGTCTCCTTCCCCACAACGGAGAGGGAGAAATGGAGTGTCTCCTTCTCCACAACGGAGATAGCGAAATGGAGAGTCTCCTTCGCAACAACAGAGAGAGAGAAATGGAGAGTCTCCTTCCCCATAACAGAGGGAGAGAAATTGGGAGTCTCCTACACTACAAGAGAGATAGAGAAATGGAGAGTCTTCTTTTCCATAACAGAGAGAGAGAAATGGAGAGTCTCCTTTCCCATAACAGAGAGGGAGTAATGGAGAGTCTCCTTTCCCATAACAGAGAGAGTGAAATGGAGAGTCTCCTTCCCCAAAACAGAGAGAGAGAAATGGAGAGTCTCCTTCCCCAAAACAGAGGGAGAAAAATGGAGTCTCCTTCCCCATAACAGAGAGAGAGAAATGGAGAGTCTCCTGCCCCAAAACAGAGAGACTGAAGTGGAGAGTCTCCTTCCCCATAACGGAGGGAGGGAAATGGAGAGTCTCCTTCCCCATAACAGAGAGAGAGAAATGAAGAGTCTCCTTACACATAACAGAGAGAGAGAAATGGAGAGTCTCCTTCCCCAAAGCAGAGAGAGAGAAATGGAGATTCTCCTTCCCCACAACAGAGAGAGAGAGAAATGGAGAGTCTCCTTCCCCATAACAGAGAGAGAGAAATGGAAAATCTCCTTTCCCATAACAGAGAGAGAGAAATGGAGAGTCTCCTTCCCAACAACAAAGTGAGAGAAATGGAGACTCTTCTTCTTCATAACAGAGAGAGAGAAATGGAGAGTCTCCATCCCCATAACAGAGAGAGAGAAATGGAGAGTCTCCTTCCCCAGAACAGATAGAGAGAAATGGAGAGTCTACTTCCCCATAACAGAGAGAGAGGGAGAAATGGAGAGTCTCCTTTGCCAAAACAGAGAGAAAGTGGGAGACTCCTACCCTACAACAGAGAGAGAGAAATGGAGATTCTACTTCTCCATAACAGAGAGAGAGAAATGGAGAGTCTCCTGCCCCATGAGAGAGAGGGAGAAATGCAGAGTCTCCTTCCCCATAACAGATAGTGAGAAATGGAGAGTCTCCTTCCCCATGACAGCAAGGGAGAAATGGAGATTTTCCTTCCCCATAGCAGAGAGAGAGAAATGGAGAGCCTCCTTCCCCACAACAGAGAGAGAGAAATGGAGAGTCTCCTTCCCCACAACGGAGAGGGAGAAATGGAGAGTCTCCTTCTCCACAACGGAGAGAGCGAAATGGAGAGTCTCCTTCGCAACAACAGAGAGAGAGAAATGGATAGTCTCCTTCCCCATAACAGAGGGAGAGAAATTGGGAGTCTCCTACACTACAAGAGAGATAGAGAAATGGAGAGTCTTCTTTTCCATAACAGAGGCGGAGAAATGGAGAGTCTCCTTTCCCATTACAGAGAGGGAGTAATGGAGAGTCTCCTTCCCCATAACAGAGAGAGTGAAATGGAGAGTCTCCTTCCCCAAAACAGAGAGAGAGAAATGGAGAGTCTCCTTCCCCAAAACAGAGGGAGAAAAATGGAGAGTCTCCTTCCCCATAACAGAGAGAGAGAAATGAAGAGTCTTCTGCCCCAAAACAGAGAGAGTGAAGTGGAGAGTCTCCTTCCCCATAACAGAGGGAGGGAAAGGAAGAGTCTCCTCCCCCATAACAGAGAGAGAGAAATGAAGAGTCTCCTTACACATAACAGAGAGAGAGAAATGGAGAGTCTCCTTCCCCAAAACAGAGAGAGAGAAATGGAGAGTCTCCTTCCCCAAAACAGAGAGAGAGAAATGGAGAGTCTCCTTCCCCATAACAGAGTGAGAGAAATTGGGAGTCTCCTACCCTACAAGAGAGATAGAGAAATGGAGAGTCTTCTTTTCCATAACAGAGAGAGAGAACTGGAGAGTCTCCTTTCCCATAACAGAGAGGGATAAATGGAGAGTCTCCTTCCCCTCACAGAGAGAGAGAAATGGAGAGTCTCCTTCCCCAAAACAGAGAGAGAGAAATGGAGATTCTCCTTCCCAAAAACAGCGAGAGAGAAATGGAGAGTCTCCTTCCCCATAACAGAGAGGGAGAAATGGAGAGTCTCCCGCCCCAAAACAGAGAGAGAGAAATGGAGAGTCTCCTTCCCCATAACAGAGGGAGAGAAATGGAGAGTCTCCTTCCCCAGAAGAGAGATGGAGAAATGGAGAGACTCCTTCCCCATAACAGAGAGAGAGAAATGGAAAATCTCCTTCCCCATATCAGAGAGGGAGAAATGGAGATTCTGCTTCCCCATAACAGAGGAAGAGAAGTGGAGAGTCTCCATCCCCATAACAGAGAGGGTGAAATGGAGAGTCTCCTTCCCCATAACGGAGAGGGAGAAATGGAGATTCTCCTTCCCCATAACAGAGAGGTAGAAATGGAGAGTGTACTTCCCCATAACAGAGAGGGAGAAATGGAGATTCTCCTTCCCCATAACAGAGAGAGAGAAATGGAGAGTCTTCTTTTCCATAACAGAGAGAGAGAAATGGAGAGTCTCCTTTCCCATAACAGAGAGGGAGTAATGGAGAGTCTCCTTCCCCATAACAGAGAGAGTGAAATGGAGAGTCTCCTTCCCCAAAACAGAGAGAGAGAAATGGAGAGTCTCCTTCCCCAAAACAGAGGGAGAAAAATGGAGAGTCTCCTTCCCCATAACAGAGAGAGAGAAATGAAGAGTCTTCTGCCCCAAAACAGAGAGAGTGAAGTGGAGAGTCTCCTTCCCCATAACAGAGGGAGGGAAAGGAAGAGTCTCCTTCCCCATAACAGAGAGAGAGAAATGAAGATTCTCCTTACACATAACAGAGAGAGAGCAATGGAGAGTCTCCTTCCCCAAAACAGAGAGAGAGAAATGGAGAGTCTCCTTCCCCAAAACAGAGAGAGAGAAATGGAGAGTCTCCTTCCCCATAACAGAGTGAGAGAAATTGGGAGTCTCCTACCCTACAAGAGAGATAGAGAAATGGAGAGTCTTCTTTTCCATAACAGAGAGAGAGAAATGGAGAGTCTCCTTTCCCATAACAGAGAGGGATAAATGGAGAGTCTCCTTCCCCTCACAGAGAGAGAGAAATGGAGAGTCTCCTTCCCCAAAACAGAGAGAGAGAAATGGAGATTCTCCTTCCCAAAAACAGCGAGAGAGAAATGGAGAGTCTCCTTCCCCATAACAGAGAGGGAGAAATGGAAAGTCTCCCGCCCCAAAACAGAGAGAGAGAAATGGAGAGTCTCCTTCCCCATAACAGAGGGAGAGAAATGGAGAGTCTCCTTCCCCAGAAGAGAGATGGAGAAATGGAGAGACTCCTTCCCCATAACAGAGAGAGAGAAATGGAAAATCTCCTTCCCCATATCAGAGAGGGAGAAATGGAGATTCTGCTTCCCCATAACAGAGGAAGAGAAGTGGAGAGTCTCCATCCCCATAACAGAGAGGGTGAAATGGAGAGTCTCCTTCCCCATAACGGAGAGGGAGAAATGGAGATTCTCCTTCCCCATAACAGAGAGGTAGAAATGGAGAGTGTACTTCCCCATAACAGAGAGGGAGAAATGGAGATTCTCCTTCCCCATAACAGAGAGAGTGAAATGGAGACTCTTCTTCTTCATAACAGAGAGAGAGAAATGGAAAATCTCCTTCCCCATAAAAGAGAGGGAGAAATGGAGCGTGTCCTTCCCCATAACAGAGAGGGAGAAATGGAGAGTCTGCTTCTCCATAACGGAGAGGGAGAAATGGAGATTATCCTTCCCCATTACAGAGAGAGAGAAATGGAGACTCTTCTTCTTCATAACAGAGAGAGAGAAATGGAAAATCTCCTTCACCATAAAAGAGAGGGAGAAATGGAGCGTGTCCTTCCCCATAACAGAGAGGGAGAAATGGAGAGTCTGCTTCTCCATAATGGAGAGGGAGAAATGGAGATTCTCCTTCCCCATAACAGAGAGGGAGAAATGGAGAGTCTCCATCCCCATAACAGAGAGAGAGAAATGGAGAGTCTCCTTCCCCAAAACAGAGAGAGAGAAATGGAGAGTCTCCTTCCCCATAACAGAGAGAGAGAAATGTAGATTCTCCTTCCCAACAACAAAGTGAGAGAAATGGAGAGTCTCCTTCCTCACAACAGAGAGAGAGAAATGGAGAGTCTCCTTCCCCATAACAGAGAGAGAGAGAAATGGAGAGTCTCCATCCCCAAAACAGAGAGGGAAAAATGAAGATTCCCCTTCCCCAAAACAGAGAGTGAGAAATGGAGACTCTTCTTCTTCATAACAGAGAGAGAGAAATGGAGAGTCTCCATCCCCATAACAGAGAGAGAGAAATGGAGAGTCTCCTTCCCCAAAACAGAGAGAGAGAAATGGAGAGTCTCCTTCCCCATAACAGAGAGAGAGAGAAATGGAGATTCTCCTTCCCCATAACAGAGAGAGAGAAATGGAGAGTCTCCTTCCCCAGAACAGAGAGAGAAAAAGGGAGCGTCTCCTTCCCCATAACAGAGAGAGAGAAATGGAGAGTCTCCTTCCCCACAACAAAGAGAGAGAAATGGAGATTCTCCTTCCCCACAACAGAGAGAGAGAGAAATGGAGAGTCTCCTTACACATAACAGAGAGAGAAAAAGGGAGAGTCTCCTTCCCCATAACAGAGAGAGAGAAATGGAGAGTCTCCTTACACATAACAGAGAGAGAGAAATGGAAAATCTCCTTCCCCATAACAGAGAGAGAGAAATTGAGATTCTCCTTCCCAACAACAAAGTGAGAGAAATGGAGAGTCTACTTCCACACAACAGAGAGAGAGAAATGGAGAGTCTCCATCCCCATAACAGAGAGGGAAAAATGAAGATTCCCCTTCCCAACAACAGAGAGAGAGAAATGGAGACTCTTCTTCTTCAAAGCAGAGACAGAGAAATGGAGAGTCTCCATCCCCATAACAGAGAGAGTGAAATGGAGAGTCTCCTTCCCCATAACAGAGAGAGAGAAATGGAGATTCTCCTTCCCCATAACAGAGAGAGAGAAATGGAGAGTCTCCTTCCCCAGAACAGAGAGAGAAAAAGGGAGAGTCTCCTTCCCCATAACAGAGAGAGAGAAATGGAGAGTCTCCTTCCCCACAACAGAGAGAGAGAAATGGAGAGTCTCCTTCCCCACAACTGAGATAGAGTAATGGAGAGTCTCCTGCCCCATAACAGAGAGAGAGAATTGGAGAGTGTCCTTCCCCATAACTGAAAAGGAGAAAGGGAGAGTCTCCTTCCCCATAACAGAGAGAGAGAAATGGAGATTCTCCTTCCCAACAACAAAGTGAGAGAAATGGAGAGTCTCCTTCCACTCAACAGAGAGAGAGAAATGGAGAGTCTCCTTCCCCATAACAGAGAGGGAGAAATGTAGAGTCTCCTTCCCCATAACAGAGAGAGAGAAATGGAGAGTCTCCTTCCCCAAAACAGAGAGGGAGAAATGGAGAGTCTCCTTCCCCATAACAGAGAGAGAGAAATGGAGAGTCTACTTCCCCATAACAGAGAGAGAGGGAGAAATGGAGAGTCTCCTTTGCCAAAACAGAGAGAAAGTGGGAGACTCCTACCCTACAACAGAGAGAGGGAAATGGAGATTCTACTTCTCCATAACAGAGAGAGAGAAATGGTGAGTCTCCTGCCCCATGAGAGAGAGGGAGAAATGGAGAGTCTCCTTCCCCATAACAGATAGTGAGAAATGGAGAGTCTCCTTCCCCATGACAGCAAGGGAGAAATGGAGATTTTCCTTCCCCATAGCAGAGAGAGAGAAATGGAGAGTCTCCTTCCCCACAACAGAGAGAGAGAAATGGAGAGTCTCCTTCCCCACAACGGAGAGGGAGAAATGGAGAGTCTCCTTCTCCACAACGGAGAGAGCGAAATGGAGAGTCTCCTTCGCAACAACAGAGAGAGAGAAATGGATAGTCTCCTTCCCCATAACAGAGGGAGAGAAATTGGGAGTCTCCTACACGACAAGAGAGATAGAGAAATGGAGAGTCTTCTTTTCCATAACAGAGAGAGAGAAATGGAGAGTCTCCTTTCCCATAACAGAGAGGGAGTAATGGAGAGTCTCCTTCCCCATAACAGAGAGAGTGAAATGGAGAGTCTCCTTCCCCAAAACAGAGAGAGAGAAATGGAGAGACTCCTTGGCCAAAACAGAGGGAGAAAAATGGAGAGTCTCCTTCCCCATAACAGAGAGAGAGAAATGAAGAGTCTCCTGCCCCAAAACAGAGAGAGTGAAGTGGAGAGTCTCCTTCCCCATAACAGAGGGAGGGAAATGGAGAGTCTCCTTCCCCATAACAGAGAGAGAGAAATGAAGAGTCTCCTTCCACAGAACAGAGAGAGAGAAATGGAGAGTCTCCTTCCCCAAAACAGAGAGAGAGAAATGGAGAGTCTCCTTCCCCAAAACAGAGAGAGAGAAATGGAGAGTCTCCTTCCCCATAACAGAGAGAGAGAAGTGGAGAGTCTCCTTCCCCAAAGCAGAGAGAGAGAAATGGAGAGTCTCCTTCCCCAAAACAGAGAGAGAGAAATGGAGATTCTCCTTCCCCAAAACAGAGAGTGAGAAATGGAGAGTCTCCTTCCCCATAACAGAGGGAGAGAAATGGAGAGTCTCCTTCCCCAGAAGAGAGATGGAGAAATGGAGAGACTCCTTCCCCATAACAGAGAGAGAGAAATGGAAAATCTCCTTCCCCATATCAGAGAGGGAGAAATGGAGATTCTGCTTCCCCATAACAGAGGAAGAGAAGTGGAGACTCTCCATCCCCATAACAGAGAGGGTGAAATGGAGAGTCTCCTTCCCCATAACGGAGAGGGAGAAATGGAGATTCTCCTTCCCCATAACAGAGAGGTAGAAATGGAGAGTGTACTTCCCCATAACAGAGAGGGAGAAATGGAGATTCTCCTTCCCCATAACAGAGAGAGAGAAATGGAGACTCTTCTTCTTCATAACAGAGAGAGAGAAATGGAAAATCTCCTTCCCCATTAAAGAGAGGGAGAAATGGAGCGTGTCCTTCCCGATAACAGAGAGGGAGAAATGGAGAGTCTGCTTCTCCATAAAGGAGAGGGAGAAATGGAGATTCTCCTTCCCCATAACAGAGAGAGAGAAATGGAGAGTCTCCATCCCCAAAACAGAGAGGGAAAAATGAAGATTCCCCTTCCCCAAAACAGAGAGTGAGAAATGGAGACTCTTCTTCTTCATAACAGAGAGAGAGAAATGGAGAGTCTCCATCCCCATAACAGAGAGAGAGAAATGGAGAGTCTCCTTCCCCAAAACAGAGAGAGAGAAATGGAGAGTCTCCTTCCCCATAACAGAGAGAGAGAAATGGAGATTCTCCTTCCCCATAACAGAGAGAGAGAAATGGAGAGTCTCCTTCCCCAGAACAGAGAGAGAGAAATGGAGAGTCTCCTTCCCCACAACAGAGAGAGAGAAATGGAGATTCTCCTTCCCCACAACAGAGAGAGAGAAATGGAGAGTCTCCTTACACATAACAGAGAGAGAAAAAGGGAGAGTCTCCTTCCCCATAACAGAGAGAGAGAAATGGAGAGTCTCCTTCCCCAAAACAGAGAGAGAGAAATGGAGAGTCTCCTTCCCCAAAACAGAGAGAGAGAAATGGAGAGTCTCCTTCCCCAAAACAGAGAGAGAGAAATGGAGAGTCTCCTTCGCAACAACAGAGAGAGAGAAATGGAGAGTCTCCTTCCCCATAACAGAGGGAGAGAAATTGGGAGTCTCCGACACTACAAGAGAGATAGAGAAATGGAGAGTCTTCATTTCCATAACAGAGAGAGAGAAATGGAGATTCTCCTTTCCCATAACAGAGAGGGAGTAATGGAGAGTCTCCTTTCCCATAACAGAGAGAGTGAAATGAAGAGTCTCCTTCCCCAAAGCAGAGAGAGAGAAATGGAGAGTCTCCTTTCCCAAAACAGAGGGAGAAAAATGGAGAGTCTCCTTCCCCATAACAGAGAGAGAGAAATTGAGAGTCTCCTGCCCCAACACAGAGAGAGTGAAGTGAAGAATCTCCTACCCCATAACAGAGGGAGAGAAATGGAGAGTCTCCTTCTACATAACAGAGAGAGAGAAATGAAGAGTCTCCTTACACATAACAGAGAGAGAGAAATGGAGAGTCTCCTTCCCCAAAACTGAGAGAGAGAAATGGAGAGTCTCCTTCCCCAAAACAGAGAGAGAGAAATGGAGAGTCTCCTTCCCCATAACAGAGAAAGAGAAATGGAGAGTCTCCTTCCCCAAAGCAGAGAGAGAGAGAAATGGAGTCTCCTTCCCCACAACAGAGAGAGAGAGAAATGGAGAGTCTCCTTCCCCATAACAGAGAGGGAGAAATGGAAAATCTCATTCCCCATAACAGAGAGGGAGAAATGGAGAGTCTCCTTCCCCATAAGAGAGAGGGAGAAATGGAGAGTTTCCTTCCCCACAACAGAGATAGCGTAATGGAGAGTCTGCTTCCCCATAACAGAGAGAGAGAAATGGAGAGTCTCCTTCCCCATAACTGAGAGGGAGAAATGGAGAGTCTCCTTCCCCATAACAGAGAGAGAGAAATGGAGACTCTCCTTCACAACAACAAAGTGAGAGAAATTGAGAGTCTACTTCCACACAACAGAGAGAGAGAAATGGAGAGTCTCCTTCCCCATAACAGAGAGAGAGAAATGGAGAGTCTCCTTCCCCATAACAGAGAGAGAGCAATGGAGAGTCTCCTTCCCCACAACAGAGAGAGAGAGAAATGGAGAGTCTCCTTCCCCGTAACAGAGAGAGAGAATTGGAGAGTCTCCTTCCCCATAACAGAGAGAGAGAAGTGGAGATTCTTTTTCCCCATAACAGAGAGAGAGAAATGGAGAGTCTCCTTCCCCATAACAGAGAGAGAGAAATGGAGAGTCTCCTTCCCCAAATCAGAGAGAGAGAAATGGAGAGTCTACTTCCCCATAACAGAGTGAGAGAAACTGGGAGTCTCCTACCCTACAAGAGAGATAGAGAAATGGAGAGTCTTCTTTTCCTTAACAGAGAGAGAGAAATGGAGAGTCTCCTTTCCCATAACAGAGAGGGAGAAATGGAGAGTCTCCTTCCCCATAACAGAGAGAGAGAAATGGAGAGTCTCCTTCCCCAAAACAGAGAGAGAGAAATGGAGAGTCTCCTTCCCCAAAACAGCGAGAGAGAAATGGAGAGTCTCCTTCCCCATAACAGAGAGAGAGAAATGGAAAGTCTCCCACCCCAAAACAGAGAGAGAGAAATGGAGAGTCTCCTTCCCCATAACAGCGGGAGATAAATGGAGAGTCTCCTTCCCCATAACAGAGAGAGAGAAAAATGGAGATTCTCCTTCCCCATAACAGAGAGGGAGAAATGGAAAGTCTCCTTCTCCATAACAGAGAGGGAGAAATGGAGAGTCTCCTTCCCCATTACAGAGAGAGAGAAATGGAAAATCTCCTTCCCCATATCAGAGAGGGAGAAATGGAGATTCTCCTTCCCCAGAACAGAGGGAGAGAAATGGAGATTCTCCATCCCCATAACAGAGAGGGAGAAATGGAGAGTCTCCTTCCCCGTAACAGAGAGAGATAAATGGAGAGTCTCCTGCCCCAATACACAGAGAGAGAAATGGAGAGTCTCCTTCCCCATAACAGAGGGAGAGAAATGGAGAGTCTCCTTCCCCATAACAGAGAGAGAGAAATGGAGAGTCTCCTTACCCATAACAGAGAGAGAGAAATGGAGAGTCTCCTTCCCCATAACAGAGAGATAGAAATGGAGAGTCTCCTTCCCCAAAACAGAGAGAGAGAAATGGAGTGTCTCGTTCCCCAAAGCAGAGAGAGAGAAATGGAGAGTCTCCTTCCCGATAACAGAGAGAGAGAAATGGAGAGTCTCCCGCCCCAAAACAGAGAGAGAGAAATGGAGAGTCTCATTCCCCATAACAGAGGGAGAGAAATGGAGAGTCTCCTTCCCCATAACAGAGAGAGAGAGAAATGGAGAGTCTCCTTCCCCAAACCAGAGATTAAGAAATGGAAAATCTCCTTCTCCATAACAGAGAGGGAGAAATGGAGAGTCTCCTTCCCCATAAGAGCGATGGAGAAATTGAGAGTCTCCTTCCCCATTACAGAGAGAGAGAAATGGAAAATCTCCTTCCCCATATCAGAGAGATAGAAATGGAGAATCTCCTTCCCCAAAACAGAGAGAGAGAAATGGAGAGTCTCCTTCCCCAAAACAGAGAGAGAGAAATGGAGAGTCTCCTTCCCCATAACATAGAGAGAGAAATGGAGAGTCTCCTTCCCCAAAACAGTGAGAGAGAAATGGAGAGTCTCGTTCCCCAAAGCAGAGAGAGAGAAATGGAGAGTCTCCTTCCCGATAACAGAGATAGTGAAATGGAGAGTCTCCTTCCCCATAACAGAGAGAGAGAAATGGAGAGTCTCCTTCCCCAAAACAGAGAGAGAGAAATGGAGAGTCCCCTTCCCCATAACAGAGAGGGAGAAATGGAGAGTCTCCTTCTCCACAACGGAGAGAGCGAAATGGAGAGTCTCCTTTGCAACAACAGAGAGAGAGAAATGGAGAGTCTCCTTCCCCATAACAGAGGGAGAGAAATTGGGAGTCTCCTACTCTACAAGAGAGATAGAGAAATGGAGAGTCTTCATTTCCATAACAGAGAGAGAGAAATGGAGAGTCTCCATTCCCATAACAGAGAGGGAGTAATGGAGAGTCTCCTTCCCCATAACAGAGAGAGTGAAATGAAGAGTCTCCTTCCCCATAACAGAGATAGAGAAATTGAGAGTCTCCTGCCCCAAAACAGAGAGAGTGAAGTGAAGAATCTCCTACCCCATAACAGAGGGTGAGAAATGGAGAGTCTCCTTCCCCATAACAGAGAGGGAGAAATGAAGAGTCTCCTTACACATAACAGAGAGAAAGAGAAATGGAGAGTCTCCTTCCCCAAAACAGAGAGAGAGAAATGGAGAGTCTCCTTCCCCAAAACAGCGAGAGAGAAATGGAGAGTCTCCTTCCCCATAACAGAGAGAGAGAAATGGAAAGTCTCGCACCCCAAAACAGAGAGAGAGAAATGGAGAGTCTCCTTCCCCATAACAGCGGGAGATAAATGGAGAGTCTCCTTCCCCATAACAGAGAGAGAGAGAAATGGAGATTCTCCTTCCCGATACCAGAGAGGGAGAAATGGAAAATCTCCTTCTCCATAACAGAGAGGGAGAAATGGAGAGTCTCCTTCCCCATTACAGAGAGAGAGAAATGGAAAATCTCCTTCCCCATATCAGAGAGGGAGAAATGGAGATTCTCCTTCCCCAGAACAGAGGGAGAGAAATGGAGAGTCTCCATCCCCATAACAGAGAGGGAGAAATGGAGAGTCTCCTTCCCCGTAACAGAGAGAGATAAATGGAGAGTCTCCTGCCCCAATACACAGAGAGAGAAATGGAGAGTCTCCTTCCCCATAACAGAGGGAGAGAAATGGAGAGTCTCCTTCCCCATAACAGAGAGAGAGAAATGGAGAGTCTCCTCACCCATAACAGAGAGAGAGAAATGGAGAGTCTCCTTCCCCATAACAGAGAGATAGAAATGGAGAGTCTCCTTCCCCAAAGCAGAGAGAGAGAAATGGAGAGTCTCCTTCCCGATAACAGAGAGAGAGAAATGGAGAGTCTCCCGCCCCAAAACAGAGAGAGAGAAATGGAGAGTCTCATTCCCCATAACAGAGGGAGAGAAATGGAGAGTCTCCTTCCCCATAACAGAGAGAGAGAGAAATGGAGAGTCTCCTTCCCCAAACCAGAGAGGAAGAAATGGAAAATCTCCTTCTCCATAACAGAGAGGGAGAAATGGAGAGTCTCCTTCCCCATAAGAGCGATGGAGAAATTGAGAGTCTCCTTCCCCATTACAGAGAGAGAGAAATGGAAAATATCCTTCCGCATATCAGAGAGATAGAAATGGAGAGTCTCCTTCCCCAAACCAGAGAGAGAGAAATGGAGAGTCTCCTTCCCCAAAACAGAGAGAGAGAGAAATGGAGAGTCTCCTTCCCCATAACAGAGAGAAAGAAATGGAGATTCTCCTTCCCCATAACAGAGAGAGAAAAATGGAGAGTCTCCTTCCCCAGAACAGAGAGAGAAAAAGGGAGCGTCTCCTTCCCCATAACAGAGAGAGAGAAATGGAGAGTCTCCTTCCCCACAACAGAGAGAGAGAAATGGAGATTCTCCTTCCCCACAACAGAGAGAGAGAAATGGAGAGTCTCCTTACACATAACAGAGAGAGAAAAAGGGAGAGTCTCCTTCCCCATAACAGAGAGAGAGAAATGGAGAGTCTCCTTCCCCAAAACAGAGAGAGAGAAATGGAGAGTCTCCTTCCCCAAAACAGAGAGAGAGAAATGGAGAGTCTCCTTCCCCAAAACAGAGAGAGAGAAATGGAGAGTCTCCTTCGCAACAACAGAGAGAGAGAAATGGAGAGTCTCCTTCCCCATAACAGAGGGAGAGAAATTGGGAGTCTCCGACACTACAAGAGAGATAGAGAAATGGAGAGTCTTCATTTCCATAACAGAGAGAGAGAAATGGAGAGTCTCCTTTCCCATAACAGAGAGGGAGTAATGGAGAGTCTCCTTCCCCATAACAGAGAGAGTGAAGTGAAGAATCTCCTACCCCATAACAGAGGGAGAGAAATGGAGAGTCTCCTTCCCCATAACAGAGAGGGAGAAATGAAGAGTCTCCTTACACATAACAGAGAGAGAGAAATTGAGAGTCTCCTGCCCCAAAACAGAGAGAGTGAAGTGAAGAATCTCCTACCCCTTAACAGAGGGAGAGAAATGGAGAGTCTCCTTCCCCATAACAGAGAGAGTGAAATGAAGAGTCTCCTTCCCCATAACAGAGAGAGAGAAATTGAGAGTCTCCTGCCCCAAAACATGGAGAGTGAAGTGAAGAATCTCCTACCCCATAACAGAGGGAGAGAAATGGAGAGTCTCCTTCCCCATAACAGAGAGGGAGAAATGAAGAGTCTCCTTACACATAACAGAGAGAAAGAGAAATGGAGAGTCTCCTTCCCCAAAACAGAGAGAGAGAAATGGAGAGTCTCCTTCCCCAAAACAGAGAGAGAGAAATGGAGAGTCTCCTTCCCCATAACAGAGAGAGAGAAATGGAGAGTCTCCTTCCCCAAAGCAGAGAGAGAGAAATGGAGAGTCTCCTTCCCCACAACAGAGAGAGAGAGAAATGGAGAGTCTCCTTCCCCATAACAGAGAGAGAGAAATGGAAAATCTCATTCCCCATAACAGAGAGGGAGAAATGGAGAGTCTCCTTCCCCATAAGAGAGAGGGAGAAATGGAGAGTTTCCTTCCCCACAACAGAGATAGCGTAATGGAGAGTCTGCTTCCCCATAACAGAGAGAGAGAAATGGAGAGTCTCCTTCCCCATAACTGAGAGGGAGAAAGGGAGAGTCTCCTTCCCCATAACAGAGAGAGAGAGAAATGGAGACTCTCCTTCCCAACAACAAAGTGAGAGAAATTGAGAGTCTACTTCCACACAACAGAGAGAGAGAAATGGAGAGTCTCCTTCCCCATAACAGAGAGAGAGAAATGGAGAGTCTCCTTCCCCATAACAGAGAGAGAGCAATGGAGAGTCTCCTTCCCCACAACAGAGAGAGAGAGAAATGGAGAGTCTCCTTCCCCGTAACAGAGAGAGAGAAATGGAGAGTCTCCTTCCCCATAACAGAGAGAGAGAAATGGAGAGTCTACTTCCCCATAACAGAGTGAGAGAAACTGGGAGTCTCCTACCCTACAAGAGAGATAGAGAAATGGAGAGTCTTCTTTTCCTTAACAGAGAGCGAGAAATGGAGAGTCTCCTTTCCCATAACAGAGAGGGAGAAATGGAGAGTCTCCTTCCCCATAACAGAGAGAGAGAAATGGAGAGTCTCCTTCCCCAAAACAGAGAGAGAGAAATGGAGAGTCTCCTTCCCCAAAACAGCGAGAGAGAAATGGAGAGTCTCCTTCCCCATAACAGAGAGAGAGAAATGGAAAGTCTCGCACCCCAAAACAGAGAGAGAGAAATGGAGAGTCTCTTTCCCCATAACAGCGGGAGATAAATGGAGAGTCTCCTTCCCCATAACAGAGAGAGAGAGAAATGGAGATTCTCCTTCCCGATACCAGAGAGGGAGAAATGGAAAATCTCCTTCTCCATAACAGAGAGGGAGAAATGGAGAGTCTCCTTCCCCATTACAGAGAGAGAGAAATGGAAAATCTCCTTCCCCATATCAGAGAGGGAGAAATGGAGATTCTCCTTCCCCAGAACAGAGGGAGAGAAATGGAGAGTCTCCATCCCCATAACAGAGAGGGAGAAATGGAGAGTCTCCTTCCCCGTAACAGAGAGAGATAAATGGAGAGTCTCCTGCCCCAATACACAGAGAGAGAAATGGAGAGTCTCCTTCCCCATAACAGAGGGAGAGAAATGGAGAGTCTCCTTCCCCATAACAGAGAGAGAGAAATGGAGAGTCTCCTCACCCATAACAGAGAGAGAGAAATGGAGAGTCTCCTTCCCCATAACAGAGAGATAGAAATGGAGAGTCTCCTTCCCCAAAACAGAGAGAGAGAAATGGAGAGTCTCGTTCCCCAAAGCAGAGAGAGAGAAATGGAGAGTCTCCTTCCCGATAACAGAGAGAGAGAAATGGAGAGTCTCCCGCCCCAAAACAGAGAGAGAGAAATGGAGAGTCTCATTCCCCATAACAGAGGGAGAGAAATGGAGAGTCTCCTTCCCCATAACAGAGAGAGAGAGAAATGGAGAGTCTCCTTCCCCAAACCAGAGAGGAAGAAATGGAAAATCTCCTTCTCCATAACAGAGAGGGAGAAATGGAGAGTCTCCTTCCCCATAAGAGCGATGGAGAAATTGAGAGTCTCCTTCCCCATTACAGAGAGAGAGAAATGGAAAATCTCCTTCCCCATATCAGAGAGATAGAAATGGAGAGTCTCCTTCCCCAAACCAGAGAGAGAGAAATGGAGAGTCTCCTTCCCCAAAACAGAGAGAGAGAAATGGAGAGTCTCCTTCCCCATAACAGAGAGAGAGAAATGGAGATTCTCCTTCCCCATAACAGAGAGAGAAAAATGGAGAGTCTCCTTCCCCAGAACAGAGAGAGAAAAAGGGAGCGTCTCCTTCCCCATAACAGAGAGAGAGAAATGGAGAGTCTCCTTCCCCACAACAGAGAGAGAGAAATGGAGATTCTCCTTCCCCACAACAGAGAGAGAGAAATGGAGAGTCTCCTTACACATAACAGAGAGAGAAAAAGGGAGAGTCTCCTTCCCCATAACAGAGAGAGAGAAATGGAGAGTCTCCTTCCCCAAAACAGAGAGAGAGAAATGGAGAGTCTCCTTCCCCAAAACAGAGAGAGAGAAATGGAGAGTCTCCTTCCCCAAAACAGAGAGAGAGAAATGGAGAGTCTCCTTCGCAACAACAGAGAGAGAGAAATGGAGAGTCTCCTTCCCCATAACAGAGGGATAGAAATTGGGAGTCTCCGACACTACAAGAGAGATAGAGAAATGGAGAGTCTTCATTTCCATAACAGAGAGAGAGAAATGGAGAGTCTCCTTTCCCATAACAGAGAGGGAGTAATGGAGAGTCTCCTTCCCCATAACAGAGAGAGTGAAATGAAGAGTCTCCTTCCCCATAACAGAGAGAGAGAAATTGAGAGTCTCCTGCCCCAAAACAGAGAGAGTGAAGTGAAGAATCTCCTACCCCATAACAGAGGGAGAGAAATGGAGAGTCTCCTTCCCCATAACAGAGAGGGAGAAATGAAGAGTCTCCTTACACATAACAGAGAGAAAGAGAAATGGAGAGTCTCCTTCCCCAAAACAGAGAGAGAGAAATGGAGAGTCTCCTTCCCCAAAACAGAGAGAGAGAAATGGAGAGTCTCCTTCCCCATAACAGAGAGAGAGAAATGGAGAGTCTCCTTCCCCAAAGCAGAGAGAGAGAAATGGAGAATCTCCTTCCCCACAACAGAGAGAGAGAGAAATGGAGAGACTCCTTCCCCATAACAGAGAGAGAGAAATGGAAAATCTCATTCCCCATAACAGAGAGGGAGAAATGGAGAGTCTCCTTCCCCATAAGAGAGAGGGAGAAATGGAGAGTTTCCTTCCCCACAACAGAGATAGCGTAATGGAGAGTCTGCTTCCCCATAACAGAGAGAGAGAAATGGAGAGTCTCCTTCCCCATAACTGAGAGGGAGAAAGGGAGAGTCTCCTTCCCCATAACAGAGAGAGAGAGAAATGGAGACTCTCCTTCCCAACAACAAAGTGAGAGAAATTGAGAGTCTACTTCCACACAACAGAGAGAGAGAAATGGAGAGTCTCCTTCCCCATAACAGAGAGAGAGAAATGGAGAGTCTCCTTCCCCATAACAGAGAGAGAGCAATGGAGAGTCTCCTTCCCCACAACAGAGAGAGAGAGAAATGGAGAGTCTCCTTCCCCGTAACAGAGAGAGAGAAATGGAGAGTCTCCTTCCCCATAACAGAGAGAGAGAAATGGAGAGTCTACTTCCCCATAACAGAGTGAGAGAAACTGGGAGTCTCCTACCCTACAAGAGAGATAGAGAAATGGAGAGTCTTCTTTTCCTTAACAGAGAGCGAGAAATGGAGAGTCTCCTTTCCCATAACAGAGAGGGAGAAATGGAGAGTCTCCTTCCCCATAACAGAGAGAGAGAAATGGAGACTCTCCTTCCCCAAAACAGAGAGAGAGAAATGGAGAGTCTCCTTCCCCAAAACAGCGAGAGAGAAATGGAGAGTCTCCTTCCCCATAACAGAGAGAGAGAAATGGAAAGTCTCGCACCCCAAAACAGAGAGAGAGAAATGGAGAGTCTCCTTCCCCATAACAGCGGGAGATAAATGGAGAGTCTCCTTCCCCATAACAGAGAGAGAGAGAAATGGAGATTCTCCTTCCCGATACCAGAGAGGGAGAAATGGAAAATCTCCTTCTTCATAACAGAGAGGGAGAAATGGAGAGTCTCCTTCCCCATTACAGAGAGAGAGAAATGGAAAATCTCCTTCCCCATATCAGAGAGGGAGAAATGGAGATTCTCCTTCCCCAGAACAGTGGGAGAGAAATTGAGAGACTCCATCCCCATAACAGAGAGGGAGAAATGGAGAGTCTCCTTCCCCGTAACAGAGAGAGATAAATGGAGAGTCTCCTGCCCCAATACACAGAGAGAGAAATGGAGAGTCTCCTTCCCCATAACAGAGGGAGAGAAATGGAGAGTCTCCTTCCCCATAACAGAGAGAGAGAAATGGAGAGTCTCCTTCCCCATAACAGAGAGAGAGAAATGGAGAGTCTACTTCCCCATAACAGAGTGAGAGAAACTGGGAGTCTCCTACCCTACAAGAGAGAGAGAGAAATGGAGAGTCTTCTTTTCCTTAACAGAGAGCGAGAAATGGAGAGTCTCCTTTCCCATAACAGAGAGGGAGAAATGGAGAGTCTCCTTCCCCATAACAGAGAGATAGAAATGGAGAGTCTCCTTCCCCAAACCAGAGAGAGAGAAATGGAGAGTCTCCTTCCCCAAAACAGAGAGAGAGAAATGGAGAGTCTCCTTCCCCATAACAGAGAGAGAGAAATGGAGATTCTCCTTCCCCATAACAGAGAGAGAAAAATGGAGAGTCTCCTTCCCCAGAACAGAGAGAGAAAAAGGGAGCGTCTCCTTCCCCATAACAGAGAGAGAGAAATGGAGAGTCTCCTTCCCCACAACAGAGAGAGAGAAATGGAGATTCTCCTTCCCCACAACAGAGAGAGAGAAATGGAGAGTCTCCTTACACATAACAGAGAGAGAAAAAAGGAGAGTCTCCTTCCCCATAACAGAGAGAGAGAAATGGAGAGTCTCCTTCCCCAAAACAGAGAGAGAGAAATGGAGAGTCTCCTTCCCCAAAACAGAGAGAGAGAAATGGAGAGTCTCCTTCGCAACAACAGTGAGAGAGAAATGGAGAGTCTCCTTCCCCATAACAGAGGGAGAGAAATTGGGAGTCTCCGACACTACAAGAGAGATAGAGAAATGGAGAGTCTCCTTTCCCATAACAGAGAGGGAGTAATGGAGAGTCTCCTTTCCCATAACAGAGAGAGTGAAATGAAGAGTCTCCTTCCCCAAAACAGCGAGAGAGAAATGGAGAGTCTCCTTCCCCATAACAGAGAGAGAGAAATTGAGAGTCTCCTGCCCCAACACAGAGAGAGTGAAGTGAAGAATCTCCTACCCCATAACAGAGGGAGAGAAATGGAGAGTCTCCTTCCCCATAACAGAGAGAGAGAAATGAAGAGTCTCCTTACACATAACAGAGAGAGAGAAATGGAGAGTCTCCTTCCCCAAAACTGAGAGAGAGAAATGAAGAGTCTCCTTCCCCAAAACAGAGAGAGAGAAATGGAGAGTCTCCTTCCCCATAACAGAGAAAGAGAAATGGAGAGTCTCCTTCCCCAAAGCAGAGAGAGAGAGAAATGGAGTCTCCTTCCCCACAACAGAGAGAGAGAGAAATGGAGAGTCTCCTTCCCCATAACAGAGAGGGAGAAATGGAAAATCTCATTCCCCATAACAGAGAGGGAGAAATGGAGAGTCTCCTTCCCCATAAGAGAGAGGGAGAAATGGAGAGTTTCCTTCCCCACAACAGAGATAGCGTAATGGAGAGTCTGCTTCCCCATAACAGAGAGAGAGAAATGGAGAGTCTCCTTCCCCATAACTGAGAGGGAGAAAGGGAGAGTCTCCTTCCCCATAACAGAGAGAGAGAAATGGAGACTCTCCTTCCCAACAACAAAGTGAGAGAAATTGAGAGTCTACTTCCACACAACAGAGAGTAGAGAAATGGAGAGTCTCCTTCCCCATAACAGAGAGAGAGAAATGGAGAGTCTCCTTCCCCATAACAGAGAGAGAGCAATGGAGAGTCTCCTTCCCCACAACAGAGAGAGAGAGAAATGGAGCGTCTCCTTCCCCGTAACAGAGAGAGAGAATTGGAGAGTCTCCTTCCCCATAACAGAGAGAGAGAAGTGGAGATTCTTTTTCCCCATAACAGAGAGAGAGAAATGGAGAGTCTCCTTCCCCATAACAGAGAGAGAGAAATGGAGAGTCTCCTTCCCCAAAACAGAGAGAGAGAAATGGAGAGTCTACTTCCCCATAACAGAGTGAGAGAAACTGGGAGTCTCCTACCCTACAAGAGAGATAGAGAAATGGAGAGTCTTCTTTTCCTTAACAGAGAGAGAGAAATGGAGAGTCTCCTTTCCCATAACAGAGAGGGAGAAATGGAGAGTCTCCTTCCCCATAACAGAGAGAGAGAAATGGAGAGTCTCCTTCCCCAAAACAGAGAGAGAGAAATGGAGAGTCTCCTTCCCCAAAACAGCGAGAGAGAAATGGAGAGTCTCCTTCCCCATAACAGAGAGAGAGAAATGGAAAGTCTCCCACCCCAAAACAGAGAGAGAGAAATGGAGAGTCTCCTTCCCCATAACAGCGGGAGATAAATGGAGAGTCTCCTTCCCCATAACAGAGAGAGAGAGAAATGGAGATTCTCCTTCCCCATAACAGAGAGGGAGAAATGGAAAGTCTCCTTCTCCATAACAGAGAGGGAGAAATGGAGAGTCTCCTTCCCCATTACAGAGAGAGAGAAATGGAAAATCTCCTTCCCCATATCAGAGAGGGAGAAATGGAGATTCTCCTTCCCCAGAACAGAGGGAGAGAAATGGAGAGTCTCCATCCCCATAACAGAGAGGGAGAAATGGAGAGTCTCCTTCCCCGTAACAGAGAGAGATAAATGGAGAGTCTCCTGCCCCAATACACAGAGAGAGAAATGGAGAGTCTCCTTCCCCATAACTGAGGGAGAGAAATGGAGAGTCTCCTTCCCCATAACAGAGAGAGAGAAATGGAGAGTCTCCTTACCCATAACAGAGAGAGAGAAATGGAGAGTCTCCTTCCCCATAACAGAGAGATAGAAATGGAGAGTCTCCTTCCCCAAAACAGAGAGAGAGAAATGGAGAGTCTCCCGCCCCAAAACAGAGAGAGAGAAATGGAGAGTCTCATTCCCCATAACAGAGGGAGAGAAATGGAGAGTCTCCTTCCCCATAACAGAGAGAGAGAGAAATGGAGAGTCTCCTTCCCCAAACCAGAGATTAAGAAATGGAAAATCTCCTTCTCCATAACAGAGAGGGAGAAATGGAGAGTCTCCTTCCCCATAAGAGCGATGGAGAAATTGAGAGTCTCCTTCCCCATTACAGAGAGAGAGAAATGGAAAATCTCCTTCCCCATATCAGAGAGATAGAAATGGAGAGTCTCCTTCCCCAAAACAGAGAGAGAGAGAAATGGAGAGTCTCCTTCCCCAAAACAGAGAGAGAGAAATGGAGAGTCTCCTTCCCCATAACGTAGAGAGAGAAATGGAGAGTCTCCTTCCCCAAAACAGTGAGAGAGAAATGGAGAGTCTCCTTCCCCAAAGCAGAGAGAGAGAAATGGAGAGTCTCCTTCCCCATAACAGAGAGAGAGAGAAATGGAGAGTCTCCTTCCCCAAACGGTGATGGAGAAATGGAGAGTCTCCTTCTCCACAACGGAGAGAGCGAAATGGAGAGTCCCCTTCGCCACAACAGAGAGAGAGAAATGGAGAGTCTCCTTCCCCAAAACAGAGAGAGAGAAATGGAGAGTCACGTTCCCCAAAGCAGAGAGAGAGAAATGGAGAGTCTCCTTCCCGATAACAGAGATAGTGAAATGGAGAGTCTCCTTCCCCATAACAGAGAGAGAGAAATGGAGAGTCTCCTTCCCCAAAACAGAGAGAGAGAAATGGAGAGTCTCCTTCCCCATAACAGAGAGGGAGAAATGGAGAGTCTCCTTCTCCACAACGGAGAGAGCGAAATGGAGAGTCTCCTTTGCAACAACAGAGAGAGAGAAATGGAGAGTCTCCTTCCCCATAACAGAGGGAGAGAAATCGGGAGTCTCCTACTCTACAAGAGAGATAGAGAAATGGAGAGTCTTCATTTCCATAACAGAGAGAGAGAAATGGAGAGTCTCCTTTCCCATAACAGAGAGGGAGTAATGGAGAGTCTCCTTCCCCATAACAGAGAGAGTGAAATGAAGAGTCTCCTTCCCCATAACAGAGAGAGAGAAATTGAGAGTCTCCTGCCCCAAAACATGGAGAGTGAAGTGAAGAATCTCCTACCCCATAACAGAGGGAGAGAAATGGAGAGTCTCCTTCCCCATAACAGAGAGGGAGAAATGAAGAGTCTCCTTACACATAACAGAGAGAAAGAGAAATGGAGAGTCTCCTTCCCCAAAACAGAGAGAGAGAAATGGAGAGTCTCCTTCCCCAAAACAGAGAGAGAGAAATGGAGAGTCTCCTTCCCCATAACAGAGAGAGAGAAATGGAGAGTCTCCTTCCCCAAAGCAGAGAGAGAGAAATGGAGAGTCTCCTTCCCCACAACAGAGAGAGAGAGAAATGGAGAGTCTCCTTCCCCATAACAGAGAGAGAGAAATGGAAAATCTCATTCCCCATAACAGAGAGGGAGAAATGGAGAGTCTCCTTCCCCATAAGAGAGAGGGAGAAATGGAGAGTTTCCTTCCCCACAACAGAGATAGCGTAATGGAGAGTCTGCTTCCCCATAACAGAGAGAGAGAAATGGAGAGTCTCCTTCCCCATAACTGAGAGGGAGAAAGGGAGAGTCTCCTTCCCCATAACAGAGAGAGAGAGAAATGGAGACTCTCCTTCCCAACAACAAAGTGAGAGAAATTGAGAGTCTACTTCCACACAACAGAGAGAGAGAAATGGAGAGTCTCCTTCCCCATAACAGAGAGAGAGAAATGGAGAGTCTCCTTCCCCATAACAGAGAGAGAGCAATGGAGAGTCTCCTTCCCCACAACAGAGAGAGAGAGAAATGGAGAGTCTCCTTCCCCGTAACAGAGAGAGAGAAATGGAGAGTCTCCTTCCCCATAACAGAGAGAGAGAAATGGAGAGTCTACTTCCCCATAACAGAGTGAGAGAAACTGGGAGTCTCCTACCCTACAAGAGAGATAGAGAAATGGAGAGTCTTCTTTTCCTTAACAGAGAGAGAGAAATGGAGAGTCTCCTTTCCCATAACAGAGAGGGAGAAATGGAGAGTCTCCTTCCCCATAACAGAGAGAGAGAAATGGAGAGTCTCCTTCCCCAAAACAGAGAGAGAGAAATGGAGAGTCTCCTTCCCCAAAACAGCGAGAGAGAAATGGAGAGTCTCCTTCCCCATAACAGAGAGAGAGAAATGGAAAGTCTCGCACCCCAAAACAGAGAGAGAGAAATGGAGAGTCTCCTTCCCCATAACAGCGGGAGATAAATGGAGAGTCTCCTTCCCCATAACAGAGAGAGAGAGAAATGGAGATTCTCCTTCCCGATACCAGAGAGGGAGAAATGGAAAATCTCCTTCTCCATAACAGAGAGGGAGAAATGGAGAGTCTCCTTCCCCATTACAGAGAGAGAGAAATGGAAAATCTCCTTCCCCATATCAGAGAGGGAGAAATGGAGATTCTCCTTCCCCAGAACAGAGGGAGAGAAATGGAGAGTCTCCATCCCCATAACAGAGAGGGAGAAATGGAGAGTCTCCTTCCCCGTAACAGAGAGAGATAAATGGAGAGTCTCCTGCCCCAATACACAGAGAGAGAAATGGAGAGTCTCCTTCCCCATAACAGAGGGAGAGAAATGGAGAGTCTCCTTCCCCATAACAGAGAGAGAGAAATGGAGAGTCTCCTCACCCATAACAGAGAGAGAGAAATGGAGAGTCTCCTTCCCCATAACAGAGAGATAGAAATGGAGAGTCTCCTTCCCCAAAACAGAGAGAGAGAAATGGAGAGTCTCGTTCCCCAAAGCAGAGAGAGAGAAATGGAGAGTCTCCTTCCCGATAACAGAGAGAGAGAAATGGAGAGTCTCCCGCCCCAAAACAGAGAGAGAGAAATGGAGAGTCTCATTCCCCATAACAGAGGGAGAGAAATGGAGAGTCTCCTTCCCCATAACAGAGAGAGAGAGAAATGGAGAGTCTCCTTCCCCAAACCAGAGAGGAAGAAATGGAAAATCTCCTTCTCCATAACAGAGACGGAGAAATGGAGAGTCTCCTTCCCCATTACAGAGAGAGAGAAATGGAAAATCTCCTTCCCCATATCAGAGAGATAGAAATGGAGAGTCTCCTTCCCCAAACCAGAGAGAGAGAAATGGAGAGTCTCCTTCCCCAAAACAGAGAGAGGGAAATGGAGAGTCTCCTTCCCCATAACATAGAGAGAGAAATGGAGAGTCTCCTTCCCCGTAACAGAGAGAGAGAAATGGAGAGTCTCCTTCCCCATAACAGAGAGAGAGAAATGGAGAGTCTACTTCCCCATAACAGAGTGAGAGAAACTGGGAGTCTCCTACCCTACAAGAGAGATAGAGAAATGGAGAGTCTTCTTTTCCTTAACAGAGAGAGAGAAATGGAGAGTCTCCTTTCCCATAACAGAGAGGGAGAAATGGAGAGTCTCCTTCCCCATAACAGAGAGAGAGAAATGGAGAGTCTCCTTCCCCAAAACAGAGAGAGAGAAATGGAGAGTCTCCTTCCCCAAAACAGCGAGAGAGAAATGGAGAGTCTCCTTCCCCATAACAGAGAGAGAGAAATGGAAAGTCTCGCACCCCAAAACAGAGAGAGAGAAATGGAGAGTCTCCTTCCCCATAACAGCGGGAGATAAATGGAGAGTCTCCTTCCCCATAACAGAGAGAGAGAGAAATGGAGATTCTCCTTCCCGATACCAGAGAGGGAGAAATGGAAAATCTCCTTCTCCATAACAGAGAGGGAGAAATGGAGAGTCTCCTTCCCCATTACAGAGAGAGAGAAATGGAAAATCTCCTTCCCCATATCAGAGAGGGAGAAATGGAGATTCTCCTTCCCCAGAACAGAGGGAGAGAAATGGAGAGTCTCCATCCCCATAACAGAGAGGGAGAAATGGAGAGTCTCCTTCCCCGTAACAGAGAGAGATAAATGGAGAGTCTCCTGCCCCAATACACAGAGAGAGAAATGGAGAGTCTCCTTCCCCATAACAGAGGGAGAGAAATGGAGAGTCTCCTTCCCCATAACAGAGAGAGAGAAATGGAGAGTCTCCTTCCCCATAACAGAGAGATAGAAATGGAGAGTCTCCTTCCCCAAAACAGAGAGAGAGAAATGGAGAGTCTCGTTCCCCAAAGCAGAGAGAGAGAAATGGAGAGTCTCCTTCCCGATAACAGAGAGAGAGAAATGGAGAGTCTCCCGCCCCAAAACAGAGAGAGAGAAATGGAGAGTCTCATTCCCCATAACAGAGGGAGAGAAATGGAGAGTCTCCTTCCCCATAACAGAGAGAGAGAGAAATGGAGAGTCTCCTTCCCCAAGCCAGAGAGGAAGAAATGGAAAATCTCCTTCTCCATAACAGAGACGGAGAAATGGAGAGTCTCCTTCCCCATAAGAGCGATGGAGAAATTGAGAGTCTCCTTCCCCATTACAGAGAGAGAGAAATGGAAAATCTCCTTCCCCATATCAGAGAGATAGAAATGGAGAGTCTCCTTCCCCAAACCAGAGAGAGAGAAATGGAGAGTCTCCTTCCCCAAAACAGAGAGAGGGAAATGGAGAGTCTCCTTCCCCATAACATAGAGAGAGAAATGGAGAGTCTCCTTCCCCAAAACAGTGAGAGAGAAATGGAGAGTCTCCTTCCCCAAAGCAGAGAGAGAGAAATGGAGAGTCTCCTTCCCGATAACAGAGAGAGAGAGAAATGGAGAGTCTCCTTCCCCAAATGGTGAGGGAGAAATGGAGAGTCTCCTTCTCCACAACGGAGAGAGCGAAATGGAGAGTCCCCTTCGCCAAAACAGAGAGAGAGAAATGGAGAGTCTCCTTCCCCAAAACAGAGAGAGAGAAATGGAGAGTCTCGTTCCCCAAAGCAGAGAGAGAGGAATGGAGAGTCTCCTTCCCGATAACAGAGATAGAGAAATGGAGACTCTCCTTCCCCATAACAGAGAGAGAGAAATGGAGAGTCTCCTTCCCCAAAACAGAGAGAGAGAAATGGAGAGTCTCCTTCCCCATAACAGAGAGGGAGAAATGGAGAGTCTCCTTCTCCACAACAGAGAGAGCGAAATGGAGAGTCTCCTTCCCAACAACAGAGAGAGAGAAATGGAGAGTCTCCTTCCCCATAACAGAGGGAGAGAAATTGGGAGTCTCCTACACTACAAGAGAGATAGAGAAATGGAGAGTCTTCATTTCCATAACAGAGAGAGAGAAATGGAGAGTCTCCTTTCCCATAACAGAGAGGGAGTAATGGAGAGTCTCCTTCCCCATAACAGAGAGAGTGAAATGAAGAGTCTCCTTCCCCATATCAGAGAGAGAGAAATTGAGAGTCTCCTGCCCCAAAACAGAGAGAGTGAAGTGAAGAATCTCCTACCCCATAACAGAGGGAGAGAAATGGAGAGTCTCCTTCCCCATAACAGAGAGAGAGAAATGAAGAGTCTCCTTACACATAACAGAGAGAGAGAAATGGAGAGTCTCCTTCCCCAAAACAGAGAGAGAGAAATGGAGAGTCTCCTTCCCCAAAACAGAGAGAGAGAAATGGAGAGTCTCCTTCCCCATAACGGAGAGAGAGAAATGGAGAGTCTCGTTCCCCAAAGCAGAGAGAGAGAAATGGAGAGTCTCCTTCCCGATAACAGAGATAGAGAAATGGAGAGTCTCCTTCCCCATAACAGAGAGAGAGAAATGGAGAGTCTCCTTCCCCAAAACAGAGAGAGAGAAATGGAGAGTTTCCTTCCCCACAACAGAGATAGCGTAATGGAGAGTCTGCTTCCCCATAACAGAGAGAGGGAAATGGAGAGTCTCCTTCCCCATAACTGAGAGGGAGAAAGGGAGAGTCTCCTTCCCCATAACAGAGAGAGAGAGAAATGGAGACTCTCCTTCCCAACAACAAAGTGAGAGAAATGGAGAGTCTCCTTCCCCAAAGCAGAGAGAGAGAAATGGAGAGTCTCCTTCCCCATAACACAGAGAGAGAAATGGAGAGTCTCCTTCCCCACAACAGAGAGAGAGAGAAATGGAGAGTCTCCTTCCCCATAACAGAGAGAGAGAAATGGAAAATCTCATTCCCCATAACAGAGAGGGAGAAATGGAGAGTCTCCTTCCCCATAACAGAGATAGCGTAATGGAGAGTCTGCTTCCCCATAACAGAGAGAGAGAAATGGAGAGTCTCCTTCCCCATAACTGAGAGGGAGAAAAGGAGAGTCTCCTTCCCCATAACAGAGAGAGAGAGAAATGGTGACTCTCCTTCCCAACAACAAAGTGAGAGAAATTGAGAGTCTACTTCCACACAACAGAGAGAGAGAAATGGAGAGTCTCCTTCCCCATAACAGAGAGAGAGAAATGGAGAGTCTCCTTCCCCAAAATAGAGAGAGAGAAATGGAGAGTCTACTTCCCCATAACAGAGTGAGAGAAACTGGGAGTCTCCTACCCTACAAGAGAGATAGAGAAATGGAGAGTCTTCTTTTCCTTAACAGAGAGAGAGAAATGGAGAGTCTCCTTTCCCATAACAGAGAGGGAGAAATGGAGAGTCTCCTTCCCCATAACAGAGAGAGAGAAATGGAGAGTCTCCTTCCCCAAAACAGAGAGAGAGAAATGGAGAGTCTCCTTCCCCAAAACAGCGAGAGAGAAATGGAGAGTCTCCTTCCCCATAACAGAGAGAGAGAAATGGAAAGTCTCCCACCCCAAAACAGAGAGAGAGAAATGGAGAGTCTCCTTCCCCATAACAGCGGGAGATAAATGGAGAGTCTCCTTCCCCATAACAGAGAGAGAGAGAAATGGAGATTCTCCTTCCCCATAACAGAGAGGGAGAAATGGAAAGTCTCCTTCTCCATAACAGAGAGGGAGAAATGGAGAGTCTCCTTCCCCATTACAGAGAGAGAGAAATGGAAAATCTCCTTCCCCATATCAGAGAGGGAGAAATGGAGATTCTCCTTCCCCAGAACAGAGGGAGAGAAATGGAGAGTCTCCATCCCCATAACAGAGAGAGAGAAATGGAGAGTCTCCTTCCCCGTAACAGAGAGAGATAAATGGAGAGTCTCCTGCCCCAATACACAGAGAGAGAAATGGAGAGTCTCCTTCCCCATAACAGAGGGAGAGAAATGGAGAGTCTCCTTCCCCATAACAGAGAGAGAGAAATGGAGAGTCTCCTTACCCATAACAGAGAGAGAGAAATGGAGAGTCTCCTTCCCCATAACAGAGAGATAGAAATGGAGAGTCTCCTTCCCCAAAACAGAGAGAGAGAAATGGAGTGTCTCGTTCCCCAAAGCAGAGAGAGAGAAATGGAGAGTCTCCTTCCCGATAACAGAGAGAGAGAAATGGAGAGTCTCCCGCCCCAAAACAGAGAGAGAGAAATGGAGAGTCTCATTCCCCATAACAGAGGGAGAGAAATGGAGAGTCTCCTTCCCCATAACAGAGAGAGAGAGAAATGGAGAGTCTCCTTCCCCAAACCAGAGATTAAGAAATGGAAAATCTCCTTCTCCATAACAGAGAGTGAGAAATGGAGAGTCTCCTTCCCCATAAGAGCGATGGAGAAATTGAGAGTCTCCTTCCCCATTACAGAGAGAGAGAAATGGAAAATCTCCTTCCCCATATCAGAGAGATAGAAATGGAGAGTCTCCTTCCCCAAAACAGAGAGAGAGAAATGGAGAGTATCCTTCCCCAAAACAGAGAGAGAGAAATGGAGAGTCTCCTTCCCCATAACATAGAGAGAGAAATGGAGAGTCTCCTTCCCCAAAACAGTGAGAGAGAAATGGAGAGTCTCCTTCCCCAAAGCAGAGAGAGAGAAATGGAGAGTCTCCTTCCCCATAACAGAGAGAGAGAGAAATGGAGAGTCTCCTTCCCCAAACGGTGATGGAGAAATGGAGAGTCTCCTTCTCCACAACGGAGAGAGCGAAATGGAGAGTCCCCTTCGCCACAACAGAGAGAGAGAAATGGAGAGTCTCCTTCCCCAAAACAGAGAGAGAGAAATGGAGAGTCACGTTCCCCAAAGCAGAGAGAGAGAAATGGAGAGTCTCCTTCCCGATAACAGAGATAGTGAAATGGAGAGTCTCCTTCCCCATAACAGAGAGAGAGAAATGGAGAGTCTCCTTCCCCAAAACAGAGAGAGAGAAATGGAGAGTCTCCTTCCCCATAACAGAGAGGGAGAAATGGAGAGTCTCCTTCTCCACAACGGAGAGAGCGAAATGGAGAGTCTCCTTTGCAACAACAGAGAGAGAGAAATGGAGAGTCTCCTTCCCCATAACAGAGGGAGAGAAATTGGGAGTCTCCTACTCTACAAGAGAGATAGAGAAATGGAGAGTCTTCATTTCCATAACAGAGAGAGAGAAATGGAGAGTCTCCTTTCCCATAACAGAGAGGGAGTAATGGAGAGTCTCCTTCCCCATAACAGAGAGAGTGAAATGAAGAGTCTCCTTCCCCATATCAGAGAGAGAGAAATTGAGAGTCTCCTGCCCCAAAACAGAGAGAGTGAAGTGAAGAATCTCCTACCCCATAACAGAGGGAGAGAAATGGAGAGTCTCCTTCCCCATAACAGAGAGAGAGAAATGAAGAGTCTCCTTACACATAACAGAGAGAGAGAAATGGAGAGTCTCCTTCCCCAAAACAGAGAGAGAGAAATGGAGAGTCTCCTTCCCCAAAACAGAGAGAGAGAAATGGAGAGTCTCCTTCCCCATAACGGAGAGAGAGAAATGGAGAGTCTCGTTCCCCAAAGCAGAGAGAGAGAAATGGAGAGTCTCCTTCCCGATAACAGAGATAGAGAAATGGAGAGTCTCCTTCCCCATAACAGAGAGAGAGAAATGGAGAGTCTCCTTCCCCAAAACAGAGAGAGAGAAATGGTGAGTTTCCTTCCCCACAACAGAGATAGCGTAATGGAGAGTCTGCTTCCCCATAACAGAGAGAGGGAAATGGAGAGTCTCCTTCCCCATAACTGAGAGGGAGAAAGGGAGAGTCTCCTTCCCCATAACAGAGAGAGAGAGAAATGGAGACTCTCCTTCCCAACAACAAAGTGAGAGAAATGGAGAGTCTCCTTCCCCAAAGCAGAGAGAGAGAAATGGAGAGTCTCCTTCCCCATAACACAGAGAGAGAAATGGAGAGTCTCCTTCCCCACAACAGAGAGAGAGAGAAATGGAGAGTCTCCTTCCCCATAACAGAGAGAGAGAAATGGAAAATCTCATTCCCCATAACAGAGAGGGAGAAATGGAGAGTCTCCTTCCCCATAACAGAGATAGCGTAATGGAGAGTCTGCTTCCCCATAACAGAGAGAGAGAAATGGAGAGTCTCCTTCCCCATAACTGAGAGGGAGAAAGGGAGAGTCTCCTTCCCCATAACAGAGAGAGAGAGAAATGGTGACTCTCCTTCCCAACAACAAAGTGAGAGAAATTGAGAGTCTACTTCCACACAACAGAGAGAGAGAAATGGAGAGTCTCCTTCCCCATAACAGAGAGAGAGAAATGGAGAGTCTCCTTCCCCAAAACAGAGAGAGAGAAATGGAGAGTCTACTTCCCCATAACAGAGTGAGAGAAACTGGGAGTCTCCTACCCTACAAGAGAGATAGAGAAATGGAGAGTCTTCTTTTCCTTAACAGAGAGAGAGAAATGGAGAGTCTCCTTTCCCATAACAGAGAGGGAGAAATGGAGAGTCTCCTTCCCCATAACAGAGAGAGAGAAATGGAGAGTCTCCTTCCCCAAAACAGAGAGAGAGAAATGGAGAGTCTCCTTCCCCAAAACAGCGAGAGAGAAATGGAGAGTCTCCTTCCCCATAACAGAGAGAGAGAAATGGAAAGTCTCCCACCCCAAAACAGAGAGAGAGAAATGGAGAGTCTCCTTCCCCATAACAGCGGGAGATAAATGGAGAGTCTCCTTCCCCATAACAGAGAGAGAGAGAAATGGAGATTCTCCTTCCCCATAACAGAGAGGGAGAAATGGAAAGTCTCCTTCTCCATAACAGAGAGGGAGAAATGGAGAGTCTCCTTCCCCATTACAGAGAGAGAGAAATGGAAAATCTCCTTCCCCATATCAGAGAGGGAGAAATGGAGATTCTCCTTCCCCAGAACAGAGGGAGAGAAATGGAGAGTCTCCATCCCCATAACAGAGAGGGAGAAATGGAGAGTCTCCTTCCCCGTAACAGAGAGAGATAAATGGAGAGTCTCCTGCCCCAATACACAGAGAGAGAAATGGAGAGTCTCCTTCCCCATAACAGAGGGAGAGAAATGGAGAGTCTCCTTCCCCATAACAGAGAGAGAGAAATGGAGAGTCTCCTTACCCATAACAGAGAGAGAGAAATGGAGAGTCTCCTTCCCCATAACAGAGAGATAGAAATGGAGAGTCTCCTTCCCCAAAACAGAGAGAGAGAAATGGAGTGTCTCGTTCCCCAAAGCAGAGAGAGAGAAATGGAGAGTCTCCTTCCCGATAACAGAGAGAGAGAAATGGAGAGTCTCCCGCCCCAAAACAGAGAGAGAGAAATGGAGAGTCTCATTCCCCATAACAGAGGGAGAGAAATGGAGAGTCTCCTTCCCCATAACAGAGAGAGAGAGAAATGGAGAGTCTCCTTCCCCAAACCAGAGATTAAGAAATGGAAAATCTCCTTCTCCATAACAGAGAGGGAGAAATGGAGAGTCTCCTTCCCCATAAGAGCGATGGAGAAATTGAGAGTCTCCTTCCCCATTACAGAGAGAGAGAAATGGAAAATCTCCTTCCCCATATCAGAGAGATAGAAATGGAGAGTCTCCTTCCCCAAAACAGAGAGAGAGAAATGGAGAGTATCCTTCCCCAAAACAGAGAGAGAGAAATGGAGAGTCTCCTTCCCCATAACATAGAGAGAGAAATGGAGAGTCTCCTTCCCCAAAACAGTGAGAGAGAAATGGAGAGTCTCCTTCCCCAAAGCAAAGAGAGAGAAATGGAGAGTCTCCTTCCCCATAACAGAGAGAGAGAGAAATGGAGAGTCTCCTTCCCCAAACGGTGATGGAGAAATGGAGAGTCTCCTTCTCCACAACGGAGAGAGCGAAATGGAGAGTCCCCTTCGCCACAACAGAGAGAGAGAAATGGAGAGTCTCCTTCCCCAAAACAGAGAGAGAGAAATGGAGAGTCACGTTCCCCAAAGCAGAGAGAGAGAAATGGAGAGTCTCCTTCCCGATAACAGAGATAGTGAAATGGAGAGTCTCCTTCCCCATAACAGAGAGAGAGAAATGGAGAGTCTCCTTCCCCAAAACAGAGAGAGAGAAATGGAGAGTCTCCTTCCCCATAACAGAGAGGGAGAAATGGAGAGTCTCCTTCTCCACAACGGAGAGAGCGAAATGGAGAGTCTCCTTTGCAACAACAGAGAGAGAGAAATGGAGAGTCTCCTTCCCCATAACAGAGGGAGAGAAATTGGGAGTCTCCTACTCTACAAGAGAGATAGAGAAATGGAGAGTCTTCATTTCCATAACAGAGAGAGAGAAATGGAGAGTCTCCTTTCCCATAACAGAGAGGGAGTAATGGAGAGTCTCCTTCCCCATAACAGAGAGAGTGAAATGAAGAGTCTCCTTCCCCATAACAGAGAGAGAGAAATTGAGAGTCTCCTGCCCCAAAACAGAGAGAGTGAAGTGAAGAATCTCCTACCCCATAACAGAGGGAGAGAAATGGAGAGTCTCCTTCCCCATAACAGAGAGGGAGAAATGAAGAGTCTCCTTACACATAACAGAGAGAAAGAGAAATGGAGAGTCTCCTTCCCCAAAACAGAGAGAGAGAAATGGAGAGTCTCCTTCCCCAAAACAGAGAGAGAGAAATGGAGAGTCTCCTTTCCCATAACAGAGAGAGAGAAATGGAGAGTCTCCTTCCCCAAAGCAGAGAGAGAGAAATGGAGAGTCTCCTTCCCCACAACAGAGAGAGAGAGAAATGGAGAGTCTCCTTCCCCATAACAGAGAGAGAGAAATGGAAAATCTCATTCCCCATAACAGAGAGGGAGAAATGGAGAGTCTCCTTCCCCATAAGAGAGAGGGAGAAATGGAGAGTTTCCTTCCCCACAACAGAGATAGCGTAATGGAGAGTCTGCTTCCCCATAACAGAGAGAGAGAAATGGAGAGTCTCCTTCCCCATAACTGAGAGGGAGAAAGGGAGAGTCTCCTTCCCCATAACAGAGAGAGAGAGAAATGGAGACTCTCCTTCCCAACAACAAAGTGAGAGAAATTGAGAGTCTACTTCCACACAACAGAGAGAGAGAAATGGAGAGTCTCCTTCCCCATAACAGAGAGAGAGAAATGGAGAGTCTCCTTCCCCATAACAGAGAGAGAGCAATGGAGAGTCTCCTTCCCCACAACAGAGAGAGAGAGAAATGGAGAGTCTCCTTCCCCGTAACAGAGAGAGAGAAATGGAGAGTCTACTTCCCCATAACAGAGTGAGAGAAACTGGGAGTCTCCTACCCTACAAGAGAGATAGAGAAATTGAGAGTCTTCTTTTCCTTAACAGAGAGAGAGAAATGGAGATTCTCCTTTCCCATAACAGAGAGGGAGAAATGGAGAGTCTCCTTCCCCATAACAGAGAGAGAGAAATGGAGAGTCTCCTTCCCCAAAACAGAGAGAGAGAAATGGAGAGTCTCCTTCCCCAAAACAGCGAGAGAGAAATGGAGAGTCTCCTTCCCCATAACAGAGAGAGAGAAATGGAAAGTCTCGCACCCCAAAACAGAGAGAGAGAAATGGAGAGTCTCCTTCCCCATAACAGCGGGAGATAAATGGAGAGTCTCCTTCCCCATAACAGAGAGAGAGAGAAATGGAGATTCTCCTTCCCGATACCAGAGAGGGAGAAATGGAAAATCTCCTTCTCCATAACAGAGAGGGAGAAATGGAGAGTCTCCTTCCCCATTACAGAGAGAGAGAAATGGAAAATCTCCTTCCCCATATCAGAGAGGGAGAAATGGAGATTCTCCTTCCCCAGAACAGAGGGAGAGAAATGGAGAGTCTCCATCCCCATAACAGAGAGGGAGAAATGGAGAGTCTCCTTCCCCGTAACAGAGAGAGATAAATGGAGAGTCTCCTGCCCCAATACACAGAGAGAGAAATGGAGAGTCTCCTTCCCCATAACAGAGGGAGAGAAATGGAGAGTCTCCTTCCCCATAACAGAGAGAGAGAAATGGAGAGTCTCCTCACCCATAACAGAGAGAGAGAAATGGAGAGTCTCCTTCCCCATAACAGAGAGATAGAAATGGAGAGTCTCCTTCCCCAAAACAGAGAGAGAGAAATGGAGAGTCTCGTTCCCCAAAGCAGAGAGAGAGAAATGGAGAGTCTCCTTCCCGATAACAGAGAGAGAGAAATGGAGAGTCTCCCGCCCCAAAACAGAGAGAGAGAAATGGAGAGTCTCATTGCCCATAACAGAGGGAGAGAAATGGAGAGTCTCCTTCCCCATAACAGAGAGAGAGAGAAATGGAGAGTCTCCTTCCCCAAACCAGAGAGGAAGAAATGGAAAATCTCCTTCTCCATAACAGAGACGGAGAAATGGAGAGTCTCCTTCCCCATTACAGAGAGAGAGAAATGGAAAATCTCCTTCCCCATATCAGAGAGATAGAAATGGAGAGTCTCCTTCCCCAAACCAGAGAGAGAGAAATGGAGAGTCTCCTTCCCCAAAACAGAGAGAGGGAAATGGAGAGTCTCCTTCCCCATAACATAGAGAGAGAAATGGAGAGTCTCCTTCCCCGTAACAGAGAGAGAGAAATGGAGAGTCTCCTTCCCCATAACAGAGAGAGAGAAATGGAGAGTCTACTTCCCCATAACAGAGTGAGAGAAACTGGGAGTCTCCTACCCTACAAGAGAGATAGAGAAATGGAGAGTCTTCTTTTCCTTAACAGAGAGAGAGAAATGGAGAGTCTCCTTTCCCATAACAGAGAGGGAGAAATGGAGAGTCTCCTTCCCCATAACAGAGAGAGAGAAATGGAGAGTCTCCTTCCCCAAAACAGAGAGAGAGAAATGGAGAGTCTCCTTCCCCAAAACAGCGAGAGAGAAATGGAGAGTCTCCTTCCCCATAACAGAGAGAGAGAAATGGAAAGTCTCGCACCCCAAAACAGAGAGAGAGAAATGGAGAGTCTCCTTCCCCATAACAGCGGGAGATAAATGGAGAGTCTCCTTCCCCATAACAGAGAGAGAGAGAAATGGAGATTCTCCTTCCCGATACCAGAGAGGGAGAAATGGAAAATCTCCTTCTCCATAACAGAGAGGGAGAAATGGAGAGTCTCCTTCCCCATTACAGAGAGAGAGAAATGGAAAATCTCCTTCCCCATATCAGAGAGGGAGAAATGGAGATTCTCCTTCCCCAGAACAGAGGGAGAGAAATGGAGAGTCTACATCCCCATAACAGAGAGGGAGAAATGGAGAGTCTCCTTCCCCGTAACAGAGAGAGATAAATGGAGAGTCTCCTGCCCCAATACACAGAGAGAGAAATGGAGAGTCTCCTTCCCCATAACAGAGGGAGAGAAATGGAGAGTCTCCTTCCCCATAACAGAGAGAGAGAAATGGAGAGTCTCCTTCCCCATAACAGAGAGATAGAAATGGAGAGTCTCCTTCCCCAAAACAGAGAGAGAGAAATGGAGAGTCTCGTTCCCCAAAGCAGAGAGAGAGAAATGGAGAGTCTCCTTCCCGATAACAGAGAGAGAGAAATGGAGAGTCTCCCGCCCCAAAACAGAGAGAGAGAAATGGAGAGTCTCATTCCCCATAACAGAGGGAGAGAAATGGAGAGTCTCCTTCCCCATAACAGAGAGAGAGAGAAATGGAGAGTCTCCTTCCCCAAACCAGAGAGGAAGAAATGGAAAATCTCCTTCTCCATAACAGAGACGGAGAAATGGAGAGTCTCCTTCCCCATAAGAGCGATGGAGAAATTGAGAGTCTCCTTCCCCATTACAGAGAGAGAGAAATGGAAAATCTCCTTCCCCATATCAGAGAGATAGAAATGGAGAGTCTCCTTCCCCAAACCAGAGAGAGAGAAATGGAGAGTCTCCTTCCCCAAAACAGAGAGAGGGAAATGGAGAGTCTCCTTCCCCATAACATAGAGAGAGAAATGGAGAGTCTCCTTCACCAAAACAGTGAGAGAGAAATGGAGAGTCTCCTTCCCCAAAGCAGAGAGAGAGAAATGGAGAGTTTCCTTCCCGATAACAGAGAGAGAGAGAAATGGAGAGTCTCCTTCCCCAAATGGTGAGGGAGAAATGGAGAGTCTCCTTCTCCACAACGGAGAGAGCGAAATGGAGAGTCCCCTTCGCCAAAACAGAGAGAGAGAAATGGAGAGTCTCCTTCCCCAAAACAGAGAGAGAGAAATGGAGAGTCTCGTTCCCCAAAGCAGAGAGAGAGGAATGGAGAGTCTCCTTCCCGATAACAGAGATAGAGAAATGGAGACTCTCCTTCCCCATAACAGAGAGAGAGAAATGGAGAGTCTCCTTCCCCAAAACAGAGAGAGAGAAATGGAGAGTCTCCTTCCCCATAACAGAGAGGGAGAAATGGAGAGTCTCCTTCTCCACAACGGAGAGAGCGAAATGGAGAGTCTCCTTCCCAACAACAGAGAGAGAGAAATGGAGAGTCTCCTTCCCCATAACAGAGGGAGAGAATTTGGGAGTCTCCTACACTACAAGAGAGATAGAGAAATGGAGAGTCTTCATTTCCATAACAGAGAGAGAGAAATGGAGAGTCTCCTTTCCCATAACAGAGAGGGAGTAATGGAGAGTCTCCTTCCCCATAACAGAGAGAGTGAAGTGAAGAATCTCCTACCCCATAACAGAGGGAGAGAAATGGAGAGTCTCCTTCCCCATAACAGAGAGAGAGAAATGGAGAGTCTCCTTCCCCAAAACAGAGAGAGAGAAATGGAGAGTCTCCTTCCCCATAACGGAGAGAGAGAAATGGAGAGTCTCGTTCCCCAAAGCAGAGAGAGAGAAATGGAGAGTCTCCTTCCCGATAACAGAGATAGAGAAATGGAGAGTCTCCTTCCCCATAACAGAGAGAGAGAAATGGAGAGTCTCCTTCCCCAAAACAGAGAGAGAGAAATGGAGAGTTTCCTTCCCCACAACAGAGATAGCGTAATGGAGAGTCTGCTTCCCCATAACAGAGAGAGAGAAATGGAGAGTCTCCTTCCCCATAACTGAGAGGGAGAAAGGGAGAGTCTCCTTCCCCATTACAGAGAGAGAGAGAAATGGAGACTCTCCTTCCCAACAACAAAGTGAGAGAAATGGAGAGTCTCCTTCCCCATAACAGAGAGAGAGAGAAATGGTGACTCTCCTTCCCAACAACAAAGTGAGAGAAATTGAGAGTCTACTTCCACACAACAGAGAGAGAGAAATGGAGAGTCTCCTTCCCCATAACAGAGAGAGAGAAATGGAGAGTCTCCTTCCCCATAACAGAGAGAGAGCAATGGAGAGTCTCCTTCCACACAACAGAGAGAGAGAGAAATGGAGAGTCACCTTCCCCGTAACAGAGAGAGAGAAATGGAGAGTCTCCTTCCCCATAACAGAGAGAGAGAAGTGGAGATTCTTTTTCCCCATAACAGAGAGAGAGAGAAATGGAGAGTCTCCTTCCCCATAACAGAGAGAGAGAAATGGAGAGTCTCCTTCCCCAAAACAGAGAGAGAGAAATGGAGAGTCTACTTCCCCATAACAGAGTGAGAGAAACTGGGAGTCTCCTACCCTACAAGAGAGATAGAGAAATGGAGTCTTCTTTTCCATAACAGAGAGAGAGAAATGGAGAGTCTCCTTTCCCATAACAGAGAGGCAGAAATGGAGAGTCTCCTTCCCCATAACAGAGAGAGAGAAATGGAGAGTCTCCTTCCCCATAACAGAGAGAGAGAAATGGAAAGTCTCCCACCCCAAAACAGAGAGAGAGAAATGGAGAGTCTCCTTCCCCATAACAGCGGGAGATAAATGGAGAGTCTCCTTCCCCATAACAGAGAGAAGGAAATGGAGAGTCTCCTGCCCCAAAACAGAGAGAGAGAAATGGAGAGTCTCATTCCCCATAACAGTGGGAGAGAAATGGAGAGTCTCCTTCCCCATAACAGAGAGAGAGAGAAATGGAGAGTCTCCTTCCCCATACCAGAGAGGGAGAAATGGAAAATCTCCTTCTCCATAACAGAGAGGGAGAAATGGAGAGTCTCCTTCCCCATAAGAGCGATGGAGAAATTGAGAGTCTCCTTCCCCATTACAGAGAGAGAAATGGAAAATCTCCTTCCCCATATCAGAGAGGTAGAAATGGAGATTCTCCTTCCCCATAACAGAGGGAGAGAAATGGAGAGTCTCCATCCCCATAACAGTGAGGGAGAAATGGAGAGTCTCCTTCCCCAAAACAGAGAGAGAGAGAAATGCAGAGTCTTCTTCCCCATAACAGAGAGAGAGAAATGGAGAGTCTCCTGCCCCAAAACAGAGAGAGAGAAATGGAGAGTCTCCTTCCCCATAACAGAGGGAGAGAAATGGAGAGTCTCCTTCCCCATAACAGAGAGAGAGAAATGGAGAGTCACCTTTCCCATAACAGAGAGAGAGAAATGGAGAGTCTCCTTCCCCATAACAGAGAGAGAGCAATGGAGAGTCTTCTTCCCCACAACAGCGAGAGAGAAATGGAGAGTCTCCTTCTGCATAACAGAGAGAGAGAAATTGAGATTCTCCTTCCCCACAACAGAGAGGGAGAAATGGAGAATCTCCTTCCCCATAACAGAGTGAGAGAAATGGAGAGTCTCCTTCCCCAAAACAGAGAGAGAGAAATGGAGAGTCTCCTTCCCCAAAGCAGAGAGAGAAATGGAGAGTCTCCTTCCCCAGAACAGAGAGAGAGAAATGGAGATTCTCCTTCCCCACAACAGAGAGAGAGAAATGGAGATTCTCCTTGCCCATAACAGAGAGAGAGCAATGGACAGTCTCCTTCCCCACAACAGAGAGAGAGAAATGGAGAGTCTCCTTACGCATAACAGAGAGGGAGAAATGGAGAATCTCCTTCCCCATAACAGAGAGAGAGAAAGGGAATCTCCTTCCCCATAACAGAGAGAGAGAAATGGAGAGTCTCCTTCCCCATAACAGAGAGAGAGAAATGGAGATTCTCCTTCCCCATAACAGAGAGAGAGAAATGGTGAGTCTCCTTCCCCATAACAGAGAGAGGGAAATGGAGGGTCTCCTTCCCCAAAAAAGAGAGAGAGAAATGGAGAGTCTCCTTCCCCAAACAGAGAGAGAGAAATGGAGAGTCTAATTCCCCAAAAAAGAGAGAGAGAAATGGAGAGTCTCCTTCCCCAAAGCAGAGAGAGAGAAATGGAGAGTCTCCTTCCCAATAACAGAGAGAGAGAAATGGAGAGTCTCCTTTCCCACAACAGAGAGAGAGAAATGGAGAGTCTCCTTCCCCACAAGGGAGAGGGAGAAATGGAGAGTCTCCTTCTCCACAACAGAGAGGGCGAAATGGAGAGACTCCTTCGCCACAACAGAGAGAGAGAAATGGGGAGTCTCCTTGCCCATAACAGAGAGAGAGAAATTGGGAGTCTCCTACCCTACAAGAGAGATAGAGAAATGGAGAGTCTTCTTTTCCATAACAGAGAGAGAGAAATGGAGAGTCTCCTTTCCCATAACAGAGAGGGAGAAATGGAGAGTCTCCTTCCCCATAACAGAGAGAGAGAAAAGGAGAGTCTCCTTGCCCAAAACAGAGAGAGAGAAATGGAGAGTCTACCTCCCCAAAACAGAGAGAGAGAAATGGAGAGTCTCCTGCCTCAAAACAGAGAGAGGGAAATGGAGAGTCTCCTTCCCCATAACAGAGGGAGAGAAATGGAGAGTCTCCTTCCCCATCACAGAGAGAGAGAAATGGAGAGTCTCCTTCCCCAAAACTGCGAGAGAGAAATGGAGGGTCTCCTTCCCCAAAACAGAGAGAGAGAAATGGAGAGTCTCCTTCCCCAAAACAGAGAGAGAGAAATGGAGAGTCTCCTTCCCGATAACAGAGAGAGAGAGAAATGGAGAGTCTCCTTCCCCAAACGGTGAGGGAGAAATGGAGAATCTCCTTCTCCACAAAGGAGAGAGCGAAATGGAGAGTCACCTTCGCCACAACAGAGAGAGAGAAATGGAGAGTCTCCTTCCCCATAACAGAGAGAGAGAAATTGGGAGTCTCCTAATCTCCAAGAGAGATACAGAAATGGAGAGTCTTCTTTTCCATAACAGAGAGGGAGAAATGCAGAGTCCCCTTCCCCATAACAGAGAGAGAGCAATGGAGAGTCTTCTTCCCCACAACAGAGAGAGAGAAATGGAGAGTCTCCTTCCCCACAACAGAGAGGGAGAAATGGAGAATCTCCTTCCCCATAACAAAGTGAGAGAAATGGAGAGTCTCCTTCGCCAAAACAGAGAGAGAGAAATGGAGAGTCTCCTTCCCCAAAGCAGAGAGAGAAATGGAGAGTCTCCTTCCCCACAACAGAGAGAGAGAAATGGAGATTCTCCTTCCCCACAACAGAGAGAGAGAAATGGAGATTCTCCTTGCCCATAACAGAGAGAGAGCAATGGACAGTCTCCTTCCCCACAACAGAGAGAGAGAAATGGAGAGTCTCCTTACGCATAACAGAGAGGGAGAAATGGAGAATCTCCTTCCCCATAACAGAGAGAGAGAAAAGGAATCTCCTTCCCCATAACAGAGAGAGAGAAATGGAGAGTCTCCTTCACCGTAACGGAGAGAGAGAAATGGAGAGTCTACTTCCCCATAACAGAGAGAGAGAAATGGAGATTCTCCTTCCCCATAACAGAGAGAGAGAAATGGTGAGTCTAATTCCCCATAACAGAGAGAGGGAAATGGAGGGTCTCCTTCCCCAAAAAAGAGAGAGAGAAATGGAGAGTCTCCTTCCCCAAAACAGAGAGAGAGAAATGGAGAGTCTAATTCCCCAAAAAAGAGAGAGAGAAATGGAGAGTCTCCTTCCCCAAAGCAGAGAGAGAGAAATGGAGAGTCTCCTTCCCAATAACAGAGAGAGAGAAATGGAGAGTCTCCTTTCCCACAACAGAGAGAGAGAAATGGAGAGTCTCCTTCCCCACAAGGGAGAGGGAGAAATGGAGAGTCTCCTTCTCCACAGCAGAGAGGGCGAAATGGAGAGACTCCTTCGCCACAACAGAGAGAGAGAAATGGGGAGTCTCCTTGCCCATAACAGAGAGAGAGAAATTGGGAGTCTCCTACACTACAAGAGAGATAGAGAAATGGAGAGTCTTCTTTTCCATAAAAGAGAGAGAGAAATGGAGAGTCTCCTTTCCCATAACAGAGAGGGAGAAATGGAGAGTCTCCTTCCCCATAACAGAGAGAGAGAAAAGGAGAGTCTCCTTGCCCAAAACAGAGAGAGAGAAATGGAGAGTCTACCTCCCCAAAACAGAGAGAGAGAAATGGAGAGTCTCCTGCCTCAAAACAGAGAGAGGGAAATGGAGAGTCTCCTTCCCCATAACAGAGGGAGAGAAATGGAGAGTCTCCTTCCCCATCACAGAGAGAGAGAAATGGAGAGTCTCCTTCCCCAAAACAGCGAGAGAGAAATGGAGGGTCTCCTTCCCCAAAACAGAGAGAGAGAAATGGAGAGTCTCCTTCCCCAAAACAGAGAGAGAGAAATGGAGAGTCTCCTTCCCGATAACAGAGAGAGAGAGAAATGGAGAGTCTCCTTCCCCAAACGGTGAGGGAGAAATAGAGAATCTCCTTCTCCACAACGGAGAGAGCGAAATGGAGAGTCTCCTTCGCCACAACAGAGAGAGAGAAATGGAGAGTCTCCTTCCCCATAACAGAGAGAGAGAAATTGGGAGTGTCCTAATCTCCAAGAGAGATAGAGAAATGGAGAGTCTTCTTTTCCATAACAGAGAGGGAGAAATGCAGAGTCCCCTTCCCCATCACAGAGAGAGAGAAATGGAGAGTCTCCTTCCCCAAAACAGAGAGAGAGAAATGCAGAGTCTTCTTCCCCATAACAGAGAGAGAGAAATGGAGAGTCTCCTGCCCCAAAACAGAGAGAGAGAAATGGAGAGTCTCCTTCCCCATAACAGAGGGAGAGAAATGGAGAGTCTCCTTCCCCATAACAGAGAGAGTGAAATGGAGAGTCACCTTTCCCATAACAGAGAGAGAGAAATGGAGAGTCTCCTTCCCCATAACAGAGAGAGAGCAATGGAGAGTCGTCTTCCCCACAACAGTGAGAGAGAAATGGAGAGTCTCCTTCCCCACAACAGAGAGGGAGAAATGGAGAATCTCCTTCACCATAACAGAGTGAGAGAAATGGAGAGTCTCCTTCCCCAAAACAGAGAGAGAGAAATGGAGAGTCTCCTTCCCCAAAGCAGAGAGAGAAATGGAGAGTCTCCTTCCCTATAACAGAGAGAGAGAAATGGAGATTCTCCTTCCCCACAACAGAGAGAGAGAAATGGAGATTCTCCTTGCCCATAACAGAGAGAGAGCAATGGATAGTCTCCTTCCCCACAACAGAGAGAGAGAAATGGAGAGTCTCCTTACGCATAACAGAGAGGGAGAAATGGAGAATCTCCTTCCCCATAACAGAGAGAGAGAAAAGGAATCTCCTTCCCCATAACAGAGAGAGAGAAATGGAGAGTCTCCTTCCCCGTAACAGAGAGAGAGAAATGGAGAGTCTACTTCCCCATAACAGAGAGAGAGAAATGGAGATTCTCCTTCCCCATAACAGAGAGAGAGAAATGGTGAGTCTCCTTCCCCATAACAGAGAGAGGGAAATGGAGGGTCTCCTTCCCCAAAAAAGAGAGAGAGAAATGGAGAGTCTCCTTCCCCAAAACAGAGAGAGAGCAATGGATGGTCTAATTCCCCAAAAAAGAGAGAGAGAAATGGAGAGTCTCCTTCCCCAAAGCAGAGAGAGAGAAATGGAGAGTCTCCTTCCCAATAACAGAGAGAGAGAAATGGAGAGTCTCCTTTCCCACAACAGAGAGAGAGAAATGGAGAGTCTCCTTCCCCACAAGGGAGAGTGAGAAATGGAGAGTCTCCTTCTCCACAACAGAGAGGGCGAAATGGAGAGACTCCTTCGCCACAACAGAGAGAGAGAAATGGGGAGTCTCCTTGCCCATAACAGAGAGAGAAATTGGGAGTCTCCTTGCCCAAAACAGAGAGAGAGAAATGGAGAGTCTCCTTCCCCATAACAGAGAGAGAGAAAAGGAGAGTCTCCTTGCCCAAAACAGAGAGAGAGAAATGGAGAGTCTACCTCCCCAAAACAGAGAGAGAGAAATGGAGAGTCTCCTGCCCCAAAACAGAGAGAGGGAAATGGAGAGTCTCCTTCCCCATAACAGAGAGGGAGAAATGGAGAGTCTCCTTCCCCATAACAGAGAGAGAGAAAAGGAGAGTCTCCTTGCCCAAAACAGAGAGAGAGAAATGGAGAGTCTACCTCCCCAAAACAGAGAGAGAGAAATGGAGAGTCTCCTGCCCCAAAACAGAGAGAGGGAAATGGAGAGTCTCCTTCCCCATAACAGAGGGAGAGAAATGGAGAGTCTCCTTCCCCATCACAGAGAGAGAGAAATGGAGAGTCTCCTTCCCCAAAACAGCAAGAGAGAAATGGAGGGTCTCCTTCCCCAAAACAGAGAGAGAGAAATGGAGAGTCTCCTTCCCCAAAACAGAGAGAGAGAAATGGAGAGTCTCCTTCCCCATAACAGAGAGAGAGAAATGGAGAGTCTCCTTCCCCAAAGCAGAGAGAGAGAAATGGAGAGTCTCCTTCCCCAGAACAGAGAGAGAGAGCAATGGAGTGTCTCCTTCCCCACAACAGAAAGAGAGAAATGGAGAGTCTCCTTCCCCACAACAGAGAGGGAGAAATGGAGAATCTCCTTCCCCATAAGAGAGAGAGAGAAAAGGAGTCTCCTTCCCCATAACAGAGAGAGAGAAATGGAGAGTCTCCTTCACCGTAACAGAGAGAGAGAAATGGAGAGTCTCCTTCCCCATAACAGAGGGAGAGAAATGGAGATTCTCCTTCCCCATAACAGAGAGAGAGAAATGGTGAGTCTCCTTCCCCATAACAGAAGAGAAAAATGGAGGGTTTCCTTCCCCAAAACAGAGAGAGAGAAATGGAGAGTCTCCTTCCCCAAAACAGAGAGAGAGAAATGGAGAGTCTCCTTCCCCAAAACAGAGAGAGTGAAATGGAGATTCTCCTTTCCCATAACAGAGAGGGAGAAATGGAGAGTCCCCTTCCCCATAACAGAGAGAGAGAAATGGAGAGTCTCCTTCCCCAAAACAGAGAGAGAAATGGAGAGTCTCCTTCCCCAAAACAGAGAGAGAGAAATGGAGAATCTCCTTCCCCATAACCGAGAGAGAGAAATGGAGAGTCTCCTGCCCCAAACCAGAGAGAGAGAAATGGAGAGTCTCCTTCCCCATAACAGAGGGAGAGAAATGGAGAGTCCCCTTCCCCATAACAGAGAGAGAGCAATGGAGAGTCTCCTTCCCCACAACAGAGTGAGAGAAATGGAGAGTCTCCTACCCCACAACAGAGAGGGAGAAATGGAGAATCTCCTTCCCTATAACAGGGAGAGTGAAATGGAGAGTCTCCTTCCCCAAAACAGAGAGAGAGAAATGGAGAGTCTCCTTCCACAAAGCAGAGAGAGAGAAATGGAGAGTCTCCTTCCCGATAACAGAGAGAGAGAAATGGAGATTCTCCTTCCCCATAACAGAGAGGGAGAAATGGAGAGCCTCCTTGCCCATAACAGAGAGAGAGCAATGGAGAGTCTCCTTCCCCATAACAGAGAGAGAGCAATGGAGAGTCTCCTTCTCCACAACAGAGAGAGAGAAATGGAGAGTCTCCTTCCCCACAACAGAGAGGGAGAAATGGAGAATCGCCTTCCCCATAACAGAGAGAGACAAATGGAGAGTCTCCTTGCCCAAAACAGAGAGAGAGAAATGGAGAGTCTCGTTCCCCAAAGCAGAGAGAGAGAAATGGAGAGTCTCCTTCCCGATAACAGAGAGAGAGAAATGGAGAGTCTCCTTCCCCACAACAGAGAGGGAGAAATGGAGAGTCTCATTCCCCACAATCGAGAGGGAGAAATGGAGAGTCTCCTTCTCCACAACGGAGAGAGCGAAATGGAGAGTCTCCTTTGCCACAACAGAGTGAGAGAAATGGTGAGTCTCCTTCCCCATAACAGAGAGAGAGAAATTGGGAGTCTCCTACCCTACAAGAGAGATAGAGAAATGGAGAGTCTTCTTTTCCATAACAGAGAGGGAGAAATGGAAATTCTCCTTCCCCATAACAGAGAGAGAGAAATGGAGAGTCTCCTTCCCCAAAACAGAGAGAGAGAAATGGAGAGTCTCCTTCCCCAAAACAGAGAGAGAGAAATGGAGAGTCTCCTTCCCCATAACAGAGAGAGAGAAATGGAGAGTCTCCTGCCCCTAAACAGAGAGAGAGAAATGGAGAGTCTCCTTCCCCATAAAAGAGGGAGAGAAATGGAGAGTCTCCTTCCCCATAACAGAGAGAGAGAAATGGAGAGTCTCCTTACCCATAACAGAGGGAGAGAAATGGAGAGTCGCCTTCCCCATAACAGAGAGAGACAAATGGAGAGTCTCCTTGCCCAAAACAGAGAGAGAGAAATGGAGAGTCTCGATCCCCAAAGCAGAGAGAGATAAATGGAGAGTCTCCTTCCCGATAACAGAGAGAGAGAAATGGAGAGCCTCCTTCCCCACAACAGAGAGGGAGAAATGGAGAGTCTCATTCCCCACAATGGAGAGGGAGAAATGGAGAGTCTCCTTCTCCACAACGGAGAGAGCGAAATGGAGAGTCTCTTTTGCCACAGCAGAGTGAGAGAAATGGAGAGTCTCCTTCCCCATAACAGAGAGAGTGAAATTGGGAGTCTCCTACCCTACAAGAGAGATAGAGAAATGGAGAGTCTTCTTTTCCATAACAGAGAGGGAGAAATGGAAAGTCTCCTTCCCCATAACAGAGAGAGAGAAATGGAGAGTCTCCTTCCCCAAAACAGAGAGAGAGAAATGGAGAGTCTCCTTCCCCAAAACAGAGAGAGAGAAATGGAGAGTCTCCTTGCCCATAACGGAGGTCGAGAAATGGACAGTTTCCTTCCCCATAACAGAGAGAGAGAAATGGAGAGTCCCCTTCCCCATAACAGAGAGAGAGCAATGGAGAGTCTCCTTCCCCACAACAGAGTGAGAGAAATGGAGAGTCTCCTTCCCCACAACAGAGAGGGAGAAATGGAGAATCTCCTTCCCTATAACAGGGAGAGTGAAATGGTGAGTCTCCTTCCCCAAAACAGAGAGAGAGAAATGGAGAGTCTCCTTCCACAAAGCAGAGAGAGAGAAATGGAGAGTCTCCTTCCCGATAACAGAGAGAGAGAAATGGAGATTCTCCTTCCCCATAACAGAGAGGGAGAAATGGAGAGCCTCCTTGCCCATAACAGAGAGAGAGCAATGGAGAGTCTCCTTCCCCATAACAGAGAGAGAGCAATGGAGAGTCTCCTTCTCCACAACAGAGAGAGAGAAATGGAGAGTCTCCTTCCCCACAACAGAGAGGGAGAAATGGAGAATCGCCTTCCCCATAACAGAGAGAGACAAATGGAGAGTCTCCTTGCCCAAAACAGAGAGAGAGAAATGGAGAGTCTCGTTCCCCAAAGCAGAGAGAGAGAAATGGAGAGTCTCCTTCCCGATAACAGAGAGAGAGAAATGGAGAGTCTTCTTTTCCATAACAGAGAGGGAGAAATGGAAAGTCTCCTTCCCCATAACAGAGAGAGAGAAATGGAGAGTCTCCTTCCCCAAAACAGAGAGAGAGAAATGGAGAGTCTCCTTCCCCAAAACAGAGAGAGAGAAATGGAGAGTCTCCTTCCCCATAACAGAGAGAGAGAAATGGAGAGTCTCCTGCCCCTAAACAGAGAGAGAGAAATGGAGAGTCTCGTTCCCCAAAGGAGAGAGAGAGAAATGGAGAGTCTCCTTCCCGATAACAGAGAGAAAGAAATGGAGAGTCTCCTTCCCCACAACAGAGAGGGAGAAATGGAGAGTCTCATTCCCCACAATGGAGAGGGAGAAATGGAGAGTCTCCTTCTCCACAACGGAGAGAGCGAAATGGAGAGTCTCCTTTGCCACAACAGAGTGAGAGAAATGGAGAGTCTCCTTCCCCATAACAGAGAGATAGAAATTGGGAGTCTCCTACCCTACAAGAGAGATAGAGAAATGGAGAGTCTTCTTTTCCATAACAGAGAGGGAGAAATGGAAAGTCTCCTTCCCCATAACAGAGAGAGAGAAATGGAGAGTCTCCTTCCCCAAAACAGAGAGAGAGAAATGGAGAGTCTCCTTCCCCAAAACAGAGAGAGAGAAATGGAGAGTCTCCTTCCCCATCACAGAGAGAGAGAAATGGAGAGTCTCCTGCCCCTAAACAGAGAGAGAGAAATGGAGAGTCTCCTTCCCCAAAACAGAGGGAGAGAAATGGAGAGTCTCCTTCCCCATAACAGAGAGAGAGAAATGGAGAGTCTCCTTACCCATAACAGAGGGAGAGAAATGGAGAGTCCCCTTCCCCATAACAGAGAGAGAAATGGAGAGTCTCCTTCCCCATAACAGAGAGAGAGAGAAATGGAGAGTCTCCTTCCCCATACCAGAGAGGGAGAAATGGAAAATCTCCTTCCCCATAACAGAGAGGGAGAAATGGAGAGTCTCCTTCCCCATAAGAGAGAGGGAGAAATTGAGAGTCTCCTTCCCCATTACAGAGAGAGAGAAATGGAAAATCTCCTTCCCCATATCAGAGAGGGAGAAATGGAGATTCTCCTTCCCCATAACAGAGGGAGAGAAATGGAGAGTCTCCATCCCCATAACAGTGAGGGAGAAATGGAGAGTCTCCTTCCCCGTAACAGAGAGAGAGAGAAATGGAGAGTCTCCTTCCCCATAACAGAGAGAGAGAAATGGAGATTCTCCTTCCCCATAACAGAGAATGAGAAATGGAGAGTCTCCTTCCCCATAACAGAGAGAGAGAAATGGAGAGTCTCCTTCCCCAAAACAGAGAGAGAGAAATGGAGAGTTTCCTTCCCCATAACAGAGAGAGAGAAATGGAGAGTCTTCTTCCCCAAAGCAGAGAGAGAGAAATGGGGCGTCTCCCTCCCGATAACAGAGAGAGAGAGAAATGGAGAGTCTCCTTCGCCAAAACGGTGTGGGAGAAATGGAGAGTCTCCTTCTCCACAACGGAGAGAGCGAAATGGATAGTCTACTTCGCCACAACAGAGAGAGAGAAATGGAGAGTCTCCTTCCCCATAACAGAGAGAGAGAAGTTGGGAGTCTCCTAATCTACAAGAGAGATAGAGAAATGGAGAGTCTTCTTTTCCATAACAGAGAGAGACAAATGGAGAGTCTCCTTTCCCATAACAGAGAGGCAGAAATGGAGAGTCCCCTTCCCCATAACAGAGAGAGAGAAATGGAGAGTCTCCTTCCCCAAAACAGAGAGAGAGAAATGGAGAATCTCCTTCCCCATAACAGAGAGAGAGAAATGGAGAGTCTCCTTCCCCAAAACAGAGAGAGAGAAATGGAGAGTCTCCTTTCCCATAACAGAGGGAGAGATATGGAGAGTCTCCTTCCCCATACCAGAGAAAGAGAAATGGAGAGTCTCCTTACCCATAACAGAGAGAGAGAAATGGAGAGTCTCCTTCCCCATAACAGAGAGAGAGCAATGGAGAGTCTCCTTCCCCACAACAGAGAGAGAGAAATGGAGAGTCTCCTTCCCCACAACAGAGAGGTAGAAATGGAGAATCTCCTTCCCCAAAACAGAGAGAGAGAAATGGAGAGTCTCCTTCCCCAAAACAGAGAGAGAGAAATGGAGAGTCTCCTTCCCCAAAGCAGAGAGAGAGAAATGGAGAGTCTCCTTCCCGATAACAGAGAGAGAGAAATGGAGATTCTCCTTCCCCATAACAGAGAGGGAGAAATGGAGAGTCTCCTTGCCCATAACAGAGAGAGAGAAATGGAGAGTCTCCTGCCCCTAAACAGAGAGAGAGAAATGGAGAGTCTCCTTCCCCATAAAAGAGGGAGAGAAATGGAGAGTCTCCTTCCCCATAACAGAGAGAGAGAAATGGAGAGTCTCCTTACCCATAACAGAGTGAGAGAAATGGAGAGTCGCCTTCCCCATAACAGAGAGAGACAAATGGAGAGTCTCCTTGCCCAAAACAGAGAGAGAGAAATGGAGAGTCTCGTTCCCCAAAGAAGAGAGAGATAAATGGAGAGTCTCCTTCCCGATAACAGAGAGAGAGAAATGGAGAGTCTCATTCCCCACAATGGGGAGTGAGAAATGGAGAGTCTCCTTCTCCACAACGGAGAGAGCGAAATGGAGAGTCTCCTTTGCCACAACAGAGTGAGAGAAATGGAGAGTCTCCTTCCCCATAACAGAGAGAGAGAAATTGGGAGTCTCCTACCCTACAAGAGAGATAGAGAAATGGAGAGTCTTCTTTTCCATAACAGAGAGGGAGAAATGGAAAGTCTCCTTCCCCATAACAGAGAGAGAGAAATGGAGAGTCTCCTTCCCCAAAACAGAGAGAGAGAAATGGAGAGTCTCCTTCCCCAAAACAGAGAGAGAGAAATGGAGAGTCTCCTTCCCCATAACAGAGAGAGAGAAATGGAGAGTCTCCTGCCCCTAAACAGAGAGAGAAATGGAGAGTCTCCTTCCCCAAAACAGAGGGAGAGAAATGGAGAGTCTCCTTCCCCATAACAGAGAGAGAGAAATGGAGAGTCTCCTTACCCATAACAGAGGGAGAGAAATGGAGAGTCTCCTTCACCATAACAGAGAGAGAGCAATGGAGAGTCTCCTTCCCCATAACAGAGAGAGAAATGGAGAGTCTCCTTCCCCATAACAGAGAGAGAGAGAAATGGAGAGTCTCCTTCCCCATACCAGAGAGGGAGAAATGGAGAGTCTCCTTCCCCATAAGAGAGAGGGAGAAATTGAGAGTCTCCTTCCCCATTACAGAGAGAGAAATGGAAAATATCCTTCCCCATATCAGAGATGGAGAAATGGAGATTCTCCTTCCCCATAACAGAGGGAGAGAAATGGAGAGTCTCCATCCCCGTAACAGTGAGGGAGAAATGGAGAGTCTCCTTCCCCGTAACAGAGAGAGAGAGAAATGGAGAGTCTCCTTCCCCATAACAGAGAGAGAGAAATGGAGATTCTCCTTCCCCATAACAGAGAATGAGAAATGGAGAGTCTCCTTCCCCATAACAGAGAGAGAGAAATGGAGAGTCTCCTTCCCCAAAACAGAGAGAGAGAAATGGAGAGTTTCCTTCCCCATAACAGAGAGAGAGAAATGGAGAGTCTTCTTCCCCAAAGCAAAGAGAGAGAAATGGAGAGTCTCCCTCCCGATAACAGAGAGAGAGAGAAATGGAGATTCTCCTTCGCCAAAACTGTGAGGGAGAAATGGAGAGTCTCCTTCTCCACAACGGAGAGAGCGAAATGGATAGTCTACTTCGCCACAACAGAGAGAGAGAAATGGAGAGTCTCCTTCCCCATAACAGAGGGAGAGAAGTTGGGAGTCTCCTAATCTACAAGAGAGATAGAGAAATGGAGAGTCTTCTTTTCCATAAGAGAGAGAGAGAAATGGAGAGTCTCCTTTCCCATAACAGAGAGGCAGAAATGGAGAGTCCCCTTCCCCATAACAGAGAGAGAGAAATGGAGAGTCTCCTTCCCCAAAACAGAGAGAGAGAAATGGAGAATCTCCTTCCCCATAACAGAGAGAGATAAATGGAGAGTCTCCTGCCCCAAAACAGAGAGAGTGAAATGGAGAGTCTCCTTTCCCATAACAGAGGGAGAGAAATGGAGAGTCTCCTTCCCCATACCAGAGAAAGAGAAATGGAGAGTCTCCTTACCCATAACAGAGAGAGAGAAATGGAGAGTCTCCTTCCCCATAACAGAGAGAGAGCAATGGAGAGTCTCCTTCCCCACAACAGAGAGAGAGAAATGGAGAGTCTCCTTCCCCACAACAGAGAGGTAGAAATGGAGAATCTCCTTCCCCAAAACAGAGAGAGAGAAATGGAGAGTCTCCTTCCCCAAAACAGAGAGAGAGAAATGGAGAGTCTCCTTCCCCAAAGCAGAGAGAGAGAAATGGAGAGTCTCCTTCCCGATAACAGAGAGAGAGAAATGAAGATTCTCCTTCCCCATAACAGAGAGGGAGAAATGGAGAGTCTCCTTGCCCATAACAGAGAGAGAGAAAAGGAGTCTCCATCCCCATAACAGAGAGAGAGAAATGGAGAGTCTCCTTCCCCGTAACAGAGAGATAGAAATGGAGAGTCTCCTTCCCCATACAAGAGAGAGAGAAATTGAGATTCTCCTTCCCCATAACAGAGAGAGAGAAATGGAGGGTCTCCTTCCCCAAAACAGAGAGAGAGAAATGGAGAGTCTCCTTCCCCATAACAGAGAGAGAGTGCAATGGAGACTCTCCTTCCGCACAACAGAGAGAGAGAAATGGACAGTCTCCTTCCCCACAACAGAGAGGGAGAAATGGAGAATCTCCTTCCCCACAACAGAGAGAGAGAAATGGAGAGTCTCCTTCCCCATAACAGAGAGAGAGCAATGGAGAGTCTCCTTCCCCACAACAGAGAGAGAGAAATGGAGAGTCTCCTTCCCCACAACAGGGAGGGAGAAATGGAGAATCTCCTTCCCCATAACAGAGAGAGAGAAATGGAGAGTCTCCTTCCCCAAAACTGAGAGAGAGAAATGGAGAGTCTCCTTCCCCAAAGCAGAGAGAGAGAACTGGAGAGTCTCCTTCCCAATAACAGAGAGAGAGAAATGGAGATTCTCCTTCCCCATAACAGAGAGGGAGAAATGGAGAGTCTCCTTGCCCATAACAGAGAGAGAGCAATGGAGAGTCTCCTTCCCCACAACAGAGAGAGAGAAATGGAGAGTCTCCTTCCCCACAACAGAGAGGGAGAAATGGTGAATCTCCTTCCCCATAACAGAGAGAGAGAAAAGGAGTCTCCTTCCCCATAACAGAGAGAGAGAAATGGAGAGTCTCCTTCCCCGTAACAGAGAGAGAGAAATGGAGAGTCTCCTTCCCCATAACAGAGAGAGAGAAATGGAGATTCAACTTCCCCATAACAGAGAGAGAGAAATGTTGAGTCTCCTTCCCCATAACAGAGAGAGAGAAATGGAGGGTCTCCTTCCCCAAAACAGAGAGAGAGAAACGGAGAGTCTCCTTCCCCAAAACAGAGAGAGGGAAATGGAGAGTCTCCTTCCCCAAAACAGAGAGAGAGAAATGGAGAGTCTCCTTCCCCAAAGCAGAGAGAGAGAAATGGAGAGTCTCCTTCCCGATAACAGAGAGAGAGAAATGGAGAGTCTCCTTCCCCACAATGGAGAGGGAGAAATGGAGAGTCTCCTTCTCCACAACGGAGAGAGCGAAATGGAGAGTCTCCTTTGCCACAACAGAGTGAGAGAAATGGAGAGTCTCCTTCCCCATAACAGAGAGAGAGAAATTGGGAGTCTCCGACCCTACAAGAGAGATAGAGAAATGGAGAGTCTTCTTTTCCATAACAGAGAGAGAGAAATGGAAAGTCTCCTTCCCCATAACAGAGAGAGAGAAATGGAGAGTCTCCTTCCCCACAACAGAGAGGGAGAAATGGAGAGACTCATTCCCCACAATGGAGAGGGAGAAATGGAGAGTCTCCTTCTCCACAACGGAGAGAGCGAAATGGAGAGTCTCCTTCCCCATAACAGAGAGAGAGAAATTGGGAGTCTCCTACCCTACAAGAGAGATAGAGAAATGGAGAGTCTTCTTTTCCATAACAGAGAGGGAGAAATGGAGAGTCTCCTTCCCCAAAACAGAGAGAGAGAAATGGAGAGTCTCCTTCCCCAAAACAGAGAGAGAGAAATGGAGAGTCTCCTTCCCCATAACAGAGAGAGAGAAATGGAGAGTCTCCTGCCCCTAAACAGAGAGAGAGAAATGGAGAGTCTCCTTCCCCATAAAAGAGGGAGAGAAATGGAGAGTCTCCTTACCCATAACAAAGGGAGAGAAATGGAGAGTCTCCTTCCCCATAACAGAGAGAGAAATGGAGAGTCTCCTTCCCCATAACAGAGAGAGAGAGAAATGGAGAGTCTCCTTCCCCACACCAGAGAGGGAGAAATGGAAAATCTCCTTCCCCATAACAGAGAGGGAGAAATGGAGAGTCTCCTTCCCCACAAGAGAGAGGGAGAAATTGAGAGTCTCCTTCCCCATTACAGAGAGAGAGAAATGGAAAATCTCCTTCCCCATATCAGAGAGGGAGAAATGGAGATTCTCCTTCCCCATAACAGAGGGAGAGAAATGGAGAGTCTCCATCCCCATAACAGTGAGGGAGAAATGGAGAGTCTCCTTCCCCGTAACAGAGAGAGAGAGAAATGGAGAGTCTCCTTCCCCATAACAGAGAGAGAGAAATGGAGATTCTCCTTCCCCATAACAGAGAATGAGAAATGGAGAGTCTCCTTCCCCATAACAGAGAGAGAGAAATGGAGAGTCTCCTTCCCCAAAACAGAGAGAGAGAAATGGAGAGTTTCCTTCCCCATAACAGAGAGAGAGAAATGGAGAGTCTCCTTCCCCAAAGCAGAGAGAGAGAAATGGAGAGTCTCCCTCCCGATAACAGAGAGAGAGAGAAATGGAGAGTCTCCTGCCCCAAAACAGAGAGAGTGAAATGGAGAGTCTCCTTCCCCATAACATAGGGAGAGAAATGGAGAGTCTCCTTCTCCAAAACGGTGAGGGAGAAATGGAGAGTCTCCTTCTCCACAACGGGGAGAGCGAAATGGATAGTCTACTTCGCCACAACAGAGAGAGAGAAATGGAGAGTCTCCTTCCCCATAACAGAGAGAGAGAAGTTGGGAGTCTCCTAATCTACAAGAGAGATAGAGAAATGGAGAGTCTTCTTTTCCATAACAGAGAGAGAGAAATGGAGAGTCTCCTTCCCCAAAACAGAGAGAGAGAAATGGAGAATCTCCTTCCCCACAACAGAGAGAGAGAAATGGAGAGTCTCCTGCCCCAAAACAGAGAGAGTGAAATGGAGAGTCTCCTTCCCCATAACAGAGGGAGAGAAATGGAGAGTCTCCTTCCCCATAACAGAGAGAGAGAAATGGAGAGTCTCCTTCCCCATAACAGAGAGAGAGCAATGGAGAGTCTCCTTCCCCACAACAGAGAGAGAGAAATGGAGAGTCTCCTTCCCCAAAACAGAGAGAGAGAAATGGAGAATCTCCATCCCCACAACAGAGAGAGAGAAATGGAGAGTCTCCTGCCCCAAACAGAGAGAGTGAAATGGAGAGTCTCCTTCCCCAAAGCAGAGAGAGAGAAATGGAGAGTCTCCTTCCCGATAACAGAGAGAGAGAAATGGAGATTCTCCTTCCCCATAACAGAGAGGGAGAAATGGAGAGTCTCCTTGCCCATAACAGAGATAGAGAAAAGGAGTCTCCTTCCCCATTACAGAGAGAGAGAAATGGAGAGTCTCCTTCCCCGTAACAGAGAGATAGAAATGGAGAGTCTCCTTCCCCATAACAGAGAGAGAGAAATTGAGATTCTCCTTCCCCATAACAGAGAGAGAGAATTGGTGAGTCTCCTTCCCCATAACAGAGAGAGAGAAATGGAGGGTCTCCTTCCCCAAAACAGAGGTTGTGTAATGGAGAGTCTCCTTCCCCATAACAGATAGAGAGAGCAATGGAGAGTCTCCTTCCCCAAAACAGAGAGAGAGAAATGGAGAGTCTCCTTCCCCAAAGCAGAGAGAGAGAAATGGAGATTCTCCTTCCCCAAAACAGAGAGGGAGAAATGGAGAGTCTCCTTGCCCATAACAGAGAGAGAGAAAAGGAGTCTCCTTCCCCATTACAGAGAGAGAGAAATGGAGAGTCTCCTTCCCCGTAACAGAGAGATAGAAATGGAGAGTCTCCTTCTGCATAACAGAGAGAGAGAAATTGAGATTCTCCTTCCCCATAACAGAGAGAGAGAATTGGTGAGTCTCCTTCCCCATAACAGAGAGAGAGAAATGGAGGGTCTCCTTCCCCAAAACAGAGGGAGAGAAATGGAGAGTCTCCTTCCCCATAACAGAGAGAGAGAGCAATGGAGACTCTCCTTCCGCACAACAGAGAGAGAGAAATGGAGAGTCTCCTTCCCCACAACAGAGAGGGAGAAATGGAGAATTTCCTTCCCCATAACAGAGAGAGAGAAAAGGAGTCTCCTTCCCCAGAACAGAGAGAGAAATGGAGAGTCTCCTTCCCCATAACAGAGAGAGAGCAATGGAGAGTCTCCTTCCCCACAACAGAGAGAGATAAATGGAGAGTCTCCTTCCCCACAACAGGGAGGGAGAAATGGAGAATCTCCTTCCCCATAACAGAGAGAGAGAAATGGAGAGTCTCCTTCCCCAAAACTGAGAGAGAGAAATGGAGAGTCTCCTTTCCCAAAGCAGAGAGAGAGAACTGGAGAGTCTCCTTCCCGATAACAGAGAGAGAGAAATGGAGATTCTCCTTCCCCATAACAGAGAGGGAGAAATGGAGAGTCTCCTTGCCCATAACAGAGAGAGAGCAATGGAGAGTCTCCTTCCCCACAACAGAGAGAGAGAAATGGAGAGTCTCCTTCCCCAAAACAGAGAGGGAGAAATGGAGAATCTCCTTCCCCATAACAGAGAGAGAGAAAAGGAGTCTCCATCCCCATAACAGAGAGAGAGAAATGGAGAGTCTCCTTCCCCGTAACAGAGAGAGAGAAATGTTGAGTCTCCTTCCCCATAACAGAGAGAGAGAGAAATGGAGGGTCTCCTTCCCCAAAACAGAGAGAGAGAAACGGAGAGTCTCCTTCCCCAAAACAGAGAGAGGGAAATGGAGAGTCTCCTTCCCCAAAACAGAGAGAGATAGAAATGGAGAGTCTCCTTCCCCAAAGCAGAGAGAGATAAAAGGAGAGTCTCCTTCCCCAAAACAGAGAGAGAGAAATGGAGAGTCTCCTGCCCCAAAACAGAGAGAGAGAGAAATGGAGAGACAGCTTCCCCATAACAGAGAGAGAGAAATGGAGAGTCTCCTGCCCCAAAACAGAGAGAGAGAAATGGAGAGTGTCCTTCCCCATAACAGAGGGAGAGAAATGGAGAGTCTCCTTCCCCATAACAGAGAGAGAGAAATGGAGAGTCTCCTTCCCCAAAACAGAGAGAGAGAAATGGAGAGTCTCCTTCCCCAAAACAGAGAGAGAGAAATGGAGAGTCTCCTTCCCCATAACAGAGAGAGAGAAATAGAGAGTCTCCTTCCTCATAACAGAGAGAGAGAAATGGAGAGTCTCCTTCCCCATAACAGAGAGAGAGAAATGGAGAGTCTCCTTCCCCATAACAGAGAGAGAGAAATGGAGAGTCTCCTTCCCCATAACAGAGAGAGAGAAATGGAGAGTCTCCTTCACCAAAGCAGAGAGAGAGAAATGGAGAGTTTCCTTCACCATAACAGAGAGAGAGTGCAATGGAGAGTCTCCTTCCCCACAACAGAGAGAGAGAGAAATGGAGAGTCTCCTTCCCCACAACAGAGAGGGAGAAATGGAGAATCTCCTTCCCCACAACAGAGAGAGAGAAAAGGAGTCTCCTTCCCCGTAACAGAGAGATAGAAATGGAGAGTCTCCTTCCCCAAAACAGAGAGAGAGAAATGGAGAGTCTCCTTCCCCAAAACAGAGAGAGAGAAATGGAGAGTCTCCTTCCCCAAAACAGAGAGAGAGAAATGGAGAGTCTCCTTCCCCAAAACAGAGAGAGAGAAATGGAGAGTCTCCTTCCCCATAACAGAGAGAGAGAAATGGAGAGTCTCCTGCCCCTAAACAGAGAGAGAGAAATGGAGAGTCTCCTTCCCCATAAAAGAGGGAGAGAAATGGAGAGTCTCCTTCCCCATAACAGAGAGAGAGAAATGGAGAGTCTCCTTACCCATAACAAAGGGAGAGAAATGGAGAGTCTCCTTCCCCAAAACAGAGAGAGAAATGGAGAGTCTCCTTCCCCATAACAGAGAGAGAGAGAAATGGAGAGTCTCCTTCCCCATTCCAGAGAGGGAGAAATGGAAAATCTCCTTCCCCATAACAGAGCGGGAGAAATGGAGAGTCTCCTTCCCCATAAGAGAGAGGGAGAAATTGAGAGTCTCCTTCCCCATTACAGAGAGATAGAAATGGAAAATCTCCTTCCCCATATCAGAGAGGGAGAAATGGAAATTCTCCTTCCCCATAACAGAGGGAGAGAAATGGAGAGTCTCCATCCCCATAACAGTGAGGGAGAAATGGAGAGTCTCCTTCCCCGTAACAGAGAGAGAGAGAAATGGAGAGTCTCCTTCCCATTAACAGAGAGAGAGAAATGGAGATTCTCCTGCCCCATAACAGAGAATGAGAAATGGAGAGTCTCCTTCCCCATAACAGAGAGAGAGAAATGGAGAGTCTCCTTCCCCAAAACAGAGAGAGAGAAATGGAGAGTTTCCTTCCCCATAACAGAGAGAGAGAAATGGAGAGTCTCCTTCCCCAAAGCAGAGAGAGAGAAATGGAGAGTCTCCCTCCCGATAACAGAGAGAGAGAGAAATGGAGAGTCTCCTTCGCCAAAACGGTGAGGGAGAAATGGAGAGTCTCCTTCTCCACAACGGGGAGAGCGAAATGGATAGTCTACTTCGCCACAACAGAGAGAGAGAAATGGAGAGTCTCCTTCCCCATAACAGAGAGAGAGAAGTTGGGAGTCTCCTAATCTACAAGAGAGATAGAGAAATTGAGAGTCTTCTTTTCCATAACAGAGAGAGAGAAATGGAGAGTCTCCTGTCCCATAACAGAGAGGCAGAAATGGAGAGTCCCCTTCCCCATAACAGAGAGAGAGAAATGGAGAGTCTCCTTCCCGATAACAGAGAGAGAGAAATGGAGAGTCTCCTTCCCGATAACAGAGAGAGAGAAATGGAGATTCTCCTTCCCCATAACAGAGAGGGAGAAATGGAGAGTCTCCTTCCCCACAACAGAGAGAGAGAAAAGGAGTCTCCTTCCCCATTACAGAGAGAGAGAAATGGAGAGTCTCCTTCCCGATAACAGAGAGAGAGAAATGGAGATTCTCCTTCCCCATAACAGAGAGGGAGAAATGGAGAGTCTCCTTCCCCATAACAGAGAGAGAGAAAAGGAGTCTCCTTCCCCATTACAGAGAGAGAGAAATGGAGAGTCTCCTTCCCCGTAACAGAGAGATAGAAATGGAGAGTCTCCTTCCCCATAACAGAGAGAGAGAAATTGAGATTCTCCTTCCCCATTACAGAGAGAGAGAAATGGAAAATCTCCTTCCCCATATCAGAGAGGGAGAAATGGAGATTCTCCTTCCCCATAACAGTGAGGGAGAAATGGAGAGTCTCCTTCCCCGTAACAGAGAGAGAGAGAAATGGAGAGTCTCCTTCCCATTAACAGAGAGAGAGAAATGGAGATTCTCCTTCCCCATAACAGAGAATGATAAATGGAGATTCTCCTTCCCCATAACAGAGGGAGAGAAATGGAGAGTTTCCTACCCCATAACAGAGAGAGAGAAATGGAGAGTCTCCTTCCCCAAAGCAGAGAGAGAGAAATGGAGAGTCTCCCTCCCGATAACAGAGAGAGAGAGAAATGGAGAGTCTCCTTCCCCAAAACAGAGGGAGAGAAATGGAGAGTTTCCTACCCCATAACAGAGAGAGAGAAATGGAGAGTCTCCTTCCCCAAAGCAGAGAGAGAGAAATGGAGAGTCTCCCTCCCGATAACAGAGAGAGAGAGAAATGGAGAGTCTCCTTCGCCAAAACGGTGAGGGAGAAATGGAGAGTCTCCTTCTCCACAATGGGGAGAGCGAAATGGATAGTCTACTTCGCCACAACAGAGAGAGAGAAATGGAGAGTCTCCTTCCCCATAACAGAGAGAGAGAAGTTGGGAGTCTCCTAATCTACAAGAGAGATAGAGAAATGGAGAGTCTTCTTTTCCATAACGGAGAGAGAGAAATGGAGAGTCTCCTGTCCCATAACAGAGAGGCAGAAATGGAGAGTCCCCTTCCCCATAACAGAGAGAGAGAAATGGAGAGTCTCCTTCCCCAAAACAGAGAGAGAGAAATGGAGAATCACCTTCCCCATAAAAGAGAGAGAGAAATGGAGAGTCTCCAGCCCCAAAACAGAGAGACTGAAATGGAGAGTCTCCTTCCCCATAACTGAGGGAGAGAAATGGAGAGTCTCCTTCCCCATAACAGAGAGAGAGAAATGGAGAGTCTCCTTACCCATAACAGAGAGAGAGAAATGGAGAGTCTCCTTCCCCATAACAGAGAGAGAGAAATGGAGAGTCTCCTTCCCCACAACAGAGAGAGAGAAATGGAGAGTCTCCTTCCCCACAACGGAGAGGTAGAAATGGAGAATCTCCTTCCCCAAAACAGAGAGAGAGAAATGGAGAGTCTCCTTCCCCAAAACAGAGAGAGAGAAATGGAGAGTCTCCTTCCCCAAAGCAGAGAGAGAGAAATGGAGAGTCTCCTTCCCGATAACAGTGAGAGAAATGGAGATTCTCCTTCCCCATAACAGAGAGGGAGAAATGGAGAGTCTCCTTGCCCATAACAGAGAGAGAGAAAAGGAGTCTCCTTCCCCATTACAGAGAGAGAGAAATGGAGAGTCTCCTTCCCCATAACAGAGAGATAGAAATGGAGAGTCTCCTTCCCCATAACAGAGAGAGAGAAATTGAGATTCTCCTTCCCCATAACAGAGAGAGAGACATGGAGAGTCTCCTGCCCCTAAACAGAGAGAGAGAAATGGAGAGTCTCCTTCCCCATAAAAGAGGGAGAGAAATGGAGAGTCTCCTTCGACATAACAGAGAGAGAGAAATGGAGAGTCTCCTTACCCATAACAAAGGGAGAGAAATGGAGAGTCTCCTTCCCCATAACAGAGAGAGAAATGGAGAGTCTCCTTCCCCATAACAGAGAGAGAGAGAAATGGAGAGTCTCCTTGCCCATAACAGAGAGAGAGAAAAGGAGTCTCCTTACCCATTAGAGAGAGAGAAATGGAGAGTCTCCTTCCCCGTAACAGAGAGATAGAAATGGAGATTCTCCTTCCCCATAACAGAGAGAGAGAAATTGAGAGTCTCCTTCCCCATTACAGAGAGAGAGAAATGGAAAATCTCCTTCCACATATCAGAGAGGGAGAAATGGAGATTCTCCTTCCCCATAACAGTGAGGGAGAAATGGAGAGTCTCCTTCCCCATAACAGAGAGAGAGAGAAATGGAGAGTCTCCGTCCCATTAACAGAGAGAGAGAAATGGAGATTCTCCTTCCCCATAACAGAGAATGATAAATGGAGAGTCTCCTTCCCCAAAACAGAGAGAGAGAAATGGAGAGTTTCCTACCCCATAACAGAGAGAGAGAAATGGAGAGTCTCCCTCCCGATAACAGAGAGAGAGAGAAATGGAGAGTCTCCTTCGCCAAAACGTTGAGGGAGAAATGGAGAGTCTCCTTCCCCATAACAGAGAGAGAGAAGTTGGGAGTCTCCTAATCTACAAGAGAGATAGAGAAATGGAGAGCCTTCTTTTCCATAACGGAGAGAGAGAAATGGAGAGTCTACTTTCCCATAACAGAGAGGCAGAAATGGAGAGTCCCCTTCCCCATAACAGAGAGAGAGAAATGGAGAGTCTCCTTCCCCAAAACAGAGAGAGAGAAATGGAGAATCTCCTTCCCCATAAAAGAGAGAGAGAAATGGAGAGTCTCTTTCCCCAAAACAGAGAGAGAGAAATGGAGAATCTCCTTCCCCATAAAAGAGAGAGAGAAATGGAGAGTCACCTGCCCCAAAACAGAGAGAGTGAAATGGAGAGTCTCCTTCCCCATAACAGAGGGAGAGAAATGGAGAGTCTCCTTCCCCATAACAGAGAGAGAGAAATGGAGAGTCTCCTGCCCCAGAACAGAGAGAGAGAAATGGAGAGTCTCCTTCCCCACAACAGAGAGAGAGAAATGGAGAGTCTCCTTCCCCACAACGGAGAGGTAGAAATGGAGAATCTCCTTCCCCAAAACAGAGAGAGAGAAATGGAGAGTCTCCTTCCCCAAAGCAGAGAGAGAGAAATGGAGAGTCTCCTTCCCAATAACAGTGAGAGAAATGGAGATTCTCCTTCCCCATAACAGAGAGGGAGAAATGGAGAGTCTCCTTCCCCAAAACAGAGAGAGAGAAATGGAGAGTCTCCTTCCCCAAAGCAGAGAGAGAGAAATGGAGAGTCTCCTTCCCAATAACAGTGAGAGAAAAATGGAGAGTCTCCTTCCCAATAACAGTGAGAGAAATGGAGATTCTCCTTCCCCATAACAGAGAGGGAGAAATGGAGAGTCTCCTTCCCCAAAACAGAGAGAGAGAAATGGAGAGTCTCCTTCCCCATAACAGAGAGAGAGAAATGGAGAGTCTCCTTCCCCATAACAGAGAGATAGAAATGGAGAGTCTCCTTCCCCATAACAGAGAGAGAGAAATTGAGATTCTCCTTCCCCATAACAGAGAGAGAGAATTGGTGAGTCTCCTTCCCCATAACAGAGAGGGAGAAATGGAGAGTCTCCTTCCATAAAACAGAGGGAGAGAAATGGAGAGTCTCCTTCCCCATAACAGAGAGAGAGAGCAATGGAGTCTCTCCTTCCGCACAACAGAGAGGGAGAAATGGAGAATTTCCTTCCCCATAACAGAGAGAGAGAAAAGGAGTCTCCTTCCCCATAACAGAGAGAGAAATGGAGAGTCTCCTTCCCCATAACAGAGAGAGAGCAATGGAGAGTCTCCTTCCCCACAACAGAGAGAGAGAAATGGAGAGTCTCCTTCCCCACAACAGGGAGGGAGAAATGGAGAATCTCCTTCCCCATAACAGAGAGAGAGAACTGGAGAGTCTCCTTCCCCAAAACTGAGAGAGAGAAATGGAGAGTCTCCTTCCCCAAAGCAGAGAGAGAGAAATGGAGAGTCTCCTTCCCCATAACAGAGAGAGAGAAATGGAGAGTCTCCTTCCCCAAAACAGAGAAGGAGAAATGGAGAGTCTCCTTCCCCATAACAGAGAGAGAGAAATGGAGAGTCTCCTTCCTCATAACAGAGAGAGAGAAATGGAGAGTCTCCTTCCCCATAACAGAGAGAGAGCAATGGAGAGTCTCCTTCCCCACAACAGAGAGAGAGAAATGGAGAGTCTCCTTCCCCACAACAGGGAGGGAGAAATGGAGAATCTCCTTCCCCATAACAGAGAGAGAGAAATGGAGAGTCTCCTTCCCCAAAACTGAGAGAGAGAAATGGAGAGTCTCCTTCCCCAAAGCAGAGAGAGAGAACTGGAGAGTATCCTTCCCGATAACAGAGAGAGAGAAATGGAGAATCTCCTTCCCCATAACAGAGAGAGAGAAATGGAGAGTCTCCTTCCCCAAAACTGTGAGAGAGAAATGGAGATTCTCCTTCCCCAAAGCAGAGAGAGAGAACTGGAGAGTATCCTTCCCGATAACAGAGAGAGAGAAATGGAGATTCTCCTTCCCCACAACAGAGAGGGAGAAATGGAGAATCTCCTTCCCCATAACAGAGAGAGAGAAAAGGAGTCTCCTTCCCCATAACAGAGAGAGAGAAATGGAGAGTCTCCTTCTCCGTAACAGAGAGATAGAAATGTTGAGTCTCCTTCCCCAAAACAGAGAGAGAGAAACGGAGAGTCTCCTTCCCCAAAACAGAGAGTGGGAAATGGAGAGTCTCCTTCCCCAAAACAGAGAGAGAGAAATGGAGAGTCTCCTTCCCCAAAGCAGAGAGAGAGAAAAGGAGAGTCTCCTTCCCCAAAACAGAGAGAGAGAAATGGAGAGTCTCCTGCCCCAAAACAGAGAGAGAGAGAAATGGAGAGACAGCTTCCCCATAACAGAGAGAGAGAAATGGTGAGTCTCCTGCCCCAAAACAGAGAGAGAGAAATGGAGAGTCTCCTTCCCCATAACAGAGAGAGAGAAATGGAGGGTCTCCTTTCCTAAAACAGAGGGAGAGAAATGGAGAGTCTCCTTCCCCATAACAGAGAGAGAGAGCAATGGAGACTCTCCTTCCGCACAACAGAGAGGGAGAAATGGAGAATTTCCTTCCCCATAACAGAGAGAGAGAAAAGGAGTCTCCTTCCCCATAACAGAGAGAGAAATGGAGAGTCTCCTTCCCCATAACAGAGAGAGAGAGCAATGGAGAGTCTCCTTCCCCACAACAGAGAGAGAGAAATGGAGAGTCTCCTTCCCCACAACAGGGAGGGAGAAATGGAGAATCTCCTTCCCCATAACAGAGAGAGAGAAATGGAGAGTCTCCTTCCCCAAAACTGAGAGAGAGAAATGGAGAGTCTCCTTCCCCAAAGCAGAGAGAGAGAAATGGAGAGTCTCCTTCCCCATAACAGAGAGAGAGAAATAGAGAGTCTCCTTCCCCAAAACAGAGAGAGAGAAATGGAGAGTCTCCTTCCCCATAACAGAGAGAGAGAAATAGAGAGTCTCCTTCCTCATAACAGAGAGAGAGAAATGGAGAGTCTCCTTCCCCATAACAGAGAGAGAGCAATGGAGAGTCTCCTTCCCCACAACAGAGAGAGAGAAATGGAGAGTCTCCTTCCCCACAACAGGGAGGGAGAAATGGAGAATCTCCTTCCCCATAACAGAGAGAGAGAAATGGAGAGTCTCCTTACCCAAAACTGAGAGAGAGAAATGGAGAGTCTACTTCCCCAAAGCAGAGAGAGAGAACTGGAGAGTCTCCTTCCCGATAACAGAGAGAGAGAAATGGAGATTCTCCTTCCCCATAACAGAGAGGGAGAAATGGAGAGTCTCCTTGCCCATAACAGAGAGAGAGCAATGGAGAGTCTCCTTCCCCACAACAGAGAGAGAGAAATAGAGAGTCTCCTTCCTCATAACAGAGAGAGAGAAATGGAGAGTCTCCTTCCCCAAAGCAGAGAGTGAGAAATGGAGAGGCTCCTTCCCCATAACACAGAGAGAGTGCAATGGAGAGTCTCCTTCCCCGCAACAGAGAGAGAGAAATGGAGAGTCTCCTTCCCCACAACAGAGAGGGAGAAATGGAGAATCTCCTTCCCCATAACAGAGAGAGAGAAAAGGAGTCTCCTTCCTCATAACAGAGAGAGAGAAATGGAGAGTCTCCTTCCCCGTAACAGAGGGAGAGAAATGGAGAGTCTCCTTCCCCATAACAGAGAGAGAGAAATGGAGAGTCTCCTTCCCCATAACAGAGAGAGAGAAATGGAGAGTCTCCTTCCCCAAAGCAGAGAGAGAGAAATGGAGAGTCTCCTTCCCCATAACAGAGAGAGAGAGCAATGGAGAGTCTCCTTCCCCACAACAGAGAGAGAGAGAAATGGAGAGTCTCCTTCCCCACAACAGAGAGGGAGAAATGGAGAATCTCCTTCCCCATAACAGAGAGAGAGAAAAGGAGTCTCCTTCCCCATAACAGAGAGAGAGAAATGGAGAGTCTCCTTCCCCGTAACAGAGAGAGAGAAATGGAGAGTCTCCTTCCCCATAACAGAGAGAGAGAAATGGAGAGTCTCCTTCCCCATAACAGAGAGAGAGAAATGGAGAGTCTCCTTCCCCAAAGCAGAGAGAGAGAAATGGAGAGTCTCCTTCCCCATAACAGAGAGAGAGTGCAATGGAGAGTCTCCTTCCCCACAACAGAGAGAGAGAGAAATGGAGAGTCTCTTTCCCCACAACAGAGAGGGAGAAATGGAGAATCTCCTTCCCCATAACAGAGAGAGAGAAAAGGAGTCTCCTTCCCCGTAACAGAGAGATAGAAATGGAGAGTCTCCTTCCCCATAACAGAGAGAGAGAGCAATGGAGACTCTCCTTCCCCATAACAGAGAGAGAGAAAAGGAGTCTCCTTCCCCATAACAGAGAGAGAGAAATGGAGAGTCTCCTTCCCCATAACAGAGAGAGAGCAATGGAGAGTCTCCTTTCCCACAACAGAGAGAGAGAAATGGAGAGTCTCCTTCCCCACAACAGGGAGGGAGAAATGGAGAATCTCCTTCCCCATAACAGAGAGAGAGAAATGGAGAGTCTCCTTCCCCAAAACTGAGAGAGAGAAATGGAGAGTCTCCTTCCCGATAACAGAGAGAGAGAAATGGAGATTCTCCTTCCCCATAACAGAGAGGGAGAAATGGAGAGTCTCCTTGCCCATAACAGAGAGAGAGCAATGGAGAGTCTCCTTCCCCACAACAGAGAGAGAGAAATGGAGAGTCTCCTTCCGCACAACAGAGAGGGAGAAATGGAGAATCTCCTTCCCCATAACAGAGAGAGAGAAAAGGAGTCTCCTTCCCCATAACAGAGAGAGAGAAATTGAGAGTCTCCTTCCCCGTAACAGAGAGAGAGAAATGGAGAGTCTCCTTCCCCATAACAGAGAGAGAAATGGTGATTCTCCTTCCCCATAACAGAGAGAGAGAAATGGAGGGTCTCCTTCCCCAAAACAGAGAGAGAGAAATGGAGAGTCCCCTTCCACAAAACAGAGAGAGGGAAATGGAGAGTCTCCTTCCCCAAAACAGAGAGAGAGAAATGGAGAGTCTCCTTCCCCAAAGCAGAGAGAGAGAAAAGGAGAGTCTCCTTCCCCAAAACAGAGAGAGAGAAATGGAGAGTCTCCTGCCCCAAAACAGAGAGAGAGAGAAATGGAGAGACAGCTTCCCCATAACAGAGAGAGAGAAATGGAGAGTCTCCTTCCCCATAACAGAGAGAGAGAAATGGAGAGTCTCCTTCCCCATAACAGAGAGTGAGAAATGGAGAGTCTCCTTCCCCAAAACAGAGAGAGAGAAATGGAGAGTCTCCTTCCCCATAACAGAGAGAGAGAAATAGAGAGTCTCCTTCCTCATAACAGAGAGAGAGAAATGGAGAGTCTCCTTCCCCAAAGCAGAGAGTGAGAAATGGAGAGGCTCCTTCCCCATAACACAGAGAGAGTGCAATGGAGAGTCTCCTTCCCCGCAACAGAGAGAGAGAAATGGAGAGTCTCCTTCCCCACAACAGAGAGGGAGAAATGGAGAATCTCCTTCCCCATAACAGAGAGAGAGAAAAGGAGTCTCCTTCCCCATAACAGAGAGAGAGAAATGGAGAGTCTCCTTCCCCGTAACAGAGAGAGAGAAATGGAGAGTCTCCTTTCCCATAACAGAGAGAGAGAAATGGAGAGTCTCCTTCCCCATAACAGAGAGAGAGAAATGGAGAGTGTCCTTCCCCAAAGCAGAGAGAGAGAAATGGAGAGTCTCCTTCCCCATAACAGAGAGAGAGAAATGGAGAGTCTCCTTCCCCAAAGCAGAGAGAGAGAAATGGAGAGTCTCCTTCCCCATAACAGAGAGAGAGTGCAATGGAGAGTCTCCTTCCCCACAACAGAGAGAGAGAGAAATGGAGAGTCTCCTTCCCCACAACAGAGAGGGAGAAATGGAGAATCTCCTTCCCCATAACAGAGAGAGAGAAAAGGAGCCTCCTTCCCCGTAACGGAGAGATAGAAATGGAGAGTCTCCTTCCCCATAACAGAGAGAGAGAAATTGAGATTCTCCTTCCCCATAACAGAGAGAGAGAATTGGTGAGTCTCCTTCCCCATAACAGAGAGAGAGAAATGGAGGGTCTCCTTCCCCAAAACAGAGAGAGAGAAATGGAGAGTCTCCTTCCCCATAACAGAGAGAGAGAGAAATGGAGAGTCTCCTTCCCCACAACAGAGAGGGAGAAATGGAGAATCTCCTTCCCCATAACAGAGAGAGAGAAAAGGAGTCTCCTTCCCCATAACAGAGAGAGAGAAATGGAGTGTCTCCTTCCCCATAACAGAGAGAGAGCAATGGAGAGTCTCCTTTCCCACAACAGAGAGAGAGAAATGGAGAGTCTCCTTCCCCACAACAGGGAGGGAGAAATGGAGAATCTCCTTCCCCATAACAGAGAGAGAGAAATGGAGAGTCTCCTTCCCCAAAACTGAGAGAGAGAAATGGAGAGTCTCCTTCCCCATAACAGAGAGGGAGAAATGGAGAGTCTCCTTGCCCATAACAGAGAGAGAGCAATGGAGAGTCTCCTTCCCCACAACAGAGAGAGAGAAATGGAGAGTCTCCTTCCGCACAACAGAGCGGGAGAAATGGAGAATCTCCTTCCCCATAACAGAGAGAGAGAAAAGGAGTCTCCTTCCCCATAACAGAGAGAGAGAAATGGAGAGTCTCCTTCAACGTAACAGAGAGAGAGAAATGGAGAGTCTCCTTCCCCATAACAGAGAGAGAGAAATGGAGATTCTCCTTCCCCATAACAGAGAGAGAGAAATGTTGAGTCTCCTTCCCCATAACAGAGAGAGAGAAATGGAGGGTCTCCTTCCCCAAAACAGAGAGAGAGAAATGGAGAGTCCCCTTCCACAAAACAGAGAGAGGGAAATGGAGAGTCTCCTTCCCCAAAACAGAGAGAGAGAAATGGAGAGTCTCCTTCCCCAAAGCAGAGAGAGAGAAAAGGAGAATCTCCTTCCCCAAAACAGAGAGAGAGAAATGGAAAGTCTCCTGCCCCAAAACAGAGAGAGAGAGAAATGGAGAGACAGCTTCCCCATAACAGAGAGAGAGAAATGGAGAGTCTCCTGCCCCAAAACAGAGAGAGAGAAATGGAGAGTGTCCTTCCCCATAACAGAAGGAGAGAAATGGAGAGTCTCCTTCCCCATAACAGAGAGAGAGAAATGGAGAGTCTCCTTCCCCATAACAGAGAGAGAGAAATGGAGAGTCTCCTTCCCCAAAACAGAGAGAGAGAAATGGAGAGTCTCCTTCCCCATAACAGAGAGAGAGAAAAAGAGACTCTCCTTCCTCATAACAGAGAGAGAGAAATGGAGAGTCTCCTTCCCCAAAGCAGAGAGTGAGAAATGGAGAGGCTCCTTCCCCATTACACAGAGAGAGTGCAATGGAGAGTCTCCTTCCCCGCAACAGAGAGAGAGAAATGGAGAGTCTACTTCGCCACAACAGAGAGGGAGAAATGGAGAATCTCCTTCCCCATAACAGAGAGAGAGAAAAGGAGTCTCCTTCCCCATAACAGAGAGAGAGAAATGGAGAGTCTCCTTCCCCGTAACAGAGAGAGAGAAATGGAGAGTCTCCTTCCCCATAACAGAGAGAGAGAAATTGAGATTCTCCTTCCCCATAACAGAGAGAGAGAAATGGTGCGTCTCCTTCCCCATAACAGAGAGAGAGAAATGGAGGGTCTCCTTCCCCAAAACAGAGAGAGAGAAATGGAGAGTCTCCTTCCCCATAACAGAGAGAGAGAGCAATGGAGACTCTCCTTCCCCACAACAGAGAGGGAGAAATGGAGAGTCTCCTTCCCCACAACAGAGAGGGAGAAATGGAGAATCTCCTTCCCCATAACAGAGAGAGAGAAAAGGAGTCTCCTTCCCCATAACAGAGAGAGAGAAATGGAGAGTCTCCTTCCCCATAACAGAGAGAGAGAAATGGAGAGTCTCCTTCCCCAAAACAGAGAGAGAGAAATGGAGAGTCTCCTTCCCCATAACAGAGAGAGAGAAATGGAGAGTCTCCTTCCCCAAAACAGAGAGAGAGAGATGGAGACTCTCCTTCCCCAAAACAGAGAGGGAGAAATGGAGATTCTCCTTCCCCATAACAGAGAGAGAGAGCAATGGAGAGTCTCCATCCCCACAACAGAGAGAGAGAAATGGAGAGTCTCCTTCCACAAAGCAGAGAGGTAGAAATGGAGAATCTCCTTCCCCATAACAGAGAGAGAGAAATGGAGAGTCTCCTTCCCCAAAACAGAGAGAGAGAAATGGAGTCTCCTTCCCCAAAGCAGAGAGAGAGAAATGCAGAGTCTCCTTCCCCAAAACAGAGAGAGAGAAATGGAGAGTCTCCTTACCCATAACAGAGAGAGAGAAATGGAGAGTCTCCTTCCCGATAACAGAGAGAGAGCAATGGAGAGTCTCCTTCCCCACAACAGAGAGAGAGAAATGGAGAGTCTCCTTCCCCATAACAGAGAGGGAGAAATGGAGAATCTCCTTCACCATAACAGAGAGAGAGAAAAGGAGTCGCCTTCCCCATAACAGAGAGAGAGAAATGGTGATTCTCCTTCCCCATAACAGAGAGAGAGAAATGGAGAGTCTCATTCCCCATAACAGAGAGAGAGAAATGGAGGGTCTCCTTCCACAAAACAGAGAGAGAGAAATGGAGAGACTCCTTCCCCAAAACAGAGAGAGAGAAATGGAGAGTCTCCTTCCCCAAAACAGAGAGAGAGAAATGGAGAGTCTCCTTCCCCAAAGCAGAGAGAGAGAAATGGAGAGTCTCCTTCCCGATAACAGAGAGAGAGAAATGGAGAGTCTCCTTCCCCACAACAGAGAGAGAGAAATGGAGAGTTTCCTTACCCATAACAGAGAGAGAGAAATGGAGAGTCTCCTTCCCCATAACAGAGAGAGAGCAATGGAGAGTCTCCTTCCCCACAACAGAGAGAGAGAAATGGAGAGTCTCCTTCCACAAAGCAGAGAGGTAGAAATGGAGAATCTCCTTCCCCATAACAGAGAGAGAGAAATGGAGAGTCTCCTTACCCATAACAGAGAGAGAGAAATGGAGTCTCCTTCCCCAAAGCAGAGAGAGAGAAATGGAGAGTCTCCTTCCCCAAAACAGAGAGAGAGAATTGGAGAGTCTCCTTACCCATAACAGAGAGAGAGAAATGGAGAGTCTCCTTGCCCATAACAGAGAGAGAGCAATGGAGAGTCTCCTTCCCCACAACAGAGAGAGAGAAATGGAGAGTCTCCTTCGCCACAACAGAGAGGGAGAAATGGAGAATCTCCTTCACCATAACAGAGAGAGAGAAAAGGAGTCGCCTTCCCCATAACAGAGAGAGAGAAATGGTGAGTCTCCTTCCCCATAACAGAGAGAGAGAAATGGAGTTTCTCCTTCCCCATAACAGAGAGAGAGAAATGGTGAGTCTCCTTCCCCATAACAGAGAGAGAGAAATGGAGGGTCTCCTTCCCCAAAACAGAGAGAGAGAAATGGAGAGTCTCCTTCCCCAAAACAGAGAGAGAGAAATGGAGAGTCTCCTTCCCCAAAACAGAGAGAGAGAAATGGAGAGTCTCCTTCCCCAAAGCAGAGAGAGAGAAATGGAGAGTCTCCTTCCCGATAACAGAGAGAGAGAGAAATGGAGAGTCTCCTTCCCCACAACGGAGAGTGAGAAATGGAGAGTCTCCTTCTCCACAATGGAGAGGGCGAAATGGAGAGTCTCCTTTGCCACAACAGAGAGAGAGAAATGGAGAGTCTCCTTCCCCATAACAGAGAGAGAGAAATGGAGGGTCTCCTTCCCCAAAACAGAGAGAGAGAAATGGAGAGTCTCCTTCCCCAAAACAGAGAGAGGGAAATGGAGAGTCTCCTTCCCCAAAACAGAGAGAGAGAAATGGAGAGTCTCCTTCCCCAAAGCAGAGAGAGAGAAAAGGAGAGTCTCCTTCCCCAAAACAGAGAGAGAAAAAAGGAGAGTCTCCTGCCCCAAAACAGAGAGAGAGAGAAATGGAGAGACAGCTTCCCCATAACAGAGAGAGAGAAATGGAGAGTCTCCTGCCCCAAAACAGAGAGAGAGAAATGGAGAGTGTCCTTCCCCATAACAGAGGGAGAGAAATGGAGAGTCTCCTTCCCCAAAACAGAGAGAGAGAAATGGAGAGTCTCCTTCCCCAAAGCAGAGAGAGAGAAATGGAGAGTCTCCTTCCCGATAACAGAGAGAGAGAAATGGAGATTCTCCTTCCCCATAACAGAGAGGGAGAAATGGAGAGGCTCCTTGCCCATAACAGAGAGAGAGCAATGGAGAGTCTCCTTCCCCACAACAGAGAGAGAGAAATGGAGAGTCTCCTTCCCCACAACAGAGAGGGAGAAATGGAGAATCTCCTTCCCCATAACAGAGAGAGAGAAAAGGAGTCTCCTTCCCCATAACAGAGAGAGAGAAATGGTGAGTCTCCTTCCCCATAACAGAGAGAGAGAAATGGAGAATCTCCTTCCCCATAACAGAGAGAGAGAAAAGGAGTCTCCTTCCCCATAACAGAGAGAGAGAAATGGTGAGTCTCCTTCCCCATAAAAGAGAGAGAGAAATGGAGAGTCTCCTTCCCCATAACAGAGAGAGAGAAATGGAGGGTCTCCTTCCCCATAACAGAGAGAGAGAAAAGGAGTCTCCTTCCCCAAAACAGAGAGAGGGAAATGGAGAGTCTCCTTCCCCAAAACAGAGAGAGAGAAATGGAGAGTCTCCTTCCCCAAAGCAGAGAGAGAGAAAAGGAGAGTCTCCTTCCCCAAAACAGAGAGAGAAAAATGGAGAGTCTCCTGCCCCAAAACAGAGAGAGAGAGAAATGGAGAGACAGCTTCCCCATAACAGAGAGAGAGAAATGGAGAGTCTCCTGCCCCAAAACAGAGAGAGAGAAATGGAGATTCTCCTTCCCCAAAACAGAGAGAGAAAAATGGAGAGTCTCCTGCCCCAAAACAGAGAGAGAGAGAAATGGAGAGACAGCTTCCCCATAACAGAGAGAGAGAAATGGAGAGTCTCCTTGCCCATAACAGAGAGAGAGCAATGGAGAGTCTCCTTCCCCACAACAGAGAGAGAGAAATGGAGAGTCTCCTTCCCCACAACAGAGAGGGAGAAATGGAGAATCTCCTTCCCCATAACAGAGAGAGAGAAAAGGAGTCTCCTTCCCCATAACAGAGAGAGAGAAATGGTGAGTCTCCTTCCCCATAACAGAGAGAGAGAAATGGAGATTCTCCTTCCCCATAACAGAGAGAGAGAAATGGTGAGTCTCCTTGCCCATAACAGAGAGAGAGAAATGGAGGGTCTCCTTCCCCAAAACAGAGAGAGAGAAATGGAGAGTCTCCTTCCCCAAAACAGAGAGAGAGAAATGGAGAGTCTCCTTCCCCAAAACAGAGAGAGAGAAATGGAGAGTCTCCTTCCCCAAAGCAGAGAGAGAGAAATGGAGAGTCTCCTTCACGATAACAGAGAGAGAGAAATGGAGAGTCTCCTTCCCCACAACAGAGAGAGAGAAATGGAGAGTCTCCTTCCCCAAAACAGAGAGAGAGAAATGGAGAGTCTCCTTCCCCAAAACAGAGAGAGAGAAATGGAGAGTCTCCTTCCCCAAAGCAGAGAGAGAGAAATGGAGAGTCTCCTTCCCGATAACAGAGAGAGAGAAATGGAGAGTCTCCTTCCCCACAACAGAGAGAGAGAAATGGAGAGTTTCCTTACCCATAACAGAGAGAGAGAAATGGAGAGTCTCCTTCCCCATAACAGAGAGAGAGCAATGGAGAGTCTCCTTCCCCACAACAGAGAGAGAGAAATGGAGAGTCTCCTTCCACAAAGCAGAGAGGTAGAAATGGAGAATCTCCTTCCCCATAACAGAGAGAGAGAAATGGAGAGTCTCCTTCCCCAAAACAGAGAGAGAGAAATGGAGTCTCCTTCCCCAAAGCAGAGAGAGAGAAATGGAGAGTCTCCTTCCCCAAAACAGAGAGAGAGGAATGGAGAGTCTCCTTACCCATAACAGAGAGAGAGAAATGGAGAGTCTCCTTGCCCATAACAGAGAGAGAGCAATGGAGAGTCTCCTTCCCCACAACAGAGAGAGAGAAATGGAGAGTCTCCTTCGCCACAACAGAGAGGGAGAAATGGAGAATCTCCTTCACCATAACAGAGAGAGAGAAAAGGAGTCGCCTTCCCCATAACAGAGAGAGAGAAATGGTGAGTCTCCTTCCCCATAACAGAGAGAGAGAAATGGAGTTTCTCCTTCCCCATAACAGAGAGAGAGAAATGGTGAGTCTCCTTCCCCATAACAGAGAGAGAGAAATGGAGGGTCTCCTTCCCCAAAACAGAGAGAGAGAAATGGAGAGTCACCTTCCCCAAAACAGAGAGAGAGAAATGGAGAGTCTCCTTCCCCAAAACAGAGAGAGAGAAATGGAGAGTCTCCTTCCCCAAAGCAGAGAGAGAGAAATGGAGAGTCTCCTTCCCGATAACAGAGAGAGAGAGAAATGGAGAGTCTCCTTCCCCACAACGGAGAGTGAGAAATGGAGAGTCTCCTTCTCCACAATGGAGAGGGCGAAATGGAGAGTCTCCTTTGCCACAACAGAGAGAGAGAAATGGAGAGTCTCCTTCCCCATAACAGGCAGAGAGAAATTGGGAGTCTCCTACCATACAAGAGAGATAGAGAAATGGAGAGTCTTCTTTTCCATAACAGAGATAGAGAAATGGAGAGTCTCCTTTCCCATAACAGAGAGGGAGAATTGGAGAGTCTCCTTCCCCATAACAGAGAGAGAGAAAAGGAGAGTCTCCTTCTCCAAAACAGAGAGAGAGAAATGGAGAGTCTCCTTTCCCAAAACAGAGAGAGAGAGAAATGGAGAGTCAGCTTCCCCATAACAGAGAGAGAGAAATGGAGAGTCCCCTGCCCCAAAACAGAGAGAGAGAAATGGAAAGTCTCCTTCCCCATAACAGAGGGAGAGAAATGGAGAGTCTCCTTCCCCATAACAGAGAGAGAGAAATGGAGAGTCTCCTTCCCCATAACAGAGAGAGAGAAATGGAGAGTCTCCTTCCCCAAAACAGAGAGAGAGAAATGGAGAGTCTCCTTCCCCATAACAGAGAGAGAGAAATGGAGAGTCTCCTTCCCCATAACAGAGAGAGAGAAATGGAGAGTCTCCTTCCCCAAAGCAGAGAGAGAGAAATGGAGAGTCTCCTTCCCCATAACAGAGAGAGAGAGCAATGGAGATTCTCCTTCCCCACAACAGAGAGAGAGAAATGGAGAGTCTCCTTCCCCACAACAGAGAGGGAGAAATGGAGAATCTCCTTCCCCATAACAGAGAGAGATAAAAGGAGTCTCCTTCCCCATAACAGAGAGAGAGAAATGGAGAGTCTCCTTCCCCGTAACAGAGAGATAGAAATGGAGAGTCTCCTTCCCCATAAGAGAGAGAGAGAAATTGAGATTCTCCTTCCCCATAACAGAGAGAGAGAAATGGTGAGTCTCCTTCCCCAGAACAGAGAGAGAGAAATGGAGATTCTCCTTCCCCAAAACAGAGAGAGAGAAATGGAGAGTCTCCTTCCCCATAACAGAGAGAGAGAAAAGGAGATTCTCCTTCCCCATAACAGAGAGGGAGAAATGGAGAGTCTCCTTGCCCATAACAGAGAGAGAGCAATGGAGAGTCTCCTTCCCCACAACAGAGAGAGAGAAATGGAGCGTCTCCTTCCCCACAACAGAGAGGGAGAAATGGAGAATCTCCTTCCCCATAACAGAGAGAGAGAAAAGGAGTCTCCTTCCCCATAACAGAGAGAGAGAAATGGAGAGTCTCCTTCCCCGTAACAGAGAGAGAGAAATGGAGAGTCTCCTTCCCCATAACAGAGAGAGAGAAATGGACATTCTCCTTCCCCATAACAGAGAGAGAGAAATGGAGAGTCTCCTTCCCCAAAACAGAGAGAGAGAAATGGAGAGTCTCCTTCCCCAAAACAGAGAGAGGGAAATGGAGAGTCTCCTTCCCCAAAACAGAGAGAGAGAAATGGAGAGTCTCCTTCCCCAAAGCAGAGAGAGAGAAAAGGAGAGTCTCCTTCCCCAAAACAGAGAGAGAAAAAAGGAGAGTCTCCTGCCCCAAAACAGAGAGAGAGAGAAATGGAGAGACAGCTTCCCCATAACAGAGAGAGAGAAATGGAGAGTCTCCTGCCCCAAAACAGAGAGAGAGAAATGGAGAGTGTCCTTCCCCATAACAGAGGGAGAGAAATGGAGAGTCTCCTTCCCCATAACAGAGAGAAATGGAGAGTCTCCTTCCCCAAAACAGAGAGAGAGAAATGGAGAGTCTCCTTCCCCAAAGCAGAGAGAGAGAAATGGAGAGTCTCCTTCCCGATAACAGAGAGAGAGAAATGGAGATTCTCCTTCCCCATAACAGAGAGGGAGAAATGGAGAGTCTCCTTGCCCATAACAGAGAGAGAGCAATGGAGAGTCTCCTTCCCCACAACAGAGAGAGAGAAATGGAGAGTCTCCTTCCCCACAACAGAGAGGGAGAAATGGAGAATCTCCTTCCCCATAACAGAGAGAGAGAAATGGTGAGTCTCCTTCCCCATAACAGAGAGAGAGAAATGGAGATTCTCCTTCCCCAAAACAGACAGGGAGAAATGGAGAGTCTCCTTGCCCATAACAGAGAGAGAGCAATGGAGAGTCTCCTTCCCCACAACAGAGAGAGAGAAATGGAGAGTCTCCTTCCCCACAACAGAGAGGGAGAAATGGAGATTCTCCTTCCCCATAACAGAGAGAGAGAAATGTTGAGTCTCCTTCCCCATAACAGAGAGAGAGAAATGGAGGGTCTCCTTCCCCATAACAGAGAGAGAGAAAAGGAGTCTCCTTCCCCAAAACAGAGAGAGGGAAATGGAGAGTCTCCTTCCCCAAAACAGAGAGAGAGAAATGGAGAGTCTCCTTCCCCAAAGCAGAGAGAGAGAAAAGGAGAGTCTCCTTCCCCAAAACAGAGAGAGAAAAAAGGAGAGTCTCCTGCCCCAAAACAGAGAGAGAGAGAAATGGAGAGACAGCTTCCCCATAACAGAGAGAGAGAAATGGAGAGTCTCCTGCCCCAAAACAGAGAGAGAGAAATGGAGAGTGTCCTTCCCCATAACAGAGGGAGAGAAATGGAGAGTCTCCTTCCCCATAACAGAGAGAAATGGAGAGTCTCCTTCCCCAAAACAGAGAGAGAGAAATGGAGAGTCTCCTTCCCCAAAGCAGAGAGAGAGAAATGGAGAGTCTCCTTCCCGATAACAGAGAGAGAGAAATGGAGATTCTCCTTCCCCATAACAGAGAGGGAGAAATGGAGAGTCTCCTTGCCCATAACAGAGAGAGAGCAATGGAGAGTCTCCTTCCCCACAACAGAGAGAGAGAAATGGAGAGTCTCCTTCCCCACAACAGAGAGGGAGAAATGGAGAATCTCCTTCCCCATAACAGAGAGAGAGAAATGGTGAGTCTCCTTCCCCATAACAGAGAGAGAGAAATGGAGATTCTCCTTCCCCAAAACAGAGAGGGAGAAATGGAGAGTCTCCTTGCCCATAACAGAGAGAGAGCAATGGAGAGTCTCCTTCCCCACAACAGAGAGAGAGAAATGGAGAGTCTCCTTCCCCACAACAGAGAGGGAGAAATGGAGATTCTCCTTCCCCATAACAGAGAGAGAGAAATGTTGAGTCTCCTTCCCCATAACAGAGAGAGAGAAATGGAGGGTCTCCTTCCCCATAACAGAGAGAGAGAAAAGGAGTCTCCTTCCCCAAAACAGAGAGAGGGAAATGGAGAGTCTCCTTCCCCAAAACAGAGAGAGAGAAATGGAGAGTCTCCTTCCCCAAAGCAGAGAGAGAGAAAAGGAGAGTCTCCTTCCCCAAAACAGAGAGAGAAAAATGGAGAGTCTCCTGCCCCAAAACAGAGAGAGAGAGAAATGGAGAGACAGCTTCCCCATAACAGAGAGAGAGAAATGGAGAGTCTCCTGCCCCAAAACAGAGAGAGAGAAATGGAGATTCACCTTCCCCAAAACAGAGAGAGAAAAATGGAGAGTCTCCTGCCCCAAAACAGAGAGAGAGAGAAATGGAGAGACAGCTTCCCCATAACAGAGAGAGAGAAATGGAGAGTCTCCTGCCCCAAAACAGAGAGAGAGAGAAATGGAGAGTCTCCTTCCCCATAACAGAGAGGGAGAAATGGAGAGTCTCCTTGCCCATAACAGAGAGAGAGCAATGGAGAGTCTCCTTCCCCACAACAGAGAGAGAGAAATGGAGAGTCTCCTTCCCCACAAAAGAGAGGGAGAAATGGAGAATCTCCTTCCCCATAACAGAGAGAGAGAAAAGGAGTCTCCTTCCCCATAACAGAGAGAGAGAAATGGTGAGTCTCCTTCCCCATAACAGAGAGAGAGAAATGGAGATTCTCCTTCCCCATAACAGAGAGAGAGAAATGGTGAGTCTCCTTGCCCATAACAGAGAGAGAGAAATGGAGGGTCTCCTTCCCCAAAACAGAGAGAGAGAAATGGAGAGTCTCCTTCCCCAAAACAGAGAGAGAGAAATGGAGAGTCTCCTTCCCCAAAACAGAGAGAGAGAAATGGAGAGTCTCCTTCACGATAACAGAGAGAGAGAAATGGAGAGTCTCCTTCCCCAAAACAGAGAGAGAGAAATGGAGAGTCTCCTTCCCCAAAGCAGAGAGAGAGAAATGGAGAGTCTCCTTCCCGATAACAGAGAGAGAGAGAAATGGAGAGTCTCCTTCCCCACAACGGAGAGTGAGAAATGGAGAGTCTCCTTCTCCACAATGGAGAGGGCGAAATGGAGAGTCTCCTTTGCCACAACAGAGAGAGAGAAATGGAGAGTCTCCTTCCCCATAACAGAGAGAGAGAAATGGAGGGTCTCCTTCCCCAAAACAGAGAGAGAGAAATGGAGAGTCTCCTTCCCCAAAACAGAGAGAGGGAAATGGAGAGTCTCCTTCCCCAAAACAGAGAGAGAGAAATGGAGAGTCTCCTTCCCCAAAGCAGAGAGAGAGAAAAGGAGAGTCTCCTTCCCCAAAACAGAGAGAGAAAAAAGGAGAGTCTCCTGCCCCAAAACAGAGAGAGAGAGAAATGGAGAGACAGCTTCCCCATAACAGAGAGAGAGAAATGGAGAGTCTCCTGCCCCAAAACAGAGAGAGAGAAATGGAGAGTGTCCTTCCCCATAACAGAGGGAGAGAAATGGAGAGTCTCCTTCCCCAAAACAGAGAGAGAGAAATGGAGAGTCTCCTTCCCCAAAGCAGAGAGAGAGAAATGGAGAGTCTCCTTCCCGATAACAGAGAGAGAGAAATGGAGATTCTCCTTCCCCATAACAGAGAGGGAGAAATGGAGAGGCTCCTTGCCCATAACAGAGAGAGAGCAATGGAGAGTCTCCTTCCCCACAACAGAGAGAGAGAAATGGAGAGTCTCCTTCCCCACAACAGAGAGGGAGAAATGGAGAATCTCCTTCCCCATAACAGAGAGAGAGAAAAGGAGTCTCCTTCCCCATAACAGAGAGAGAGAAATGGTGAGTCTCCTTCCCCATAACAGAGAGAGAGAAATGGAGAATCTCCTTCCCCATAACAGAGAGAGAGAAAAGGAGTCTCCTTCCCCATAACAGAGAGAGAGAAATGGTGAGTCTCCTTCCCCATAACAGAGAGAGAGAAATGGAGAGTCTCCTTCCCCATAACAGAGAGAGAGAAATGGAGGGTCTCCTTCCCCATAACAGAGAGAGAGAAAAGGAGTCTCCTTCCCCAAAACAGAGAGAGGGAAATGGAGAGTCTCCTTCCCCAAAACAGAGAGAGAGAAATGGAGAGTCTCCTTCCCCAAAGCAGAGAGAGAGAAAAGGAGAGTCTCCTTCCCCAAAACAGAGAGAGAAAAATGGAGAGTCTCCTGCCCCAAAACAGAGAGAGAGAGAAATGGAGAGACAGCTTCCCCATAACAGAGAGAGAGAAATGGAGAGTCTCCTGCCCCAAAACAGAGAGAGAGAAATGGAGATTCTCCTTCCCCAAAACAGAGAGAGAAAAATGGAGAGTCTCCTGCCCCAAAACAGAGAGAGAGAGAAATGGAGAGACAGCTTCCCCATAACAGAGAGAGAGAAATGGAGAGTCTCCTGCCCCAAAACAAAGAGAGAGAGAAATGGAGAGTCTCCTTCCCCATAACAGAGAGGGAGAAATGGAGAGTCTCCTTGCCCATAACAGAGAGAGAGCAATGGAGAGTCTCCTTCCCCACAACAGAGAGAGAGAAATGGAGAGTCTCCTTCCCCACAACAGAGAGGGAGAAATGGAGAATCTCCTTCCCCATAACAGAGAGAGAGAAAAGGAGTCTCCTTCCCCATAACAGAGAGAGAGAAATGGTGAGTCTCCTTCCCCATAACAGAGAGAGAGAAATGGAGATTCTCCTTCCCCATAACAGAGAGAGAGAAATGGTGAGTCTCCTTGCCCATAACAGAGAGAGAGAAATGGAGGGTCTCCTTCCCCAAAACAGAGAGAGAGAAATGGAGAGTCTCCTTCCCCAAAACAGAGAGAGAGAAATGGAGAGTCTCCTTCCCCAAAACAGAGAGAGAGAAATGGAGAGTCTCCTTCCCCAAAGCAGAGAGAGAGAAATGGAGAGTCTCCTTCACGATAACAGAGAGAGAGAAATGGAGAGTCTCCTTCCCCACAACAGAGAGAGAGAAATGGAGAGTCTCCTTCCCCAAAACAGAGAGAGAGAAATGGAGAGTCTCCTTCCCCAAAACAGAGAGAGAGAAATGGAGAGTCTCCTTCCCCAAAGCAGAGAGAGAGAAATGGAGAGTCTCCTTCCCGATAACAGAGAGAGAGAAATGGAGAGTCTCCTTCCCCACAACAGAGAGAGAGAAATGGAGAGTTTCCTTACCCATAACAGAGAGAGAGAAATGGAGAGTCTCCTTCCCCATAACAGAGAGAGAGCAATGGAGAGTCTCCTTCCCCACAACAGAGAGAGAGAAATGGAGAGTCTCCTTCCACAAAGCAGAGAGGTAGAAATGGAGAATCTCCTTCCCCATAACAGAGAGAGAGAAATGGAGAGTCTCCTTCCCCAAAACAGAGAGAGAGAAATGGAGTCTCCTTCCCCAAAGCAGAGAGAGAGAAATGGAGAGTCTCCTTCCCCAACACAGAGAGAGAGGAATGGAGAGTCTCCTTACCCATAACAGAGAGAGAGAAATGGAGAGTCTCCTTGCCCATAACAGAGAGAGAGCAATGGAGAGTCTCCTTCCCCACAACAGAGAGAGAGAAATGGAGAGTCTCCTTCGCCACAACAGAGAGGGAGAAATGGAGAATCTCCTTCACCATAACAGAGAGAGAGAAAAGGAGTCGCCTTCCCCATAACAGAGAGAGAGAAATGGTGAGTCTCCTTCCCCATAACAGAGAGAGAGAAATGGAGTTTCTCCTTCCCCATAACAGAGAGAGAGAAATGGTGAGTCTCCTTCCCCATAACAGAGAGAGAGAAATGGAGGGTCTCCTTCCCCAAAACAGAGAGAGAGAAATGGAGAGTCTCCTTCCCCAAAACAGAGAGAGAGAAATGGAGAGTCTCCTTCCCCAAAACAGAGAGAGAGAAATGGAGAGTCTCCTTCCCCAAAGCAGAGAGAGAGAAATGGAGAGTCTCCTTCCCGATAACAGAGAGAGAGAGAAATGGAGAGTCTCCTTCCCCACAACGGAGAGTGAGAAATGGAGAGTCTCCTTCTCCACAATGGAGAGGGCGAAATGGAGAGTCTCCTTTGCCACAACAGAGAGAGAGAAATGGAGAGTCTCCTTCCCCATAACAGGCAGAGAGAAATTGGGAGTCTCCTACCATACAAGAGAGATAGAGAAATGGAGAGTTATCTTTTCCATAACAGAGATAGAGAAATGGAGAGTCTCCTTTCCCATAACAGAGAGGGAGAATTGGAGAGTCTCCTTCCCCATAACAGAGAGAGAGAAAAGGAGAGTCTCCTTCTCCAAAACAGAGAGAGAGAAATGGAGAGTCTCCTTTCCCAAAACAGAGAGAGAGAGAAATGGAGAGTCAGCTTCCCCATAACAGAGAGAGAGAAATGGAGAGTCCCCTGCCCCAAAACAGAGAGAGAGAAATGGAAAGTCTCCTTCCCCATAACAGAGGGAGAGAAATGGAGAGTCTCCTTCCCCATAACAGAGAGAGAGAAATGGAGAGTCTCCTTCCCCATAACAGAGAGAGAGAAATGGAGAGTCTCCTTCCCCAAAACAGAGAGAGAGAAATGGAGAGTCTCCTTCCCCATAACAGAGAGAGAGAAATGGAGAGTCTCCTTCCCCATAACAGAGAGAGAGAAATGGAGAGTCTCCTTCCCCAAAGCAGAGAGAGAGAAATGGAGAGTCTCCTTCCCCATAACAGAGAGAGAGAGCAATGGAGATTCTCCTTCCCCACAACAGAGAGAGAGAAATGGAGAGTCTCCTTCCCCACAACAGAGAGGGAGAAATGGAGAATCTCCTTCCCCATAACAGAGAGAGATAAAAGGAGTCTCCTTCCCCATAACAGAGAGAGAGAAATGGAGAGTCTCCTTCCCCGTAACAGAGAGATAGAAATGGAGAGTCTCCTTCCCCATAAGAGAGAGAGAGAAATTGAGATTCTCCTTCCCCATAACAGAGAGAGAGAAATGGTGAGTCTCCTTCCCCAGAACAGAGAGAGAGAAATGGAGATTCTCCTTCCCCAAAACAGAGAGAGAGAAATGGAGAGTCTCCTTCCCCATAACAGAGAGAGAGAAAAGGAGATTCTCCTTCCCCATAACAGAGAGGGAGAAATGGAGAGTCTCCTTGCCCATAACAGAGAGAGAGCAATGGAGAGTCTCCTTCCCCACAACAGAGAGAGAGAAATGGAGCGTCTCCTTCCCCACAACAGAGAGGGAGAAATGGAGAATCTCCTTCCCCATAACAGAGAGAGAGAAAAGGAGTCTCCTTCCCCATAACAGAGAGAGAGAAATGGAGAGTCTCCTTCCCCGTAACAGAGAGAGAGAAATGGAGAGTCTCCTTCCCCATAACAGAGAGAGAGAAATGGACATTCTCCTTCCCCATAACAGAGAGAGAGAAATGGAGAGTCTCCTTCCCCAAAACAGAGAGAGAGAAATGGAGAGTCTCCTTCCCCAAAACAGAGAGAGGGAAATGGAGAGTCTCCTTCCCCAAAACAGAGAGAGAGAAATGGAGAGTCTCCTTCCCCAAAGCAGAGAGAGAGAAAAGGAGAGTCTCCTTCCCCAAAACAGAGAGAGAAAAAAGGAGAGTCTCCTGCCCCAAAACAGAGAGAGAGAGAAATGGAGAGACAGCTTCCCCATAACAGAGAGAGAGAAATGGAGAGTCTCCTGCCCCAAAACAGAGAGAGAGAAATGGAGAGTGTCCTTCCCCATAACAGAGGGAGAGAAATGGAGAGTCTCCTTCCCCATAACAGAGAGAAATGGAGAGTCTCCTTCCCCAAAACAGAGAGAGAGAAATGGAGAGTCTCCTTCCCCAAAGCAGAGAGAGAGAAATGGAGAGTCTCCTTCCCGATAACAGAGAGAGAGAAATGGAGATTCTCCTTCCCCATAACAGAGAGGGAGAAATGGAGAGTCTCCTTGCCCATAACAGAGAGAGAGCAATGGAGAGTCTCCTTCCCCACAACAGAGAGAGAGAAATGGAGAGTCTCCTTCCCCACAACAGAGAGGGAGAAATGGAGAATCTCCTTCCCCATAACAGAGAGAGAGAAATGGTGAGTCTCCTTCCCCATAACAGAGAGAGAGAAATGGAGATTCTCCTTCCCCAAAACAGACAGGGAGAAATGGAGAGTCTCCTTGCCCATAACAGAGAGAGAGCAATGGAGAGTCTCCTTCCCCACAACAGAGAGAGAGAAATGGAGAGTCTCCTTCCCCACAACAGAGAGGGAGAAATGGAGATTCTCCTTCCCCATAACAGAGAGAGAGAAATGTTGAGTCTCCTTCCCCATAACAGAGAGAGAGAAATGGAGGGTCTCCTTCCCCATAACAGAGAGAGAGAAAAGGAGTCTCCTTCCCCAAAACAGAGAGAGGGAAATGGAGAGTCTCCTTCCCCAAAACAGAGAGAGAGAAATGGAGAGTCTCCTTCCCCAAAGCAGAGAGAGAGAAAAGGAGAGTCTCCTTCCCCAAAACAGAGAGAGAAAAATGGAGAGTCTCCTGCCCCAAAACAGAGAGAGAGAGAAATGGAGAGACAGCTTCCCCATAACAGAGAGAGAGAAATGGAGAGTCTCCTGCCCCAAAACAGAGAGAGAGAAATGGAGATTCTCCTTCCCCAAAACAGAGAGAGAAGAATGGAGAGTCTCCTGCCCCAAAACAGAGAGAGAGAGAAATGGAGAGACAGCTTCCCCATAACAGAGAGAGAGAAATGGAGAGTCTCCTGCCCCAAAACAGAGAGAGAGAGAAATGGAGAGTCTCCTTCCCCATAACAGAGAGGGAGAAATGGAGAGTCTCCTTGCCCATAACAGAGAGAGAGCAATGGAGAGTCTCCTTCCCCACAACAGAGAGAGAGAAATGGAGAGTCTCCTTCCCACAACAGAGAGGGAGAAATGGAGAATCTCCTTCCCCATAACAGAGAGAGAGAAAAGGAGTCTCCTTCCCCATAACAGAGAGAGAGAAATGGTGAGTCTCCTTCCCCATAACAGAGAGAGAGAAATGGAGATTCTCCTTCCCCATAACAGAGAGAGAGAAATGGTGAGTCTCCTTGCCCATAACAGAGAGAGAGAAATGGAGGGTCTCCTTCCCCAAAACAGAGAGAGGGAAATGGAGAGTCTCCTTCCCCAAAACAGAGAGAGAGAAATGGAGAGTCTCCTTCCCCAAATCAGAGAGAGAGAAATGGAGAGTCTCCTTCACGATAACAGAGAGAGAGAAATGGAGAGTCTCCTTCCCCACAACAGAGAGAGAGAAATGGAGAGTCTCCTTCCCCGTAACAGAGAGAGAGAAATGGAGAGTCTCCTTCCCCATAACAGAGAGAGAAAAATGGACATTCTCCTTCCCCATAACAGAGAGAGAGAAATGGAGAGTCTCCTTCCCCAAAACAGAGAGAGAGAAATGGAGAGTCTCCTTCCCCAAAACAGAGAGAGGGAAATGGAGAGTCTCCTTCCCCAAAATAGAGAGAGAGAAATGGAGAGTCTCCTTCCCCAAAGCAGAGAGAGAGAAAAGGAGAGTCTCCTTCCCCAAAACAGAGAGAGAAAAAAGGAGAGTCTCCTGCCCCAAAACAGAGAGAGAGAGAAATGGAGAGACAGCTTCCCCATAACAGAGAGAGAGAAATGGAGAGTCTCCTGCCCCAAAACAGAGAGAGAGAAATGGAGAGTGTCCTTCCCCATAACAGAGGGAGAGAAATGGAGAGTCTCCTTCCCCATAACAGAGAGAAATGGAGAGTCTCCTTCCCCAAAACAGAGAGAGAGAAATGGAGAGTCTCCTTCCCCAAAGCAGAGAGAGAGAAATGGAGAGTCTCCTTCCCGATAACAGAGAGAGAGAAATGGAGATTCTCCTTCCCCATAACAGAGAGGGAGAAATGGAGAGTCTCCTTGCCCATAACAGAGAGAGAGCAATGGAGAGTCTCCTTCCCCACAACAGAGAGAGAGAAATGGAGAGTCTCCTTCCCCACAACAGAGAGGGAGAAATGGAGAATCTCCTTCCCCATAACAGAGAGAGAGAAATGGTGAGTCTCCTTCCCCATAACAGAGAGAGAGAAATGGAGATTCTCCTTCCCCAAAACAGAGAGGGAGAAATGGAGAGTCTCCTTGCCCATAACAGAGAGAGAGCAATGGAGAGTCTCCTTCCCCACAACAGAGAGAGAGAAATGGAGAGTCTCCTTCCCCACAACAGAGAGGGAGAAATGGAGATTCTCCTTCCCCATAACAGAGAGAGAGAAATGTTGAGTCTCCTTCCCCATAACAGAGAGAGAGAAATGGAGGGTCTCCTTCCCCATAACAGAGAGAGAGAAAAGGAGTCTCCTTCCCCAAAACAGAGAGAGGGAAATGGAGAGTCTCCTTCCCCAAAACAGAGAGAGAGAAATGGAGAGTCTCCTTCCCCAAAGCAGAGAGAGAGAAAAGGAGAGTCTCCTTCCCCAAAACAGAGAGAGAAAAATGGAGAGTCTCCTGCCCCAAAACAGAGAGAGAGAGAAATGGAGAGACAGCTTCCCCATAACAGAGAGAGAGAAATGGAGAGTCTCCTGCCCCAAAACAGAGAGAGAGAAATGGAGATTCTCCTTCCCCAAAACAGAGAGAGAAAAATGGAGAGTCTCCTGCCCCAAAACAGAGAGAGAGAGAAATGGAGAGACAGCTTCCCCATAACAGAGAGAGAGAAATGGAGAGTCTCCTGCCCCAAAACAGAGAGAGAGAGAAATGGAGAGTCTCCTTCCCCATAACAGAGAGGGAGAAATGGAGAGTCTCCTTGCCCATAACAGAGAGAGAGCAATGGAGAGTCTCCTTCCCCACAACAGAGAGAGAGAAATGGAGAGTCTCCTTCCCCACAACAGAGAGGGAGAAATGGAGAATCTCCTTCCCCATAACAGAGAGAGAGAAAAGGAGTCTCCTTCCCCATAACAGAGAGAGAGAAATGGTGAGTCTCCTTCCCCATAACAGAGAGAGAGAAATGGAGATTCTCCTTCCCCATAACAGAGAGAGAGAAATGGTGAGTCTCCTTGCCCATAACAGAGAGAGAGAAATGGAGGGTCTCCTTCCCCAAAACAGAGAGAGAGAAATGGAGAGTCTCCTTCCCCAAAACAGAGAGAGAGAAATGGAGAGTCTCCTTCCCCAAAACAGAGAGAGAGAAATGGAGAGTCTCCTTCACGATAACAGAGAGAGAGAAATGGAGAGTCTCCTTCCCCACAACAGAGAGAGAGAAATGGAGAGTCTCCTTCCCCACAACGGAGAGGGAGAAATGGAGAGTCTCCTTCTCCACAACGGAGAGAGCGAAATGGAGAGTCTCCTTTGCCACAACAGAGAGAGAGAAATGGAGAGTCTCCTTCCCCATAACAGAGAGAGAGAAATTGGGAGTCTCCTACCCTACAAGAGAGATAGAGAAATGGAGAGTCTTCTTTCCCATAACAGAGAGGGAGAAATGGAGAGTCTCCTCCCCCATAACAAAGAGAGAGAAAAGGAGAATCTCCTTCCCCAAAACAGAGAGCGAGAAATGGAGAGTCTCCTTTCCCAAAACAGAGAGAGAGAGAAATGGAGAGTCAGCTTCCCCATAACAGAGAGAGAGAAATGGAGAGTCTCCTGCCCCAAAACAGAGAGAGAGAAATGGAAAGTCTCCTTCTCCATAACAGAGGGAGAGAAATGGAGAGTCTCCTTCCCCATAACAGAGAGAGAGAAATGGAGAGTCTCCTTCCCCAAAACAGAGAGAGAGAAATGGAGAGTATCCTTCCCCATAACAGAGAGAGAGAAATGGAGAGTCTCCTTCCCCAAAGCAGAGAGAGAGAAATGGAGAGTCTCCTTCCCCATAAGAGAGAGAGAGAAATGGAGAGTCTCCTTCCCCATAACAGAGAGAGAGAAATGGAGATTCTCCTTCCCCATAACAGAGAGGGAGAAATGGAGAGTCTCCTTGCCCATAACAGAGAGAGAGCAATGGAGAGTCTCCTTCCCCACAACAGAGAGGGAGAAATGGAGAATCTCCTTCCCCATAACAGAGAGAGAGAAATGGAGAGTCTCCTTCCCCACAACAGAGAGGGAGAAATGGAGAATCTCCTTCCCCATAACAGAGAGAGAGAAAAGGAGTCTCCTTCCCCATAACAGAGAGAGAGAAATGGAGAGTCTCCTTTCCCGTAACAGAGAGAGAGAAATGGAGAGTCTCCATCCCCATAACAGAGAGAGAGAAATGGAGATTCTCCTTCCCCATAACAGAGAGAGAGAAATGTTGAGTCTCCTTCCCCATAACAGAGAGAGAGAAATGGAGGATCTCCTTCCCCAAAACAGAGAGAGAGAAATGGAGAGTCTCCTTCCCCAAAACAGAGAGAGGGAAATGGAGAGTCTCCTTCCCCATAACAGAGAGAGAGAAATGGAGAGTCTCCTTCCCCAAAGCAGAGAGAGAGAAAAGGAGAGTCTCCTTCCCCAAAACAGAGAGAGAGAAATGGAGAGTCTCCTGCCCCAAAACAGAGAGAGAGAGAAATGGAGAGACAGCTTCCCCATAACAGAGAGAGAGAAATGGAGAGTCTCCTGCCCCAAAACAGAGAGAGAGAAATGGAGAGTGTCCTTCCCCATAACAGAGAGAGAGAAATGGAGAGTCTCCTTCCCCATAACAGAGAGAGAGAAATGGAGAGTCTCCTTCACCATAACAGAGAGAAATGGAGAGTCTCCTTCCCCAAAACAGAGAGAGAGAAATGGAGAGTCTCCTTCCTCATAACAGAGAGAGAGAGAAATGGAGAGACTCCTTCCCCAAAGCAGAGAGTGAGAAATGGAGAGGCTCCTTCCCCATAACACAGAGAGAGTGCAATGGAGAGTCTGCTTCCCCGCAACAGAGAGAGAGAAATGGAGAGTCTCCTTCCCCACAACAGAGAGGGAGAAATGGAGAATCTCCTTCCCCATAACAGAGAGAGAGAAAAGGAGTCTCCTTCCCCATAACAGAGAGAGAGAATTGGAGAGTCTCCTTCCCCGTAACAGAGAGAGAGAAATGGAGAGTCTCCTTCCCCATAACAGAGAGAGCGAAATTGAGATTCTCCTTCCCCATAACAGAGAGAGAGAGCAATGGAGACTCTCCTTCCCCACAACAGAGAGAGAGAAATGGAGAGTCTCCTTCCCCACAACAGAGAGGGAGAAATGGAGAATCCCCTTCCCCATAACAGGGAGAGAGAAAAGGAGTCTCCTTCCCCATAACAGAGAGGGAGAAATGGAGAGTCTCCTTCCCCATAACAGAGAGAGAGAAATGGAGAGTCTCCTTCCCCATAACAGAGAGAGAGAAATGGAGAGTCTCCTTCCCCAAAACAGAGAAAGAGAAATGGAGAGTCTCCTTCCCCATAACAGAGAGAGAGAGCAATGGAGACTCTCCTTCCCCACAACAGAGAGAGAGAAATGGAGAGTCTCCTTCCCCACAACAGAGAGGGAGAAATGGAGAATCTCCTTCCCCATAACAGGGAGAGAGAAAATGAGTCTCCTTCCCCATAACAGAGAGGGAGAAATGGAGAGTCTCCTTCCCCATAACAGAGAGAGAGAAATGTAGAGTCTCCTTCCCCATAACAGAGAGAGAGAAATGGAGAGTCTCCTTCCCCAAAACAGAGAGAGAGAAATGGAGAGTCTCCTTCCCTATAACAGGGAGAGAGCAATGGAGAGTCTCCTTCCCCACAACAGAGAGAGAGAAATGGAGAGTCTCCTTCCCCAAAACAGAGAGAGGGAAATGGAGAGTCTCCTTCCCCATAACAGAGAGAGAGAAATGGAGAGTCTCCTTCCCCAAAGCAGAGAGAGAGAAAAGGAGAGTCTCCTTCCCCAAAACAGAGAGAGAGAAATGGAGAGTCTCCTGCCCCAAAACAGAGAGAGAGAGAAATGAAGAGACAGCTTCCCCATAACAGAGAGAGAGAAATGGAGAGTCTCCTGCCCCAAAACAGAGAGAGAGAAATGGAGAGTGTCCTTCCCCATAACAGAGAGAGAGAAATGGAGAGTCTCCTTCCCCATAACAGAGAGAGAGAAATGGAGAGTCTCCTTCCCCATAACAGAGAGAAATGGAGAGTCTCCTTCCCCAAAACAGAGAGAGAGAAATGGAGAGTCTCCATCCTCATAACAGAGAGAGAGAGAAATGGAGAGACTCCTTCCCCAAAGCAGAGAGTGAGAAATGGAGAGGCTCCTTCCCCATAACACAGAGAGAGTGCAATGGAGAGTCTGCTTCCCCGCAACAGAGAGAGAGAAATGGAGAGTCTCCTTCCCCACAACAGAGAGGGAGAAATGGAGAATCTCCTTCCCCATAACAGAGAGAGAGAAAAGGAGTCTCCTTCCCCATAACAGAGAGAGAGAATTGGAGAGTCTCCTTCCCCGTAACAGAGAGAGAGAAATGGAGAGTCTCCTTCCCCATAACAGAGAGAGCGAAATTGAGATTCTCCTTCCCCATAACAGAGAGAGAGAGCAATGGAGACTCTCCTTCCCCACAACAGAGAGAGAGAAATGGAGAGTCTCCTTCCCCACAACAGAGAGGGAGAAATGGAGAATCTCCTTCCCCATAACAGGGAGAGAGAAAAGGAGTCTCCTTCCCCATAACAGAGAGGGAGAAATGGAGAGTCTCCTTCCCCATAACAGAGAGAGAGAAATGGAGAGTCTCCTTCCCCATAACAGAGAGAGAGAAATGGAGAGTCTCCTTCCCCAAAACAGAGAAAGAGAAATGGAGAGTCTCCTTCCCCATAACAGAGAGAGAGAGCAATGGAGACTCTCCTTCCCCACAACAGAGAGAGAGAAATGGAGAGTCTCCTTCCCCACAACAGAGAGGGAGAAATGGAGAATCTCCTTCCCCATAACAGGGAGAGAGAAAATGATTCTCCTTCCCCATAACAGAGAGGGAGAAATGGAGAGTCTCCTTCCCCATAACAGAGAGAGAGAAATGTAGAGTCTCCTTCCCCATAACAGAGAGAGAGAAATGGAGAGTCTCCTTCCCCAAAACAGAGAGAGAGAAATGGAGAGTCTCCTTCCCTATAACAGGGAGAGAGCAATGGAGAGTCTCCTTCCCCACAACAGAGAGAGAGAAATGGAGAGTCTCCTTCCCCAAAACAGAGAGATGGAAATGGAGAGTCTCCTTCCCCATAACAGAGAGAGAGAAATGGAGAGTCTCCTTCCCCAAAGCAGAGAGAGAGAAAAGGAGAGTCTCCTTCCCCAAAACAGAGAGAGAGAAATGGAGAGTCTCCTGCCCCAAAACAGAGAGAGAGAGAAATGAAGAGACAGCTTCCCCATAACAGAGAGAGAGAAATGGAGAGTCTCCTGCCCCAAAACAGAGAGAGAGAAATGGAGAGTGTCCTTCCCCATAACAGAGAGAGAGAAATGGAGAGTCTCCTTCCCCATAACAGAGAGAGAGAAATGGAGAATCTCCTTCCCCATAACAGAGAGAAATGGAGAGTCTCCTTCCCCAAAACAGAGAGAGAGAAATGGAGAGTCTCCATCCTCATAACAGAGAGAGAGAGAAATGGAGAGACTCCTTCCCCAAAGCAGAGAGTGAGAAATGGAGAGGCTCCTTCCCCATAACACAGAGAGAGTGCAATGGAGAGTCTGCTTCCCCGCAACAGAGAGAGAGAAATGGAGAGTCTCCTTCCCCACAACAGAGAGGGAGAAATGGAGAATCTCCTTCCCCATAACAGAGAGAGAGAAAAGGAGTCTCCTTCCCCATAACAGAGAGAGAGAATTGGAGAGTCTCCTTCCCCGTAACAGAGAGAGAGAAATGGAGAGTCTCCTTCCCCATAACAGAGAGAGCGAAATTGAGATTCTCCTTCCCCATAACAGAGAGAGAGAGCAATGGAGACTCTCCTTCCCCACAACAGAGAGAGAGAAATGGAGAGTCTCCTTCCCCACAACAGAGAGGGAGAAATGGAGTATCTCCTTCCCCATAACAGGGAGAGAGAAAAGGAGTCTCCTTCCCCATAACAGAGAGGGAGAAATGGAGAGTCTCCTTCCCCATAACAGAGAGAGAGAAATGGAGAGTCTCCTTCCCCATAACAGAGAGAGAGAAATGGAGAGTCTCCTTCCCCAAAACAGAGAAAGAGAAATGGAGAGTCTCCTTCCCCATAACAGAGAGAGAGAGCAATGGAGACTCTCCTTCCCCACAACAGAGAGAGAGAAATGGAGAGTCTCCTTCCCCACAACAGAGAGGGAGAAATGGAGAATCTCCTTCCCCATAACAGGGAGAGAGAAAATGAGTCTCCTTCCCCATAACAGAGAGGGAGAAATGGAGAGTCTCCTTCCCCATAACAGAGAGAGAGAAATGGAGAGTCTCCTTCCCCATAACAGAGAGAGAGAAATGGAGAGTCTCCTTCCCCAAAACAGAGAGAGAGAAATGGAGAGTCTCCTTCCCTATAACAGGGAGAGAGCAATGGAGAGTCTCCTTCCCCACAACAGAGAGAGAGAAATGGAGAGTCTCCTTCCCCAAAACAGAGAGGTAGAAATGGAGAATCTCCTTCCCCATAACAGAGAGAGAGAAATGGAGAGTCTCCTTCCCCAAAACAGAGAGGTAGAAATGGAGAATCTCCTTACCCATAACAGAGAGAGAGAAATGGAGAGTCTCCTTCCCCAAAACAGAGAGAGAGAAATGGAGAGTCTCCTTCCCCATAACAGAGAGAGAGAAATGGAGATTCTCCTTCCCCATAACAGAGAGGGAGAAATGGAGAGTCTCCTTGCCCATAACAGAGAGAGAGAAATGGAGAGTCTCCTTCCCCACAACAGAGAGAGAGAAATGGAGAGTCTCCTTCCCCACAACAGAGAGGGAGAAATGGAGAATCTCCTTCCCCATAACAGAGAGAGAGAAAAGGAGTCTCCTTCCCCATAACAGAGAGAGAGAAATGGAGAGTCTCCTTTCCCGTAACAGAGAGAGAGAAATGGAGAGTCTCCTTCCCCATAACAGAGAGAGAGAAATGGAGATTCTCCTTCCCCATAACAGAGAGAGAGAAATGGAGAGTCTCCTTCCCCATAACAGAGAGAGAGAAATGGAGGATCTCCTTCCCCAAAACAGAGAGAGAGAAATGGAGAGTCTCCTTCCCCAAAACAGAGAGAGGGAAATGGAGAGTCTCCTTCTTCAAAACAGAGAGAGAGAAATGGAGAGTCTCCTTCCCCAAAACAGAGAGAGAGAAATGGAGAGTCTCCTTCCCCAAAACAGAGAGAGGGAAATGGAGAGTCTCCTTCTTCAAAACAGAGAGAGAGAAATGGAGAGTCTCCTTCCCCAAAACAGAGAGAGAGAAATGGAGAGTCTCCTGCCCCAAAACAGAGAGATAGAAATGGAGAGTGTCCTTCCCCATAACAGAGAGAGAGAAATGGAGAGTCTCCTTCCCCATAACAGAGAGAGAGAAATGGAGAGTCTCCTTCCCCATAACAGAGAGAAATGGAGAGTCTCCTTCCCCAAAACAGAGAGAGAGAAATGGAGAGTCTCCTTCCCCATAACAGAGAGAGAGAAATAGAGAGTCTCCTTCCTCATAACAGAGAGAGAGAAATGGAGAGTCTCCTTCCCCAAAGCAGAGAGTGAGAAATGGAGAGGCTCCTTCCCCATAACACAGAGAGAGTGCAATGGAGAGTCTGCTTCCCCGCAACAGAGAGAGAGAAATGGAGAGTCTCCTTCCCCACAACAGAGAGGGAGAAATGGAGAATCTCCTTGCCCATAACAGAGAGAGAGAAAAGGAGTCTCCTTCCCCATAACAGAGAGAGAGAATTGGAGAGTCTCCTTCCCCGTAACAGAGAGAGAGAAATGGAGAGTCTCCTTCCCCATAACAGAGAGAGAGAAATGGTGCATCTCCTTCCCCATAACAGAGAGAGAGAAATGGAGGGTCTCCTTCCCCAAAACAGAGAAAGAGAAATGGAGAGTCTCCTTCCCCATAACAGAGAGAGAGAGCAATGGAGACTCTCCTTCCCCACAACAGAGAGAGAGAAATGGAGAGTCTCCTTCCCCACAACAGAGAGGGAGAAATGGAGAATCTCCTTCCCCATAACAGGGAGAGAGAAAAGGAGTCTCCTTCCCCATAACAGAGAGGGAGAAATGGAGAGTCTCCTTCCCCATAACAGAGAGAGAGAAATGGAGAGTCTCCTTCCCCATAACAGAGAGAGAGAAATGGAGAGTCTCCTTCCCCAAAACAGAGAGAGAGAAATGGAGAGTCTCCTTACCCATAACAGAGAGAGAGAAAAGGAGAGTCTCCTTCCCCATAACAGAGAGAGAGCAATGGAGAGTCTCCTTCCCCACAACAGAGAGAGAGAAATGGAGAGTCTCCTTCCCCAAAACAGAGAGGTAGAAATGGAGAATCTCCTTCCCCATAACAGAGAGAGAGCAATGGAGAGTCTCCTTCCCCACAACAGAGAGAGAGAAATGGAGAGTCTCCTTCCCCAAAACAGAGAGAGAGAAATGGAGAGTCTCCTTCCCCACAACAGAGAGAGAGAAATGGAGTGTCTCCTTCCCCACAACAGAGAGGGAGAAATGGAGAATCTCCTTCACCATAACAGAGAGAGAGAAAAGGAGTCGCCTTCCCCATAACAGAGAGAGAGAAATGTTGAGTCTCCTTCCCCATAACAGAGAGAGAGAACTGGAGATTCTCCTTCCCCATAACAGAGAGAGAGAAATGGTGAGTCTCCTTCCCCATAACAGAGAGAGAGAAATGGAAGGTCTCCTTCCCCAAAACAGAGAGAGAGAAATGGAGAGTCTCCTTCCCCAAAACAGAGAGAGAGAAATGGAGAGTCTCCTTCCCGATAACAGAGAGAGAGAAATGGAGAGTCTCCTTCCCCAAAGCAGAGAGAGAGAAATGGAGAGTCTCCTTCCCCACAACGGAGAGGGAGAAATGGAGAGTCTCCTTCTCCACAATGGAGAGAGCGAAATGGAGAGTCTCCTTTGCCACAACAGAGAGAGAGAAATGGAGAGTCTCCTTCCCCATAACAGAGAGAGAGAAATTGGGAGTCTCCTCCCCTACAAGAGAGATAGAGAAATGGAGAGTCTTCTTTTCCATAACAGAGAGAGAGAAATGGAGAGTCTCCTTTCCCATAACAGAGAGAGAGAAATGGAGAGTCTCCTGCCCCAAAACAGAGAGAGAGAAATGGAAAGTCTCCTTCCCCATAACAGAGGGAGAGAAATGGAGAGCCTCCTTAACCATAACAGAGAGAGAGAAATGGCGAGTCTCCTTCCCCATAACAGAGAGAGAGAAATGGAGAGTCTCCATCCCCAAAACAGAGAGAGAGAAATGGAGAGTCTCCTTCCCCATAACAGAGAGAGAGAAATGGAGAGTCTCCTTCCCCATAACAGAGAGAGAGAAATGGAGAGTCTCCTTCCCCAAAGCAGAGAGAGAGAAATGGAGAGTCTCCTTCCCCATAACAGAGAGAGAGAGCAATGGAGACTCTCCTTCCCCACAACAGAGAGAGAGAAATGGAGAGTCTCCTTCCCCACAACAGAGAGGGAGAAATGGAGAATCTCCTTCCCCATAACAGAGAGAGAGAAAAGGAGTCTCCTTCCCCATAACAGAGAGAGAGAAATGGAGAGTCTCCTTCCCCGTAACAGAGAGAGAGAAATGGAGAGTCTCCTTCCCCATAACAGAGAGAGAGAAATTGAGATTCTCCTTCCCCATAACAGAGAGAGAGAAATGGAGGGTCTCCCTCCCCAAAACAGAGAGAGAGAAATGGAGAGTCTCCTTCCCCATAACAGAGAGAGAGAGCAATGGAGACTCTCCTTCCCCACAACAGAGAGAGAGAAATGGAGAGTCTCCTTCCCCACAACAGAGAGGGAGAAATGGAGAATCTCCTTTCCCATAACAGAGAGAGAGAAAAGGAGTCTCCTTCCCCATAACAGAGAGAGAGAAATGGAGAGTCTCCTTCCCCATAACAGAGAGAGAGAAATGGAGAGTCTCCTTCCCCATAACAGAGAGAGAGAAATGGAGAGTCTCCTTCCCCAAAACAGAGAGAGAGAAATGGAGAGTCTCCTTCCCCACAACAGAGAGAGAGAGAAATGGAGAGTCTCCTTCCCCAAAACAGAGAGGTAGAAATGGAGAATCTCCTTACCCATAACAGAGAGAGAGAAATGGAGAGTCTCCTTCCCCAAAACAGAGAGAGAGAAATGGAGAGTCTCCTTCCCCAAAGCAGAGAGAGAGAAATGGAGAGTCTCCTTCCCGATAACAGAGAGAGAGAAATGGAGATTCTCCTTCCCCATAACAGACAGGGAGAAATGGAGAGTCTCCTTGCCCATAACAGAGAGAGAGCAATGGAGAGTCTCCTTCCCCACAACAGAGAGAGAGAAATGGAGAGTCTCCTTCCCCACAACAGAGAGGGAGAAATGGAGAATCTCCTTCAGCATAACAGAGAGAGAGAAAAGGAGTCGCCTTCCCCATAACAGAGAGAGAGAAATGGTGAGTCTCCTTCCCCATAACAGAGAGAGAGAAATGGAGATTCTCCTTCCCCATAACAGAGAGAGAGAAATGGTGAGTCTCCTTCCCCATAACAGAGAGAGAGAAATGGAAGGTCTCCTTCCCCAAAACAGAGAGAGAGAAATGGAGAGTCTCCTTCCCCAAAACAGAGAGAGAGAAATGGAGAGTCTCCTTCCCCAAAACAGAGAGAGAGAAATGGAGAGTCTCCTTCCCCAAAGCAGAGAGAGAGAAATGGAGAGTCTCCTTCCCGATAACAGAGAGAGAGAAATGGAGAGTCTCCTTCCCCACAACAGAGAGAGAGAAATGGAGAGTCTCCTTCCCCACAACGGAGAGGGAGAAATGGAGAGTCTCCTTCTCCACAATGGAGAGAGCGAAATGGAGAGTCTCCTTTGCCACAACAGAGAGAGAGAAATGGAGAGTCTCCTTCCCCATAACAGAGAGAGAGAAATTGGGAGTCTCCTCCCCTACAAGAGAGATAGAGAAATGGAGAGTCTTCTTTTCCATAACAGAGAGAGAGAAATGGAGAGTCTCCTTTCCCATAACAGAGAGGGAGAAATGGAGAGTCTCCTTCCCCATAACAGAGAGAGAGAGAAAAGGAGAGTCTCCTTCCCCAAAACAGAGAGAGAGAAATGGAGAGTCTCCTTTCCCAAAACAGAGAGAGAGAGAAATGGAGAGTCAGCTTCCCCATAACAGAGAGAGAGAAATGGAGAGTCTCCTGCCCCAAAACAGAGAGAGAGAAATGGAAAGTCTCCTTCCCCATAACAGAGGGAGAGAAATGGAGAGTCTCCTTCCCCAAAACAGAGAGGTAGAAATGGAGAATCTCCTTACCCATAACAGAGAGAGAGAAATGGAGAGTCTCCTTCCCCAAAACAGAGAGAGAGAAATGGAGAGTCTCCTTCCCCAAAGCAGAGAGAGAGAAATGGAGAGTCTCCTTCCCGATAACAGAGAGAGAGAAATGGAGAGTCTCCTTGCCCATAACAGAGAGAGAGCAATGGAGAGTCTCCTTCCCCACAACAGAGAGAGAGAAATGGAGAGTCTCCTTCCCCACAACAGAGAGGGAGAAATGGAGAATCTCCTTCAGCATAACAGAGAGAGAGAAAAGGAGTCGCCTTCCCCATAACAGAGAGAGAGAAATGGTGAGTCTCCTTCCCCATAACAGAGAGAGAGAAATGGAGATTCTCCTTCCCCATAACAGAGAGAGAGAAATGGAAGGTCTCCTTCCCCAAAACAGAGAGAGAGAAATGGAGAGTCTCCTTCCCCAAAACAGAGAGAGAGAAATGGAGAGTCTCCTTCCCCAAAACAGAGAGAGAGAAATGGACAGTCTCCTTCCCCAAAGCAAGAGAGAGAGAAATGGAGAGTCTCCTTCCCGATAACAGAGAGAGAGAAATGGAGAGTCTCCTTCCCCACAACAGAGAGAGAGAAATGGAGAGTCTCCTTCCCCACAACGGAGAGGGAGAAATGGAGAGTCTCCTTCTCCACAATGGAGAGAGCGAAATGGAGAGTCTCCTTTGCCACAACAGAGAGAGAGAAATGGAGAGTCTCCTTCCCCATAACAGAGAGAGAGAAATTGGGAGTCTCCTCCCCTACAAGAGAGATAGAGAAATGGAGAGTCTTCTTTTCCATAACAGAGAGAGAGAAATGGAGAGTCTCCTTTCCCATAACAGAGAGGGAGAAATGGAGAGTCTCCTTCCCCATAACAGAGAGAGAGAGAAAAGGAGAGTCTCCTTCCCCAAAACAGAGAGAGAGAAATGGAGAGTCTCCTTTCCCAAAACAGAGAGAGAGAGAAATGGAGAGTCAGCTTCCCCATAACAGAGAGAGAGAAATGGAGAGTCTCCTGCCCCAAAACAGAGAGAGAGAAATGGAAAGTCTCCTTCCCCATAACAGAGGGAGAGAAATGGAGAGTCTCCTTCCCCATAACAGAGAGAGAGAGAAAAGGAGAGTCTCCTTCCCCAAAACAGAGAGAGAGAAATGGAGAGTCTCCTTTCCCAAAACAGAGAGAGAGAGAAATGGAGAGTCAGCTTCCCCATAACAGAGAGAGAGAAATGGAGAGTCTCCTGCCCCAAAACAGAGAGAGAGAAATGGAAAGTCTCCTTCCCCATAACAGAGAGAGAGAAATGGAGAGTCTCCTTCCCCACAACAGAGAGGGAGAAATGGAGAATCTCCTTCCCCATAACAGAGAGAGAGAAAAGGAGTCTCCTTCCCCATAACAGAGAGAGAGAAATGGAGAGTCTCCTTCCCCAAAACAGAGAGAGAGAAATGGAGAGTCTCCTTCCCCAAAACAGAGAGAGAGAAATGGAGAGTCTCCTTCCCCATAACAGAGAGAGAGAAATGGAGAGTCTCCTTCCCCAAAGCAGAGAGAGAGAAATGGAGAGTCTCCTTCCCCATAACAGAGAGAGAGAGCAATGGAGACTCTCCTTCCCCACAACAGAGAGAGAGAAATGGAGAGTCTCCTTCCCCACAACAGAGAGGGAGAAATGGAGAATCTCCTTCCCCATAACAGAGAGAGAGAAAAGGAGTCTCCTTCCCCATAACAGAGAGAGAGAAATGGAGAGTCTCCTTCCCCGTAACAGAGAGATAGAAATGGAGAGTCTCCTTCCCCATAACAGAGAGAGAGAAAATGAAATTCTCCTTCCCCATAACAGAGAGGGAGAAATGGAGAGTCTCCTTCCCCACAACAGAGAGGGAGAAATGGAGAATCTCCTTCCCCATAACAGAGAGAGAGAAAAGGAGTCTCCTTCCCCATAACAGAGAGAGAGAAATGGAGAGTCTCCTTCCCCATAACAGAGAGAGAGAAATGGAGATTCTCCTTCCCCATAACAGAGAGAGAGAAATGTTGAGTCTCCTTCCCCATAACAGAGAGAGAGAAATGGAGGGTCTCCTTCCCCAAAACAGAGAGAGAGAAATGGAGAGACTTCTTCCCCAAAACAGAGAGAGGGAAATGGAGAGTCTCCTTCCCCAAAACAGAGAGAGAGAAATGGAGAGTCTCCTTCCCCATAACAGAGAGAGAGAAATGGAGAGTCTCCTTCCCGATAACAGAGAGAGAGAAATGGAGATTCTCCTTCCCCAAAACAGAGAGAGAGAAATGGAGAGTCTCCTTCCCCATAACAGAGAGAGAGAAATGGAGAGTCTCCTTCCCCACAACAGAGAGAGAGAAATGGAGAGTCTCCTTCCCCACAACAGAGAGGGAGAAATGGAGAGTCTCCTTCCCCATAACAGAGAGAAATGGAGAGTCTCCTTCCCCAAAACAGAGAGAGAGAAATGGAGAGTCTCCTTCCCCATAACAGAGAGAGAGAAATAGAGAGTCTCCTTCCTCATAACAGAGAGAGAGAAATGGAGAGTCTCCTTCCCCAAAGCAGAGAGTGAGAAATGGAGAGGCTCCTTCCCCATAACACAGAGAGAGTGCAATGGAGAGTCTGCTTCCCCGCAACAGAGAGAGAGAAATGGAGAGTCTCCTTCCCCACAACAGAGAGGGAGAAATGGAGAATCTCCTTCCCCATAACAGAGAGAGAGAAAAGGAGTCTCCTTCCCCATAACAGAGAGAGAGAAATGGAGAGTCTCCTTCCCCATAACAGAGAGAGCGAAATTGAGATTCTCCTTCCCCATAACAGAGAGGGAGAAATGGAGAGTCTCCTTCCCCATAACAGAGAGAGAGAAATGGAGGGTCTCCTTCCCCAAAACAGAGAAAGAGAAATGGAGAGTCTCCTTCCCCATAACAGAGAGAGAGAGCAATGGAGACTCTCCTTCCCCACAACAGAGAGAGAGAAATGGAGAATCTCCTTCCCCACAACAGAGAGGGAGAAATGGAGAATCTCCTTCCCCATAACAGGGAGAGAGAAAAGGAGTCTCCTTCCCCATAACAGAGAGGGAGAAATGGAGAGTCTCCTTCCCCATAACAGAGAGAGAGAAATGGAGAGTCTCCTTCCCCATAACAGAGAGAGAGAAATGGAGAGTCTCCTTCCCCAAAACAGAGAGAGAGAAATGGAGAGTCTCCTTACTCATAACAGAGAGAGAGAAAAGGAGAGTCTCCTTCCCCATAACAGAGAGAGAGCAATGGAGAGTCTCCTTCCCCACAACAGAGAGAGAGAAATGGAGAGTCTCCTTCCCCAAAACAGAGAGGTAGAAATGGAGAATCTCCTTCCCCATAACAGAGAGAGAGCAATGGAGAGTCTCCTTCCCCACAACAGAGAGAGAGAAATGGAGAGTCTCCTTCCCCAAAACAGAGAGGTAGAAATGGAGAATCTCCTTACCCATAACAGAGAGAGAGAAATGGAGAGTCTCCTTCCCCAAAACAGAGAGAGAGAAATGGAGAGTCTCCTTCCCCACAACAGAGAGAGAGAAATGGAGAGTCTCCTTCCCCACAACAGAAAGGGAGAAATGGAGAGTCTCCTTCCCCATAACAGAGAGAGAGAAATGTTGAGTCTCCTTCCCCATAACAGAGAGAGAGAAATGGAGAGTCTCCTTCCCCATAACAGAGAGAGAGAAATGGTGAGTCTCCTTCCCCATAACAGAGAGAGAGAAATGGAAGGTCTCCTTCCCCAAAACAGAGAGAGAGAAATGGAGAGTCTCCTTCCCCAAAACAGAGAGAGAGAAATGGAGAGTCTCCTTCCCGATAACAGAGAGAGAGAAATGGAGAGTCTCCTTCCCCAAAGCAGAGAGAGAGAAATGGAGAGTCTCCTTCCCCACAACGGAGAGGGAGAAATGGAGAGTCTCCTTCTCCACAATGGAGAGAGCGAAATGGAGAGTCTCCTTTGCCACAACAGAGAGAGAGAAATGGAGAGTCTCCTTCCCCATAACAGAGAGAGAGAAATTGGGAGTCTCCTCCCCTACAAGAGAGATAGAGAAATGGAGAGTCTTCTTTTCCATAACAGAGAGAGAGAAATGGAGAGTCTCCTTTCCCATAACTGAGAGAGAGAAATGGAGAGTCTCCTGCCCCAAAACAGAGAGAGAGAAATGGAAAGTCTCCTTCCCCATAACAGAGGGAGAGAAATGGAGAGCCTCCTTAACCATAACAGAGAGAGAGAAATGGCGAGTCTCCTTCCCCATAACAGAGAGAGAGAAATGGAGAGTCTCCTTCCCCAAAACAGAGAGAGAGAAATGGAGAGTCTCCTTCCCCATAACAGAGAGAGAGAAATGGAGAGTCTCCTTCCCCATAACAGAGAGAGAGAAATGGAGAGTCTCCTTCCCCATAACAGAGAGAGAGAGCAATGGAGACTCTCCTTCCCCACAACAGAGAGAGAGAAATGGAGAGTCTCCTTCCCCACAACAGAGAGGGAGAAATGGAGAATCTCCTTCCCCATAACAGAGAGAGAGAAAAGGAGTCTCCTTCCCCATAACAGAGAGAGAGAAATGGAGAGTCTCCTTCCCCGTAACAGAGAGAGAGAAATGGAGAGTCTCCTTCCCCATAACAGAGAGAGAGAAATTGAGATTCTCCTTCCCCATAACAGAGAGAGAGAAATGGAGGGTCTCCCTCCCCAAAACAGAGAGAGAGAAATGGAGAGTCTCCTTCCCCATAACAGAGAGAGAGAAATGGAGGGTCTCCCTCCCCAAAACAGAGAGAGAGAAATGGAGAGTCTCCTTCCCCATAACAGAGAGAGAGAAATGGAGGGTCTCCCTCCCCAAAACAGAGAGAGAGAAATGGAGAGTCTCCTTCCCCATAACAGAGAGAGAGAAATGGAGGGTCTCCCTCCCCAAAACAGAGAGAGAGAAATGGAGACTCTCCTTCCCCACAACAGAGAGAGAGAAATGGAGAGTCTCCTTCCCCACAACAGAGAGGGAGAAATGGAGAATCTCCTTCCCCATAACAGAGAGAGAGAAATGGAGAGTCTCCTTCCCCATAACAGAGAGAGAGAAATGGAGAGTCTCCTTCCCCAAAACAGAGAGAGAGAAATGGAGAGTCTCCTTCCCCACAACAGAGAGAGAGAGAAATGGAGAGTCTCCTTCCCCAAAACAGAGAGGTAGAAATGTTGAATCTCCTTACCCATAACAGAGAGAGAGAAATGGAGAGTCTCCTTCCCCAAAACAGAGAGAGAGAAATGGAGAGTCTCCTTCCCGATAAGAGAGAGAGAGAAATGGAGATTCTCCTTCCCCATAACAGACAGGGAGAAATGGAGAGTCTCCTTGCCCATAACAGAGAGAGAGAAATGGAGAGTCTCCTTCCCCACAACAGAGAGAGAGAAATGGAGAGTCTCCTTCCCCACAACAGAGAGGGAGAAATGGAGAATCTCCTTCAGCATAACAGAGAGAGAGAAAAGGAGTCGCCTTCCCCATAACAGAGAGAGAGAAATGGTGAGTCTCCTTCCCCATAACAGAGAGAGGGAAATGGAAGGTCTCCTTCCCCAAAACAGAGAGAGAGAAATGGAGAGTCTCCTTGCCCATAACAGAGAGAGAGCAATGGAGAGTCTCCTTCCCCATAACAGAGAGAGGGAAATGGAAGGTCTCCTTCCCCAAAACAGAGAGAGAGAAATGGAGAGTCTCCTTCCCCAAAACAGAGAGAGAGAAATGGAGAGTCTCCTTCCCCAAAGCAGAGAGAGAGAAATGGAGAGTCTCCTTCCCGATAACAGAGAGAGAGAAATGGAGAGTCTCCTTCCCCACAACAGAGAGAGAGAAATGGAGAGTCTCCTTCCCCACAACGGAGAGGGAGAAATGGAGAGTCTCCTTCTCCACAATGGAGAGAGCGAAATGGAGAGTCTCCTTTGCCACAACAGAGAGAGAGAAATGGAGAGTCTCCTTCCCCAAAACAGAGAGAGAGAAATGGAGAGTCTCCTTCCCCAAAACAGAGAGAGAGAAATGGAGAGTCTCCTTCCCCAAAGCAGAGTGAGAGAAATGGAGAGTCTCCTTCCCGATAACAGAGAGAGAGAAATGGAGAGTCTCCATCCCCACAACAGAGAGAGAGAAATGGAGAGTCTCCTTCCCCACAACGGAGAGGGAGAAATGGAGAGTCTCCTTCTCCACAATGGAGAGAGCGAAATGGAGAGTCTCCTTTGCCACAACAGAGAGAGAGAAATGGAGAGTCTCCTTCCCCATAACAGAGAGAGAGAAATTGGGAGTCTCCTCCCCTACAAGAGAGATAGAGAAATGGAGAGTCTTCTTTTCCATAACAGAGAGAGAGAAATGGAGAGTCTCCTTTCCCATAACAGAGAGGGAGAAATGGAGAGTCTCCTTCCCCATAACAGAGAGAGAGAGAGAAAAGGAGAGTCTCCTTCCCCAAAACATAGAGAGAGAAATGGAGAGTCTCTTTTCCCAAAACAGAGAGAGAGAGAAATGGAGAGTCAGCTTCCCCATAACAGAGAGAGAGAAATGGAGAGTCTCCTGCCCCAAAACAGAGAGAGAGAAATGGAAAGTCTCCTTCCCCATAACAGAGGGAGAGAAATGGAGAGTCTCCTTCCCCATAACAGAGAGAGAGAGAAAAGGAGAGTCTCCTTCCCCAAAACAGAGAGAGAGAAATGGAGAGTCTCCTTTCCCAAAACAGAGAGAGAGAGAAATGGAGAGTCAGCTTCCCCATAACAGAGAGGGAGAAATGGAGAATCTCCTTCCCCATAACAGAGAGAGAGAAAAGGAGTCTCCTTCCCCATAACAGAGAGAGAGAAATGGAGAGTCTCCTTCCCCGTAACAGAGAGAGAGAAATGGAGAGTCTCCTTCCCCATAACAGAGAGAGAGAAATTGAGATTCTCCTTCCCCATAACAGAGAGAGAGAAATGGAGGGTCTCCCTCCCCAAAACAGAGAGAGAGAAATGGAGAGTCTCCTTCCCCATAACAGAGAGAGAGAAATGGAGGGTCTCCCTCCCCAAAACAGAGAGAGAGAAATGGAGAGTCTCCTTCCCCATAACAGAGAGAGAGAAATGGAGGGTCTCCCTCCCCAAAACAGAGAGAGAGAAATGGAGAGTCTCCTTCCCCATAACAGAGAGAGAGAAATGGAGGGTCTCCCTCCCCAAAACAGAGAGAGAGAAATGGAGAGTCTCCTTCCCCATAACAGAGAGAGAGAAATGGAGGGTCTCCCTCCCCAAAACAGAGAGAGAGAAATGGAGAGTCTCCTTCCCCATAACAGAGAGAGAGAAATGGAGGGTCTCCCTCCCCAAAACAGAGAGAGAGAAATGGAGACTCTCCTTCCCCACAACAGAGAGAGAGAAATGGAGAGTCTCCTTCCCCACAACAGAGAGGGAGAAATGGAGAATCTCCTTCCCCATAACAGAGAGAGAGAAATGGAGAGTCTCCTTCCCCATAACAGAGAGAGAGAAATGGAGAGTCTCCTTCCCCAAAACAGAGAGAGAGAAATGGAGAGTCTCCTTCCCCACAACAGAGAGAGAGAGAAATGGAGAGTCTCCTTCCCCAAAACAGAGAGGTAGAAATGTTGAATCTCCTTACCCATAACAGAGAGAGAGAAATGGAGAGTCTCCTTCCCCAAAACAGAGAGAGAGAAATGGAGAGTCTCCTTCCCGATAACAGAGAGAGAGAAATGGAGATTCTCCTTCCCCATAACAGACAGGGAGAAATGGAGAGTCTCCTTGCCCATAACAGAGAGAGAGCAATGGAGAGTCTCCTTCCCCACAACAGAGAGAGAGAAATGGAGAGTCTCCTTCCCCACAACAGAGAGGGAGAAATGGAGAATCTCCTTCAGCATAACAGAGAGAGAGAAAAGGAGTCGCCTTCCCCATAACAGAGAGAGAGAAATGGTGAGTCTCCTTCCCCATAACAGAGAGAGGGAAATGGAAGGTCTCCTTCCCCAAAACAGAGAGAGAGAAATGGAGAGTCTCCTTGCCCATAACAGAGAGAGAGCAATGGAGAGTCTCCTTCCCCATAACAGAGAGAGGGAAATGGAAGGTCTCCTTCCCCAAAACAGAGAGAGAGAAATGGAGAGTCTCCTTCCCCAAAACAGAGAGAGAGAAATGGAGAGTCTCCTTCCCCAAAGCAGAGAGAGAGAAATGGAGAGTCTCCTTCCCGATAACAGAGAGAGAGAAATGGAGAGTCTCCTTCCCCACAACAGAGAGAGAGAAATGGAGAGTCTCCTTCCCCACAACGGAGAGGGAGAAATGGAGAGTCTCCTTCTCCACAATGGAGAAAGCGAAATGGAGAGTCTCCTTTGCCACAACAGAGAGAGAGAAATGGAGAGTCTCCTTCCCCAAAACAGAGAGAGAGAAATGGAGAGTCTCCTTCCCCAAAACAGAGAGAGAGAAATGGAGAGTCTCCTTCCCCAAAGCAGAGAGAGAGAAATGGAGAGTCTCCTTCCCGATAACAGAGAGAGAGAAATGGAGAGTCTCCATCCCCACAACAGAGAGAGAGAAATGGAGAGTCTCCTTCCCCACAATGGAGAGGGAGAAATGGAGAGTCTCCTTCTCCACAATGGAGAGAGCGAAATGGAGAGTCTCCTTTGCCACAACAGAGAGAGAGAAATGGAGAGTCTCCTTCCCCATAACAGAGAGAGAGAAATTGGGAGTCTCCTCCCCTACAAGAGAGATAGAGAAATGGAGAGTCTTCTTTTCCATAACAGAGAGAGAGAAATGGAGAGTCTCCTTTCCCATAACAGAGAGGGAGAAATGGAGAGTCTCCTTCCCCATAACAGAGAGAGAGAGAAAAGGAGAGTCTCCTTCCCCAAAACATAGAGAGAGAAATGGAGAGTCTCTTTTCCCAAAACAGAGAGAGAGAGAAATGGAGAGTCAGCTTCCCCATAACAGAGAGAGAGAAATGGAGAGTCTCCTGCCCCAAAACAGAGAGAGAGAAATGGAAAGTCTCCTTCCCCATAACAGAGGGAGAGAAATGGAGAGTCTCCTTCCCCATAACAGAGAGAGAGAGAAAAGGAGAGTCTCCTTCCCCAAAACAGAGAGAGAGAAATGGAGAGTCTCCTTTCCCAAAACAGAGAGAGAGAGAAATGGAGAGTCAGCTTCCCCATAACAGAGAGAGAGAAATGGAGAGTCTCCTGCCCCAAAACAGAGAGAGAGAAATGGAAAGTCTCCTTCCCCATAACAGAGAGAGAGAAATGGAGAGTCTCCTTCCCCACAACAGAGAGGGAGAAATGGAGAATCTCCTTCCCCATAACAGAGAGAGAGAAAAGGAGTCTCCTTCCCCATAACAGAGAGAGAGAAATGGAGAGTCTCCTTCCCCAAAACAGAGAGAGAGAAATGGAGAGTCTCCTTCCCCATAACAGAGAGAGAGAAATGGAGAGTCTCCTTCCCCATAACAGAGAGAGAGAAATGGAGAGTCTCCTTCCCCAAAGCAGAGAGAGAGAAATGGAGAGTCTCCTTCCCCATAACAGAGAGAGAGAGCAATGGAGACTCTCCTTCCCCACAACTGAGAGAGAGAAATGGAGAGTCTCCTTCCCCACAACAGAGAGGGAGAAATGGAGAATCTCCTTCCCCATAACAGAGAGAGAGAAAAGGAGTCTCCTTCCCCATAACAGAGAGAGAGAAATGGAGAGTCTCCTTCCACGTAACAGAGAGATAGAAATGGAGAGTCTCCTTCCCCATAACAGAGAGAGAGAAGTTGAAATTCTCCTTCCCCATAACAGAGAGGGAGAAATGGAGAGTCTCCTTCCCCACAACAGAGAGGGAGAAATGGAGAATCTCCTTCCCCATAACAGAGAGAGAGAAAAGGAGTCTCCTTCCCCATAACAGAGAGAGAGAAAAGGAGTCTCCTTCCCCATAACAGAGAGAGAGAAATGGAGAATCTCCTTCCCCATAACAGAGAGAGAGAAAAGGAGTCTCCTTCCCCATAACAGAGAGAGAGAAATGGAGAGTCTCCTTCCCCATAACAGAGAGGGAGAAATGGAGAGTCTCCTTCCCCACAACAGAGAGGGAGAAATGGAGAATCTCCTTCCCCATAACAGAGAGAGAGAAAAGGAGTCTCCTTCCCCATAACAGAGAGAGAGAAATGGAGAGTCTCCTTCCCCATAACAGAGAGGGAGAAATGGAGAGTCTCCTTCCCCACAACAGAGAGGGAGAAATGGAGAGTCTCCTTCCCCATAACAGAGAGAGAGAAATTGAAATTCTCCTTCCCCATAACAGAGAGGGAGAAATGGAGAGTCTCCTTCCCCACAACAGAGAGGGAGAAATGGAGAATCTCCTTCCCCATAACAGAGAGAGAGAAAAGGAGTCTCCTTCCCCATAACAGAGAGAGAGAAATGGAGATTCTCCTTCCCCATAACAGAGAGAGAGAAAAGGAGTCTCCTTCCCCATAACAGAGAGAGAGAAAAGGAGTCTCCATCCCCATAACAGAGAGAGAGAAATGTTGAGTCTCCTTCCCCATAACAGAGAGAGAGAAATGGAGGGTCTCCTTCCCCAAAACAGAGAGAGAGAAATGGAGAGTCTCCTTCCCCAAAACAGAGAGAGGGAAATGGAGAGTCTCCTTCCCCAAAACAGAGAGAGAGAAATGGAGAGTCTCCTTCCCCATAACAGAGAGAGAGAAATGGAGAGTCTCCTTCCCGATAACAGAGAGAGAGAAATGGAGATTCTCCTTCCCCATAACAGAGAGGGAGAAATGGAGAGTCTCCTTGCCCATAACAGAGAGAGAGCAATGGAGAGTCTCCTTCCCCATAACAGAGAGGGAGAAATGGAGAATCTCCTTCACCATAACAGAGAGAGAGAAAAGGAGTCTCCTTCCCCATAACAGAGAGAGAGAAATGGTGAGTCTCCTTCCCCATAACAGAGAGAGAGAAATGGAGATTCTCCTTCCCCATAACAGACAGAGAGAAATGGAGGGTCTCCTTCCCAAAACAGAGAGAGAGAAATGGAGAGTCTCCTTCCCCAAAACAGAGAGAGAGAAATGGAGAGTCTCCTTCCCCAAAACAGAGAGAGAGAAATGGAGATTCTCCTTCCCCAAAGCAGAGAGAGAGAAATGGAGAGTCTCCTTCCCCAAAACAGAGAGAGAGAAATGGAGAGTCTCCTTCCCCAAAGCAGAGAGAGAGAAATGGAGAGTCTCCTTCCCGATAACAGAGAGAGAGAAATGGAGAGTCTCCTTCCCCACAACAGAGAGAGAGAAATGGAGAGTCTCCTTCCCCACAACGGAGAGGGAGAAATGGAGAGTCTCCTTCTCCACAACGGAGAGAGCGAAATGGAGAGTCTCCTTTGCCACAACAGAGAGAGAGAAATGGAGAGTCTCCTTCCCCATAACAGAGAGAGAGAAATTGGGAGTCTCCTACCCTACAAGAGAGATAGGGAAATGGAGAGTCTTCTTTTCCATAACTGAGAGAGAGAAATGGAGAGTCTCCTTTCCCATAACAGAGAGGGAGAAATGGAGAGTCTCCTTCCCCATAACAGAGAGAGAGAAAAGGAGAGTCTCCTTCCCCAAAACAGAGAGAGAGAAATGGAGAGTCTCCTTTCCCAAAACAGAGAGAGAGAGAAATGGAGAGTCTCCTGCCCCAAAACAGAGAGAGAGAAATGGTGAGTCTCCTTCCCCATAACAGAGAGAGAGAAATGGTGAGTCTCCTTCCCCAGAACAGAGAGAGAGAAATGGAGGGTCTCCTTCCCCAAAACAGAGAGAGAGAAATGGAGAGTCTCCTTCCCCATAACAGAGAGAGAGAAATGGAGATTCTCCTTCCCCATAACAGAGAGGGAGAAATGGAGAGTCTCCTTGCCCATAACAGAGAGAGAGCAATGGAGAGTCTCCTTCCCCACAACAGAGAGAGAGAAATGGAGAGTCTCCTTCCCCACAACAGAGAGGGAGAAATGGAGAATCTCCTTCCCCATAACAGAGAGAGAGAAAAGGAGTCTCCTTCCCCATAACAGAGAGAGAGAAATGGAGAGTCTCCTTCCCCGTAACAGAGAGATAGAAATGGAGAGTCTCCTTCCCCATAACAGAGAGAGAGAAATTGAGATTCTCCTTCCCCATAACAGAGAGATAGAAATGGAGAGTCTCCTTCCCCAGAACAGAGAGAGAGAAATGGAGGGTCTCCTTCCCCATAACAGAGAGAGAGAGCAATGGAGACTCTCCTTCCCCACAACAGAGAGAGAGAAATGGAGAGTCTCCTTCCCCACAACAGAGAGGGAGAAATGGAGAGTCTCCTTCCCCGTAACAGAGAGATAGAAATGGAGAGTCTCCTTCCCCATAACAGAGAGAGAGAAATTGAGATTCTCCTTCCCCATAACAGAGAGAGAGAAATGGTGAGTCTCCTTCCCCAGAACAGAGAGAGAGAAATGGAGGGCCTCCTTCCCCAAAACAGAGAGAGAGAAATGGAGAGTCTCCTTCCCCACAACAGAGAGGGAGAAATGGAGAATCTCCTTCCCCATAACAGAGAGAGAGAAAAGGAGTCTCCTTCCCCATAACAGAGAGAGAGAAATGGAGATTCTCCTTCCCCATAACAGAGAGAGAGAAAAGGAGTCTCCTTCCCCATAACAGAGAGAGAGAAAAGGAGTCTCCATCCCCATAACAGAGAGAGAGAAATGTTGAGTCTCCTTCCCCATAACAGAGAGAGAGAAATGGAGGGTCTCCTTCCCCAAAACAGAGAGAGAGAAATGGAGAGTCTCCTTCCCCAAAACAGAGAGAGGGAAATGGAGAGTCTCCTTCCCCAAAACAGAGAGAGAGAAATGGAGAGTCTCCTTCCCCATAACAGAGAGAGAGAAATGGAGAGTCTCCTTCCCGATAACAGAGAGAGAGAAATGGAGATTCTCCTTCCCCATAACAGAGAGGGAGAAATGGAGAGTCTCCTTGCCCATAACAGAGAGAGAGCAATGGAGAGTCTCCTTCCCCATAACAGAGAGGGAGAAATGGAGAATCTCCTTCACCATAACAGAGAGAGAGAAAAGGAGTCTCCTTCCCCATAACAGAGAGAGAGAAATGGTGAGTCTCCTTCCCCATAACAGAGAGAGAGAAATGGAGATTCTCCTTCCCCATAACAGACAGAGAGAAATGGAGGGTCTCCTTCCCAAAACAGAGAGAGAGAAATGGAGAGTCTCCTTCCCCAAAACAGAGAGAGAGAAATGGAGAGTCTCCTTCCCCAAAACAGAGAGAGAGAAATGGAGATTCTCCTTCCCCAAAGCAGAGAGAGAGAAATGGAGAGTCTCCTTCCCCAAAACAGAGAGAGAGAAATGGAGAGTCTCCTTCCCCAAAGCAGAGAGAGAGAAATGGAGAGTCTCCTTCCCGATAACAGAGAGAGAGAAATGGAGAGTCTCCTTCCCCACAACAGAGAGAGAGAAATGGAGAGTCTCCTTCCCCACAACGGAGAGGGAGAAATGGAGAGTCTCCTTCTCCACAACGGAGAGAGCGAAATGGAGAGTCTCCTTTGCCACAACAGAGAGAGAGAAATGGAGAGTCTCCTTCCCCATAACAGAGAGAGAGAAATTGGGAGTCTCCTACCCTACAAGAGAGATAGGGAAATGGAGAGTCTTCTTTTCCATAACTGAGAGAGAGAAATGGAGAGTCTCCTTTCCCATAACAGAGAGGGAGAAATGGAGAGTCTCCTTCCCCATAACAGAGAGAGAGAAAAGGAGAGTCTCCTTCCCCAAAACAGAGAGAGAGAAATGGAGAGTCTCCTTTCCCAAAACAGAGAGAGAGAGAAATGGAGAGTCTCCTGCCCCAAAACAGAGAGAGAGAAATGGTGAGTCTCCTTCCCCATAACAGAGAGAGAGAAATGGTGAGTCTCCTTCCCCAGAACAGAGAGAGAGAAATGGAGGGTCTCCTTCCCCAAAACAGAGAGAGAGAAATGGAGAGTCTCCTTCCCCATAACAGAGAGAGAGAAATGGAGATTCTCCTTCCCCATAACAGAGAGGGAGAAATGGAGAGTCTCCTTGCCCATAACAGAGAGAGAGCAATGGAGAGTCTCCTTCCCCACAACAGAGAGAGAGAAATGGAGAGTCTCCTTCCCCACAACAGAGAGGGAGAAATGGAGAATCTCCTTCCCCATAACAGAGAGAGAGAAAAGGAGTCTCCTTCCCCATAACAGAGAGAGAGAAATGGAGAGTCTCCTTCCCCGTAACAGAGAGATAGAAATGGAGAGTCTCCTTCCCCATAACAGAGAGAGAGAAATTGAGATTCTCCTTCCCCATAACAGAGAGATAGAAATGGAGAGTCTCCTTCCCCAGAACAGAGAGAGAGAAATGGAGGGTCTCCTTCCCCATAACAGAGAGAGAGAGCAATGGAGACTCTCCTTCCCCACAACAGAGAGAGAGAAATGGAGAGTCTCCTTCCCCACAACAGAGAGGGAGAAATGGAGAGTCTCCTTCCCCGTAACAGAGAGATAGAAATGGAGAGTCTCCTTCCCCATAACAGAGAGAGAGAAATTGAGATTCTCCTTCCCCATAACAGAGAGAGAGAAATGGTGAGTCTCCTTCCCCAGAACAGAGAGAGAGAAATGGAGGGCCTCCTTCCCCAAAACAGAGAGAGAGAAATGGAGAGTCTCCTTCCCCATAACAGAGAGAGAGAAATGGAGATTCTCCTTCCCCATAACAGAGAGAGAGAAATGGAGATTCTCCTTCCCCATAACAGAGAGGGAGAAATGGAGAGTCTCCTTGCCCATAACAGAGAGAGAGCAATGGAGAGTCTCCTTCCCCACAACAGAGAGAGAGAAATGGAGAGTCTCCTTCCCCACAACAGAGAGGGAGAAATGGAGAATCTCCTTCCCCATAACAGAGAGAGAGAAATGGAGACTCTCCTTCCCCATAACAGAGAGAGAGAAATGGAGAGTCTCCTTCCCCAAAGCAGAGAGAGAGAAATGGAGACTCTCCTTCCCCATAACAGAGAGAGAGAAATGGAGAGTCTCCTTCCCCATAACAGAGAGAGAGAGCAATGGAGACTCTCCTTCCCCACAACAGAGAGAGAGAAATGGAGAGTCTCCTTCCCCACAACAGAGAGGGAGAAATGGAGAATCTCCTTCCCCATAACAGAGAGAGAGAAAAGGAATCTCCTTCCCCATAACAGAGAGAGAGAAATGGAGAGTCTCCTTCCCCATAACAGAGAGAGAGAAATGGAGAGTCTCCTTCCCCACAACAGAGAGAGAGAAATGGAGAGTCTCCTTCCCCATAACAGAGAGGAAGAAATGGAGAGTCTCCTTGCCCATAACAGAGAGAGAGCAATGGAGAGTCTCCTTCCCCACAACAGAGAGAGAGAAATGGAGAGTCTCCTTCCCCACAACAGAGAGGGAGAAACGGAGAATCTCCTTCCCCATAACAGAGAGAGAGAAAAGGAGTCTCCTTCCCCATAACAGAGAGAGAGAAATGGAGAGTCTCCTTCCCCGTAACAGAGAGAGAGAAATGGAGAGTCTCCTTCCCCATAACAGAGAGAGAGAAATGGAGATTCTCCTTCCCCATAACAGAGAGAGAGAAATGTTGAGTCTCCTTCCCCATAACAGAGAGAGAGAAATGGAGGGTCTCCTTCCCCAAAACAGAGAGAGAGAAATGGAGAGTCTCCTTCCCCAAAACAGAGAGAGAGAAATGGAGAGTCTCCTTCCCCAAAGCAGAGAGAGAGAAAAGGAGAGTCTCCTTCCCCAAAACAGAGAGAGAGAAATGGAGAGTCTCCTGCCCCAAAACAGAGAGAGAGAGAAATGGAGAGACAGCTTCCCCATAACAGAGAGAGAGAAATGGAGAGTCTCCTGCCCCAAAACAGAGAGAGAGAAATGGAGAGTCTCCTTCCCCATAACAGAGAGAGAGAAATGGAGAGTCTCCTTCCCCAAAACAGAGAGAGAGAAATGGAGAGTCTCCTTCCCCATAACAGAGAGAGAGAAATAGAGAGTCTCCTTCCTCATAACAGAGAGAGAGAAATGGAGAGTCTCCTTCCCCAAAGCAGAGAGTGAGAAATGGAGAGGCTCCTTCCCCATAACACAGAGAGAGTGCAATGGAGAGTCTCCTTCCCCGCAACAGAGAGAGAGAAATGGAGAGTCTCCTTCCCCACAACAGAGAGGGAGAAATGGAGAGTCTCCTTCCCCGTAACAGAGAGAGAGAAATGGAGAGTCTCCTTCCCCATAACAGAGAGAGAGAAATTGAGATTCTCCTTCCCCAAAACAGAGAGAGAGAAATGGAGAGTCTCCTTCCCCATAACAGAGAGAGAGCAATGGAGACTCTCCTTCCCCACAACAGAGAGAGAGAAATGGAGAGTCTCCTTCCCCACAACAGAGAGGGAGAAATGGAGAATCTCCTTCCCTATAACGGAGAGGGAGAAATGGAGATGGAGATAGGCATGGGGTAGTTGCAAGATCCAAGTGCGGGAACATGGGGTAATCACATGTACCAAGCTTGGGACCACGGGTACCTTGCTCTATGGCAGCGAGGCCTGGACAACGTATGTCAGCCAAGAGTGATGTCTCAATTCATTCCATCTTCACTGCCTCCAGAGAATCCTTGGCATCAGATGGCAGGACCGTATCTCCAATGCAGACGTCCTCGAGGCGGCCAACATCCCGAGCATATACAGCCTACTGAGACAGCGGCGCTTGAGATGGCTTGGCCATGTGAGCCGCATGGAAGATGGCAGGATCCGCAAAGACACATTGTACAGCGAGCTCGTCACTGGTATCAGACCCACCGGCCGTCCATGTCTCCGCTTTAAAGACGTCTGCAAACGCGACATGAAGTCCTGTGACATTGATCACAAGTCGTGGGAGTCAGTTGCCAGTGATCGCCAGAGCTGGCTGGCAGCCATAAAGGTGGGGCTAAAGTGTGGCGAGTTGAAGAGACTTAGCAGTCGGCAGGAAAAAAGACAGAAGCGCAAGGGGAGAGCCAACTGTGCAACAGCCCCAACAACCAACTTTACCTGCAGCACCTGTGGACGAGTGCGTCAGTCTAGAATTGGCCTTTATAGCCACTCCAGGCGCTGCTTCACAAACCACTGACCACCTCTAGGCGCTTACCCATTGTCTCTCGAGACAAGGAGGGCAAAGAAGAGGGACCACGGGGTAATCACATCAACGAAGTGTGGGAACATGAGGTAATCATATTAACCAAGTATGGGAACACAGGGTATACACAGAATCCGAGTGTGAGAGCGTGTGTAGATCAGATGTATCGAGTGTGGAAACATGGGGTAATCACATGAGGTGAGTGTGGGAACATGGAGTAATCACATATACTGAGTGTGATAACACAGGGTGATCACAGGATCTGAGTGTGGAAACACAGTGAGATCACATGTACCAAGTGTGGAAACACTGGGTAATCACATGTACTGAGTGTGGGAGCATGGGGTGATCACAGGATCCAAGCGTGAGCACACAGAGAGATCACATGTACCAAGTGTGGGAATATGGGGTACTGACACGAACTGAGAGTGGAAATGCTGGTCAAACACAGGATCCGAGCATGGGAATATGGGGTAATCACTGGATCCGAGTGTAGAAACACAGGGTAATCACTGGATCCAGGCATAGGAACACGGGCTAATCATATGTACTGAACATGGCAACACAGGGTGATCACATGAACCAAGTGTGGGATTACAGGGTAACTACAAGTACTGTATGTGGGAACATGGGGTGATCACATGAACTGAATGGGAACACAGGGTGATCAGATGAACCAAGTGTGGGAACATGAGGTAATCGCAGGATCCGATGTATGGGCTCACAGAGTTATCATAGGATCTGAGTGTGGGACCACTGGGGGTGATCACATGAATCAAGTGTGGGAACACAAGGTAATCACATGAGGTAAGTGCGGATTCACAGGGTAATCACATGTACTGAGTCTGGGAGGACCGGGTGAACACAGAATCCGAGTGTGGGATCATGGGGTAGTTGTAGGATCCAAGTGTGGGCACAGAGCCCACATGCACTGAATGTGGGCACACAAGGTAATCACAGGATCAGGGTGTGGGCACATCAGTAAAGTGATGGAAGGTATCGTCGACACTGCTATGAAGCGGCACTTGCTCAGCAATAACCTGCTCACTGATGCTCTGTTTGGGTTCCACCAGGGTCACTCAGCTCCTGACCTCATTACAGCCTTGGTTCAAACATGTGCAAAAGAGCTGAATTCCAGAGGTGAGGTGAGAGTGACTGCCCTTAACATCAAGGCAGCATTTAACCGAGCACGGCATCAAGGAGCCCTAGTAAAACTGAGGTCAATGGGAATCAGGAGAAAAACTCTCCACTGGCTGGAGTCATACCTAACGCAAAGGAAGATGGTTGTGGTTGTTGGAGGTCAATCATCTGAGCTCCAGGACATCACTGCAGGAGTTCCTCAGGGTAGTGTCCTAGGCCCAACAATCTTCAGCTGTTTCATCAATGGCCTTCCTTCAATCATAAGGTCAGAAGTGGGGATGTTCGCTGATGGTTGCACAATGTTCAGCATCATTCACGATGCCTCAGATATTGAAACAGTCCGTGTAGAAATGCAGCAAGAGCTGGACAATATCCAGGCTTGGGCTGATAAGTGACAAGTAACATTCAGGCAATGACCATCTCCAACAAGAGCGAATCTAACCATCTTTCCTTGAAATTCAATGGCATGCGATCACTGAATCCCCAACCCTCAACATCCTAGGGGTTACCATTGACCAGAAACTGAACTGGAGTAGCCATATAAATACCGTGGCTACAAGAGCAGGTCAGAGGCTAGGAATCCTGCAGCGAGTAACTCACCTCCTGACTCCCCAAAGCCTGTCCACTATCTACAAGGCACAAGTCAGGAGTGTGATGGAATACTCTCCACTTTCTTGGATGTCGAGAAGCTCGACACCATTCAGCACAAGGCAGCCCGCTTGATTGGCACCCCATGCATGAACAGTCACTCCCTCCACACTGACACACAGTAGCAGCAGTGTGTACCATCTACAAAATGCACTGCAACAATGCACCAAGACTCCTTTGACAGCACCTTCCAAATCTGCGACCTCTACTAACTAGAAGAACAAGGGCAGCAGATGCATGGGAACACCACCACCTGCAAGTTCCCCTCCAAGTCACACACCATCCTGACTTGGAACTATATCACCGTTCCTTCACTGTCGCTGGGTCAAAATTCTGGAACTCCCTTCCTAACAGCACTGTGGGTGTACCTACCACAAATGGACTGCAGCGGTTCAAGAAGGCAGCTCACCACCACCTTCTCAATGGTAATTAGGAATGGGCAATAAATGCTGGCCTAGCCAGCGACGCCCACATCCCATGAATGAAAAAAAGTCATGGGGTGATCACAGGAACCGAGAATGGGAACACAGGGTAATCACATGATCCGAGTGTGGTAACATAGGATAATCACAGGATCTGAGCATGGGAATACAGGGTGACCATATGTACCAAGTGTGGAAACATGGGGTAATCACAAGCACTGAGTGTGGAGGACCAGGTGATCACAGGATCCAATCATGGATCATGGGGTAGTTGCAGGATTCAAGTGTGGGAGCACGGGGTAATCACATGAAACAAGTGTGGAAACATGGGTTAATCACAAGTACTGAGTATAAGAACACAGTGTAATCACATGGATCGAGTGTGCGAACATGGGATGATCACATGGACTGAGTGTGGGAATACATGGTAATCACATGCACTGATTTTGGGAACACAGGGGATCCCAGTGTGTTAATATCGAGAAAGACGATATCTTTAAAATCACTGCAAATGATTCATTTCCTTTGCATCTGAGTAACTTTCTTAAAAATGGGAACTTTGCCAAACACCATTCAACAGAGGTGGATTATTTTGAATTCTACATTCTGATTTATAATGTGTGAATTGATATTGATTCTTGGCATTTGAAGTAAAAAGGCTAACAACATGTATTAAGCGTGGGAACACGGGTTGATCAAATGATTGAAGTGTGGAAACATGGCTCGGTCACAGGATGTGAGCATGGGAACATGGGATCAAAACATTTACCGAGTGTGGGAGCATGTTGTGATCACAGGATCCGAGTGTGGGAACACGGGCTGATCACATGTAGTGAGTGTGGAAAAATGGGGTAATCGCATGTACTGAGTGTGGGAACACAGTTTAATCACGAGGTGAATGTGGCAGCACAGTGGGATCCATAGGTTGGGTACATGAGGGTAATCACATGAACTGTGTGTGGAAACAAGGGGGAATCATATGTAGTGAGCATAGGAACACAAGGTGATCACATGTACTGAGTGTGGGAACAGGGGGTTATCCCATGTACCGCGTGTGGGAACATGGGATGATCACATGCACCTTGTTGGAGCTTGGTGTAATCACATATACAGAATGTTGAAACATAGGTAATCGCATGAACGGAGTGTCGGAACACAGGGTAATCACATGAGCTGAGATTGGGAACACGAGATAATCATATGAACCAAGTGTGAAAACACGGGGTAATCACTGGATCCAAGTGTTGGAACATGGGGCGAGTGCGGGGACACAGTTTAATCACATGTGTAAGTGTGGCAGCACGGTGGGATCACAGATCTCAGTGTGGGAACATGAGGGTGATCGCATGTACTGTGTATGGAGACATGGGGGTAATCACATGAACTGAGTGTGGGAGCACAGGTTAATCGCATAAACCAGGTGTGGGAACAAGGAGTAACCATATGTATTGAGCATGGGAACACGGGGTGATCCCATATACTGAGTGTGGGAATACTGAGAAATCCCATGTACTGAGTGCGGGAACACAGGGTGATCACAGGATCTAAGTGTAGGTGCATAGTTGCTCACATAAACCGAGTGTGGAAACATGGGGTAATCACTTGAGGTGAGTGTGAGTAACCACATACACTGGGTGTGAAAACATGGGGTAATCACATGCATCTAGTTTGGGAACACAGTATAATCACATGTACCAAGTCTGGGAGCCAGGGGTGATCACAGGATCTGAGCATGTGAACACAGGGTAATTGCATGAAATAGGTGTGGGAACAAGGGTTAGTCCCATGCACCGAGCATGGGAACATTGGGTGATCACATGTGCTGAGTGTGCGGGTATGGAATAATCACATATACTGAGTGTGAGAACACGGTGTGAACACATGTACCGGGTGTGGAAACATGTGGTAATCGCATGAATTAGGTATGGGACCACAGGGTAATCACATGTACTGAGTGTGGGAACACAGGACGATCGCATGGACTGAGTGTGGGAGTACATGGTAATCACATGCACTGATTGTGGGAAAGCAGGAAAATCAGAGGATCTGAGTATGTTAACATCGGATAATCACATGTATTAAGCGTGGGAACACGGGTTGATCAAAGGATTGGAATGTGGAAACATGGGACGATCGCAGGATCTGAGCATGGGAACACGGGGTCAAAACATTTACTGAGTGAGGGAGCACAATGTGATCACATGTATCGAGTGTGGGAACACAGTGGGTTCATAGGATCCGAGTGCTGGTACATGAGGGCAATCACTAGCACCGAGTGTGGAAACATGGAGTAATCACCTGATCGGATGTGGGAACACAAGGTAATCACAGGATCCGAGTGTGGGAGCATTGGGTAATCACTTGAGGCGAGTGTGGGAACACGGAGTAATCACATTTATTGAGTGTAGAAACATGGACTAATCACATGGACTGTGTGTGGGAACATGGGGTGATCACATGAACCCAGTGTAGGAACATGAGATAATCACATGAACCAATTGCGGCAACACAGGGTAATCACATGTACTAAGTGTGGGAACGTGGGATGATCACATGGACTATGTGTGGGAACATGGAGCAATCACAGGATCCAAGCGTGGAAACACAGGGTAATCACAGATAAAGAGAGCTACATTTTAAAAGCTCACTGTCGACGTCAGTGGCAAGTGTCAAAGATGGCAGGGTGCACGCGCAGATCTACTGCGATATTATACGCGGAGGCTCATTTACATGACCAGGGCGGACCATTGCCCCCCGCCCCCCGATAACGTGGGAGGGGGCGGGTGATCCGTCCCCGGGAATGGCGTCCGGCTTCACTGTGCTGCCGCTGGTGCTATTTTTAAAGGGCTTCAAGCCCCATCATTACAAATGAATGTGTTAAAGGGAACGTTCAATAAAATTTATTTAAAAACATCACATTCATGTTTCCAGCCCCTCTTCCCCCCGCACCCCCATAACACTACACTCATTCCTTGCCTTCTCCCCCCAACAAAATACTTACCTTGTGTACCTTAACTTTCCCCCCCACCAAAGTTCACAAACTTTTAACTTTACCCTTTCCCATCACCCCCTATACCAATCAGGAAGTTTGACCACGCTCCCCCTCCCCCACACTGATATACTTAACTCCTCCCCCACTCCCTACCAGTGTTCCACCATACTTCACTGGTCAGAGATCCAACAGTGCGGGAGTGCCAGCCACTGACCGTAATATCGAAACAGGATGGCCAGCGTGATGAGGTAAGTAATTAATTCCTTTATTTACATATATTAACATATTTAAATGTCGCTCCCATCGCCAAACAGCAGGGGGGCCACTATGAGGCCTCACCAGCACCAGTGGGCCTCTCCTGGAAGTGTTTTCTGGTTTCCACCTGCCACAATCCCTGATGTCGGGGTGGGGGGGGGGGGGGGGGGGGGCGGTGAAATTCAGCCCTAAGTGTGGGAACATGGGGTGATCACATGGACCGAGTGTCGGAATACATGGTAATCAGAGAATCTGAGTGTGGGAACTCAGGGTAATGACATAAACCAGGTGTGGGAACAAGGGGACATCATATGTACTGAGTGTGGGAACACTGGGTGATCACATGTATTGTGTGTGCAAACATCGGGTAATTGCAGGAACAGATGTGGGAACACAGGTTAATCACAATATCCGAGTGTGGAAGCATGGGTAATCATTTGAGGCGCGAGGGGGAACACGAAGTAATCTCATATATATTGAGTGTGAGAACATGGGGTAATCACATGAACGGAGTGTCAGAACACAGGGCAATCACTGGATCTGAGTGTGGGAACATGGGGTGATCATATGAAGCCAGTGTAGGAACATGAGAAAATCACATGTACTAGGCATGGGAACATAGGGTTATCACATGGACCGAGTGTAGGAACATGGAGCAATCACAGGATCCGAGCATGAAAACACAGGGATATTCACAGATACGAAGTGTGGAAACACGGGGTGATCACATGTACTAAGCATGGGAACATGGGATAATCAAAGGATCGGAGTGTGAAAACATGGGGCAATCACATGATCTGAGCATGGGAACACGGGACCATCACATTTACTGAGTGTGGGAGCATGGTGTGATCACAGGATCTGAGTGTGGGAACACAGGGTTATCACATGTAGTGAGTGTGGCAACACAGTGGGATCACTGGATCTGAGTGTGGGAACATGAGGGAATCACATGTACCGAGTATAGGAACACAGTATAATCACACAAGAAAGGAGGAGAGAAAACAGGGAACTATAGGCCAGTTAACCTAACACCAGTCGTTGGGAACAAAGGCCTGCTTACGTTGAGAAAAAGAACCCGATCCGAACCAGACCAGTCCACAGCGGACCCAAGCCCGACCCGGCCGGAGTCCCTCCAATTTCGCCCCGAGCCCGACCTGACCCGAGCCCGACCCCACTCGACCCGACTTGAGCCAACCCGACCATCCCTTTATTTACCTTCCCACTGGTAAGCTCCACAAAGCTGCAGCGCATGCATGATGACGTCATAGTGATGTCACTCGCTCACTGCGCAGAATGTTTCGTCCCGGACTCCCAGCTCAGGTAAGTTTTTTATTTTTAGTACTTACCAGCAGAGCACTTACCGTGTGTGTCCGGCCCGACCCGACCCGACCCGAGCACAGCCCAGACTCGGCCTGACCCGACTTGAGCCCGAAGGCCGGACCCGGAAGAGGGGCCCGACCCGACCCGCACCCGACACATATCGTTGGGTCCCGTTGGGTTCGGGTCGGGTAGTAGGCCTTTAGTTGGGAAGAGGCTGGAAACTATTATTAAAGAAGTCTTAACATTGCACTTGGAAAAGCATAGTATGATTAGAACAAGTCTACATGGTTTTACTAAAGGCAGGTCCTGTTTGACAAATTTATGAGAGTTTTTTGAGGATGTAACTAGTGGGGTAGATAAAGGGGAACCAGTAGATGTGGTATACCTGGATTTCCAAAAGGCATTTGATTAGATGCCACATAAAAGATTAATAGGCAAGTCAGGGGCTCATGGTGTTGGGGGTAATATATTAGCGTGATTAGAGGATGGGTTAACAGACAGGAAGCAGAGAGTGGGCATAAATGGGCCATTTTCAAGTTGGTAGGCACTGAATAGACGGGTGCCGCAAGGATCAGTGCTGGGGCCTCAGCTATTTACACTCGATATTAATGACCTGGATGAAGAGACAAAGCTCATTGGAAATGTAAGCTGCGGGGAGGACATAGAGAGGCTGCGGAGATATAAACAGGTTAAGTGAGTGGGCGACAAGATGGCAAATGGAGTATAATGTAGGAAAGTGTGATGTTGTTTACTTTGGTCGTAAAAGTAGAAAAGCAGAATTTTTTTAAAAGGTGTGGAACTGGTAAGTTTTGATGTTCAGAGAGATTTGGGTGTACTCGTACATGGAATGCACAAAGTTAACATGCAGCTGCAGCAGGCTATTAGGAAGGCAAATGGCATGTTGGCCTTTATTGCAAGGTGATTAGAGTACAGGAATAAAGAAGTCTTACTAAAACTGTACAGAGCTTTGGTGAGACCAAATCTGGAATACTGTGTGCAGTTTTGGTCTCTACATTTAAGAAAGGATATACTTATGGAATTTTCCTCCACACAAGATCAGGTGGCAGGTTGTTCAACCTTGCCCATCTTAGAGCGAAGACCAAAGTACGGAAGGTCCTCATCAGGAAACTCCTCTTTGCTGACGATGCTGCATTAACATCCCACACAGAAGTGTGTCTGCAGAGTCTCATCGACAGGCTTGCGGCTGCCTGCAGCGAATCTGGCCGAACCACCAGCCTCAAGAAAACGAACATCATGGGACAGGACGTCAGAAATGCTCCATCCATCAATATTGGTGACCACGCTCTGGAAGTGGTTCAAGAGTTCACCTTTTCTGAATGGAGGGATGTGACTAGTGGTGCTCCGCAGGGATCAGTGCTGGGTCCTTTGCTGTTTGTTGTATATATAAATGATTTGGAGGAAAATGTAGCTGATCTGATCTATAAGTTTGCGGATGACACAAAGGTTGGTGGAGTTGCGGATAGTGATGAGGATTGTCAGAGGATACAGCAGGATATAGATCGGTTGGAGACTTGGGCGGAGAATGGCTGATGGAGTTTAATCCGGACAAATGTGAGGTAATGCATTTTGGAAGGTCAAATACATGTGGGAAGTATACAGTAAATGGCAGAACCCTTAGGAGTATTGACAGGCAGAGAGATCTGGGCATACAGGCCCACAGATCACTGAAAGTGGCAACGCAGGTGGATAAGGTAGTCAAGAAGGCATACGGCATGCTTGCCTTCATCGGCCGGGGCATGAAGTATAAAAATTGGCACGTCATGCTGCAGCTGTACAGAACCTTAGACCACACTTGGATTATTGTGTGCAACTCTGGTCACCACACTACCAGAAGGATGTGGAGTCTTTGGAGAGGGTACAGAAGAGGTTTACCAGGATGTTGCCTGGTCTGGAGGGTATTAGCTATGAGGAGAGGTTGGATAAACTCGGATTGTTTTCACTGGAACGATGGAGGTGGGAGGGTGACATGATAGAGGTTTACAAAGTTATGAGTGGCATGGACAGAGTGGATAGTCAGAAGCTTTTTCCCAGGGTGGAAGAGTCAGTTAATAGGGGACATAGGTTTAAGGTGCGAGGGGCAAAGTTTAGAGGGTCTGTGCGAGGCAAGTTCTTTTAAACAGAGGGTGGTGAGTGCCTGGAACTTGCTGCCGGGGGAGGTGGTGGAAGCAGGTACGATAGCAACGTTTAAGAGGCATCTTGACAAATACATGAATTGGATGAGAAAAGAGGGATACGGACCCTGCAAGGACAGAAGGTTATAGTTTAGACAGGCATCAAGATCGGCGCAGGCTTGGAGGGCCGAATGGCCTGTTCCTGTGCTGTACTGTTCCTTGTTCTTTGTTCTACCTAGGCTCAACTATCACCAGTAACCTGTCTCTTGATGCAGAAATCAACAAGCACATGCGAAAGGCGTCCGCTGCTATGTCCAGCCTGGCCAAGAGAGTGTGGGAAAATGGCGCACTGACACGGAACACAAAAATCCGAGTGTTTCAAGCCTGTGTCCTCAGTACCTTGCTCTACAGCAGCGAGACCTGGACAACGTACATCAGCTAAGAGCGACTACTCAACTCATTCCATCTTCACTGTCTCCGGAGAATCCTTGGCATCGGGTGGCAGGACCGTATCTCCAAAGCAGAAGTCCTCAAGGCAGCCAATATCCCCAGCATATACACCCTACTGAGCCAGTGACGCTTTTTAAAAATTCATTCATGGGATGTGGGCGTCGCTGGCTAGTCCAGCATTTATTGCCCATCCCTAATTGCCCTTGAGAAGGCGGTGGTGAGCTGCCTTCTTGAACCGCTGCAGTCCATGTGGGGTAGGTACACCCACAGTGCTGTTAGGAAGGGAGTTCCAGGATTTTGACCCAGCGACAGTGAAGGAACGGCGATATAGTTCCAAGTCAGGATGGTGTGTGACTTGGAGGGGAACTTGCAGGTGGTGGTGCTCCCATGTATTTGCTGCCCTTGTCCTTCTAGTTGGTAGAGGTCGCGGGTTTGGAAGGTGCTGTCGAAGGAGCCTTGGTGCATTGCTGCAGTGCATCTTGTAGATGGTACACACTGCTGCCACTGTGCGTCAGTGGTGGAGGGAGTAAATGTTTGTAGATGGGGTGCCAATCAAGCGGGCTGCTTTGTCCTGGATGGTGTCGAGCTTCTTGAGTGTTGTTGGAGCTGCACCCATCCAGGCAAGTGGAGAGTGTTCCATCACACTCCTGACTTGTGCCTTGTAGATTGTGGACAGGCTTTGGGGAGTCAGGAGGTGAGTTACTCGTCTCAGGATTCCTAGCCTCTGACCTTCTCTTGCAGCCACGGTATTTATATGGCTACTCCAGTTCAGTTTTCGGTCAATGGTAGCCCCTAAGACGTTGATAGTGGGGGATTCAGCGATGGTAATGCCGTTGAATGTCAAGGGGAGATGGTTAGATTCTCTCTTGTTGGAGATGGTCATTGCCTGGCACTTGTGTGGTGCGAATGTTGCCACTTATCAGCGGAAGCATGGACATTGTCCAGGTCTTGCTGCATTTCTGCACAGACTGCTTCAGTATCTGAGGAGTTGCGAGATTGCTTGAGATGGCTTGGCCATGTGAGCCGCATGGAAGATGGCAGGATCCCTATGGATGTATTGTACAGCGAGCTCATCACTGGTATCAGACCCACCGGCCGTCCATGTCTCCGCTTTAAAGATGTCTGCAAACGCAACATGAAGTCCTGTGACATTGACCACAAAGCATGGGAGTCAGTTGCCAACGATCGCCAGAGCTGGTGGACAGCCATAAAGGCGGGGCTAAAGTGTGGCGAGTCGAAGAAACTTAGCAGTTGGCAGGAAAAAAGACAGAAGCGCAAGGAGAGAGCCAACTGTGCAACAGCCCCAACAACCAATTTTATTTGCAGCACCTGTGGAAGAGTCTGTCACTCTAGAATTGGCCTTTCTAGCCACTCCAGGCACTGCTTCACAAACCACTGACCACCTCTAGGCGCTTACCCATTGTCTCTCGAGACAAGGAGGCCAAAGAGAAGAGAAGATACTTGCACTGGAGGCAGTGCAGTTAAAATTTACTAGATTGGCCCCTGGGATGGGAGGTTTGTCCAATGATGAGAGGCTGAGTAAATTGGGCCTATATTCTCTGGAGTTTAGAAGAATGAGAGGTGACCTCATTGAGACATACAAGATTCTGCAAGGGCTTGGTAGGGTAGAAACTGAGAAATTGTTTCCACTGATCGGGGCATCTAGTATGCGGGAGCCAATCTCAGGATAAGGGGCCTGTCATTCAGGACTGAGATGAGGAGAAATTACTACACTCAAAGGGTTGTGAATCTTTGTACTTCTCGACCCCAGAGGGTTGTGGATACTCCATCGTGGAATACATTTAAGGCTGGGATAGATAGGCTTTTGGTCTCACAGGGAATCAAGGAATATGTGGAGCGGGCAGAAAAGTGGAAATGAAGCCCAAGATCGGCCACGATAATATCGAATGGTGGAGCAGGCTCGATGGGCCCTATGGGCTACTTCTCCTCCTATTTCTTGTGAACTGCCATGTGGGACCTTGTCAACAGTAGGTTTTTCGAATTCTCAATGGCATTTGGCACTAGGAATTCTCAATGGGATATAGTACTGTGAATTCTCAATGGGATATAGTACTGTGAATTCTCAATGGGATATAGCACTGCAAATCCTCATTGGGGTATAGCACTGTGAATTCTCAATGGGGTATAGCACTATGATTCCTCAATAGGATATGGTACTGTGGATGCTCCATGGGATACAGCACTGCAAATTCTCACTGGGAAATGGCACTGTGAATTCTCAATCGGATAAAGCACTGCGAATTCTCAATGGGATATAGCACTGCGAATTCTCAATGGGATACAACACTGCGAATTCTCAATCGGAGATAGCACTGAGAATTCCCAATCGGGTATAGCACTGCGAATTCTCAATGGGATATAGCACTGTGAATTCTCAATGGGGTATAGTACTGAGACTTCTCAATGGGATATAGCACTGAGAATTCTCAATGGGGTATAGCACTGTGAATTCTCAATGGGATATGGCACTGTGAATTCTCAATCGGGTATAGCACTGCGAATTCTCAATGGGTTATAGCACTGTGAATTCTCAATGGGATATGGGAGTGTGAATTTTCAATGGGATATGGCACTGTGAATTCTCAATGGGGTATAGCACTGTGAATTCTCAATGGGATATGGCACTGTGAATTCTCAATCGGGTATAGCACTGTGAATTCTCAATGGGATATGGCACTGTGAATTCTCAATGGGATATAGCACTATGATTCCTCAATAGGATATAGCACTATGATTCCTCAATAGGATATGGTACTGTGGATTCTCCATGGGATACAGCACTGCAAATTCTCACTGGGAAATGGCACTGTGAATTCTCAATCGGATAAAGCACTGCGAATTCTCAATGGGATATAGCACTGCGAATTCTCCATGGGATACAGCACTGCAAATTCTCACTGGGAAATGGCACTGTGAATTCTCAATGGGATAAAGCACTGCGAATTCTCAATGGGATATAGCACTGCGAATTCTCAATGGGATATAGCACTGCGAATTCTCAATGGGATATAGCACTGCGAATTCTCAATGGGATATAGCACTGCGAATTCTCAATGGGATATAGCACTGCGAATTCTCAATGGGATACAACACTGCGAATTCTCAATCGGGTATAGCACTGAGAATTCCCAATCGGGTATAGCACTGCGAATTATCAATGGGATATAGCACTGCGAATTCTCAATGGGATATAGCACTGTGAATTCTCAATGGGATATAGCACTGCGAATTCTCAATGGGATATAGCACTGCGAATTCTCAGTGGGGTATAGCACTGTGAATTCTCAATGGGATATAGCACTGCGAATTCTCAATCGGGTATAGCACTGCAAATTCTCAATGGGATATAGCACTGAGAATTCCCAATGGGATATAGCACTTCGAATTCTCAATGGGATATAGCACTGCGAATACTCAATAGGATATAGCACTGCGAATTCTCAATGGGAAATAGCACTGCAAATACTCAATGGGATATAACACTGTGAATTCTCAATGGGATATAGCACTGTGAATTCTCAATGGGGTCTCGCACTGCGAATTCTCAATGGGATATAGCACTGCGAATTCTCAGTGGGATATAGCACTGCGAATTCTCAATGGGATATAGCACTGTGAATTCTCAATGGGGTCTCGCACTGCGAATTCTCAATGGGATATAGCACTGTGAATTCTCAATGGGGTCTCGCACTGCGAATTCTCAATGGGATATAGCACTGCGAATTCTCAGTGGGATATAGCACTGCGAATTCTCAATGGGATATAGCACTGTGAATTCTCAATGGGGTCTCGCACTGCGAATTCTCAATGGGATATAGCACTGTGAATTCTCAATGGGATATAGCGCTGTGAATTCTCAATGTGGTATAATACTGTGAATTCTCAATGGGATGTAGCACTAGGGGTTCTCAATGTGGTATAGCATAATGAATGCTCAATTCAGGAGAACACTGTGAATTCTCAATGGGATATAGCACTGTGAATTCTCAATGGGGTATAGCACTGTGAATTCTCAATGGGATATAGCACTGCGAATTCTCAGTGGGGTATAGCACTGAGAATTCTCAATGGGATATAGCACTGTGAATTCTCAATGGGGTCTCGCACTGCGAATTCTCAATGGGATATAGCACTGCGAATTCTCAGTGGGATATAGCACTGCGAATTCTCAATGGGATATAGCACTGTGAATTCTCAATGGGGTCTCGCACTGCGAATTCTCAATGGGATATAGCACTGTGAATTCTCAATGGGGTCTCGCACTGCGAATTCTCAATGGGATATAGCACTGCGAATTCTCAGTGGGATATAGCACTGCGAATTCTCAATGGGATATAGCACTGTGAATTCTCAATGGGGTCTCGCACTGCGAATTCTCAATGGGATATAGCACTGTGAATTCTCAATGGGATATAGCGCTGTGAATTCTCAATGTGGTATAATACTGTGAATTCTCAATGGGATGTAGCACTAGGGGTTCTCAATGTGGTATAGCATAATGAATGCTCAATTCAGGAGAACACTGTGAATTCTCAATGGGATATAGCACTGTGAATTCTCAATGGGGTATAGCACTGTGAATTCTCAATGGGATATAGCACTGCGAATTCTCAGTGGGGTATAGCACTGAGAATTCTCAATGGAATATAGCACTGTGAATTCTCAATGGGATATAACACTGTAAATTTTCAATGGGATATAGCACTGTGAATTTTCAATGGGATATGACACTGTGAATTCTGAATCGGGTATAGCACTGTGAATTCTCAATGGGGTATAGCATTTGTATATCGCAATGGGATATAGCAGTGTAAATTCTCAATGGGATACGGAACTGTGAATTTTCAATGGGATATAGCACTGCGAATTCTCAATGGGGTATAGCACTAAGACTTCTCAATGGGATATAGCACTGAGAATTCTCAATGGGATATAGCACTGCGAATTCTCAGTGGGGTATAGCACTGTGAATTCTCAATGGGATATGGGACTGTGAATTTTCAATGGGATATGGCACTGTGAATTTTCAATGGGATATAGCACTGTGAATTCTCAATAGGGTATAGCAATGTGAATTCTCAATGGGATATGGCACTGTAATTTCTCAATGGGATATGGCACTGTGAATTTTCAATGTGATATAGCACTGTGAATTTTCAATGGGATATAGCACTGTAGTTTCTCAATGGGATATGGGACTGTGAATTTTCAATTGGTTATAGCACTGTGAATTCTCAATGGGGTATAGCATTTGTACTTCTCAATGGGATATAGCACTGTAAATTCTCAATGGGATATGGGACTTTGAATTTTCAATGGGATATAGCACTGAGAATTCTCAATGGGGTATAGCACTGAGAATTCTCAATGGGATATAGCACTGCGAATTCTCAATGGGTTATAGCACTGTGAATTTTCAATGGGATATGGCACTGTGAATTTTCAATGGGATATAGCACTGTGAATTCTCAATGGGATATGGCACTGTGAATTCTCAATGGGGTATAGCACTGTGAATTCTCAATGGGATATGGCACTGTGAATTCGCAATGGGGTATAGTACTGAGACTTCTCAATGGGATATAGCACTGAGAATTCTCAATGGGGTATAGCACTGAGAATTCTCAATGGGATATAGCACTGCGAATTCTCAATGTGTTATAGCACTGTGAATTCTCAATGGGATATGGCACTGTGAATTCTCAATGGGGTATAGCACTGTGAATTCTCAATGGGGTATAGCACTGTGAATTCTCAATCGGGTATAGCACTGTGAATTCTCAATGGAATATGGCACTGTGAATTCTCAATGGGGTATAGTACTGTGAATTCTCAATGGGGTATAGCACTGTGAATTCTCAATGGGGTATAGCACTGTGAATTCTCAATCGGGTATAGCACTGTGAATTCTCAATGGAATATGGCACTGTGAATTCTCAATGGGGTATAGTACTGTGAATTCTCAATCGGGTATAGCACTGTGAATTCTCAATGGAATTTTGCGCTCTAATAGTATATGAGCAATGGCAGGGCGTCAAGATGGATCACCTCGGGTACAAACCAAGCATATTCCCTGAAGGAGGAAAGATAGAGCAGCCAAAGCTAGAGGTCCCTGGATGACAAAGGAAATAGAAGTTATGATAAAAGAGAAAAAGGTTGTTTATAACAAATGTCAGGCACAGAATAGAACAGAAAACCAGGCAGAATCAGGGAAAATTTGGAAAATGATAACAAGAATGACAAAGAGAGAGTACAAGAGAAGATTATGGGTAAAATAAAAGGGAACCCAACAATCTTTTATTAACATATAAAAAGTAAAATGATAATTAAAAGGAATGGTGAGGCCAATTAGGGACAAAAAAGGAAATCTCTTGTGATTGCCAAGGGTGTGGCTGAGGTACTGAATGAGTACTTTGCATGTCTTCATAAAAGAAGTGGGTGCAGTTACTGCTGTTGAGGAGAGAGGAGCAGGGTTATTGGATCGGATGAAAGTTTATAGAAAGGAAGTGGTAAATGGGCTGGCATCACTCAAATTTCACAAGTCTCCTGGTCCAGATGGAATGCATCCTAGGGTGCTGAGGGAAGCTAGGATGGAGATAACAGAAGCTCTCACCACAATCTTTCAACTTTCCATGGCTATGAGAGTGGGGCAGAAGACTAGAGGGTTGCAAATTTTACACCCCAGTGAGGTGGTGTGATTTTGATGCACTGCTTGAAAGGGCGGTGGAAACAGATTTAACAGTGATATTCAAAAGAGAATTGGATAAATACTTGAAGGGAAAAATCTACAGGGCCGTGGAGAAAAAGCAGGGAAATTGGCTTACTTGGATAGGTATAGCAAAGAGCTGGCAAAGGCACAATGGGCCAAATGGCCTCCTTCTGTGCTTCTGTATCACTCTATGATTCTATAAACCTCCTGTGCACCCTACCCAAGGGCTTGACATCTTTCCTAAAGTGCAGCAACCAGAATTGTACACAAGACTCCATCTGAGTCTGAGCATGGCTTCCTTGTTTTGGTATTCAATGCCCCTATTTATGAAGGCAAGGATTCTGTATGCTTTCTTAACAACCTGATCAACTTACCATGCTACCTTCAAAGATTCATGAACATGCACCCTCAGGTCCCTCTACTCTCGCACTCAGCCTCAAAGTACTATCATTAAGACAGTATTGCCTTTCCATGTTGCTCCTGCCAAGCTGTTCCAGTACAGCTACAACACTGGCATCTATCCGGCAATGTGAATAATTGCCCAGGTATGTCCTGTACACGAAAGGTAGGACAAGTCCAACCCAGCCAATTCACACCCTATCAGTCTACTCTTGATCATCAGCAAAGTGATGGAAGGTATCATCGACAGTGCTATCAAGAGGCACTTGCTCAGTAATATCCTGCTCACTGATGCTCAATTTGGTTTCTGCCAGCGCTACCCAGCTCCTGACCTCATTACAGCCTTGGTCCAAACATGGACAGAAGAGCTGAATTCCAGAGGTGAGGTGAGAGTGACTACCCTTGACATCAAGGCAACATTTAACAGAGTAAGGCATCAAGGAACCCCAGCAAAACTGGAGTCAATGGGAATCGGAGGAAAACTCTCTGCTGGTTGGAGTCATATCGAGCACAAAGGAAGATAATTGTGGTTGTTGCAGATCAATCATCTCAGTCCCAGGACATCACTGCAGGAGTTCTTCAGGGTAGTGCCCTAGGCCCAACCATCTGCAGCTGCTTCATCATTGACCTTCCTTCAATCATAAGGTCAGAAGTGGGGATGTTCACTGATGATTGCACAATGTTCACCATTTGCGATTCCTCAGATACTGAAGCAGTCCGTGTCCAGATGAAGCAAGACCTGGATAACATCCAGGCTTGGGCTGATAAGTGGCAGGTAACGTTCACGCCACACACATAAATGCCAGGCAATGACCATTTCAAACAAGAGAGAATCTAGCCATCTTCCCTTAATGTTCAGCAGCATTACCATCGCTGAATACCCCACTATCAACATCCTGGGGGGGTTACCACAGACCAGAAACTGAACTACACCAGCACATAAATACCGTGGCTACAAGAGCAGGTCAGAGGCTGGGAATTCTGTGGCGAGCAACTCATCTCCTGACTCCCCAAAGCCTGTCCACCATCTACAAGGCACAAGTCAGGAGTGTGATGGAATACTCTCCACTTGCCTGGATGGATGCAGCTCCATCAATACTCAAGAAGCTCAACACCATCCAGGACAAAGCAGCCTGCTTGATTGGCACCTCATTCATCACCTTCAACATTCACTCCCTTCACTACCAACACAGTGGCAGCAGTGTGTACCATCTCCAAAATGCATTGCAGCAACTCACAAAGGCTCTGTGGATGGCACCTTCCAAACCCGTGACCTCTACCACCTAGAAAGTCAAAGGCAGCAGATGCATGGGAACACTACCACCTGTAAGTTCCCCCTAAAGTTACACACCATCCTGACTTGGACTATACCGCTGTTCCTTCACTGTCGCTGGGTCAAAATCCTGGAATTCCCTAACAGCACTGTGGGTATACCTCCACCACATGGACTGCAAGGGCAATTAGGGGTGGGCAATAAATGCTGGCCTAGCCAGCGATGCCCACATTCTATGAACGAATAAATAAAAATCACGCTTATCCACATTAAGTTGCATCTGCCATGTGTCTGATCATTTCACCAGTCCAACTATATCCTCCTGACTGAAAGCAATATACTGTGGATGCTGGAAATCTGAAATAAAAACAAAAATGTTGGAAATATACAACAGGTCGGGAAACCGATGCAAGGTCACAGACTTGAAACATTAACTCTGCTTCTCTCTCCACAGATGCTGAGTATTTCTAGCATTTTCTGTGTTTATATCCTCCTGATGTCTGTGACTATCCTCCTATTTACTAACTTGCCAAGATTTTAAATTGTACTCTCTATACCCAAGTCCTGATATATATATAAAACAAGAAAAGCAATAGTTCTAAGGCCCGAGTTAATCAAGAACTGTCAGCACGGATTTGTTACACGAAGGTCATGTCTGACTAATGATTGACTTTTTTGAGGAAGTAACAAGGAGGATCAATGAGGGTAGCATGTTTGATGTAGTACATATGGATTTTAGCAATACCTTTGATAATGTCCCACATGGTAGACTGGTCACAAAATTAAAAATCCATGGGATCCAAACCAAATTGCCAAGTTGTATCCAAAATTGGCTCAGTGGCAGGAAGCAAAGGGTAACGGTCGATGGGTGTTTTGTGACTGGAAGGCTGTTTCCAGTGGGGTTCCGTAGGGTTCAGTACTAGATCAATTGTAAATTTTACATCTGAGTTTGATAGATTTTTGTTAACCAAATTTATTAAGGGATATGGGGCAAAGGCAGGTATATGGAGTTCACTCACAAATTAGCAATGATCTGCCACTGAATGGGGGGAACAGGCTTGAGGGACTAAATGGCCTCCTCCTATTGCTATGTTCCTATGAATGGCAAGTCAGGATGGTGTGTGATTTGGAGGTAAACGTGAAAGTGGTGGTGTTCCCAAGCACCTGCTGTCCTTGACCTTTGCAGGTTGCTGCAGTGCAGCTTGTAGATGGTACACACTGCTGCCACTGTGCGTCAGTGGTGGAGGGAGTGAATGTTTGTAGATGGGGTGCCAATCAAGTGGGCTGCTTTGTCCTGGATGGTGTTGAGCTTCTTGAGTGTTGTTGGAACTGCACCCATCCAGGCAAGTGGAGAGTTTTCCATTACGCTCCTGACTTGTGCCTCGTTGATGGTGGACAAGCTTTGGGGAGTCAGGAGGTGAGTTACTCACTGCAGAATTCTTGTAGCCACAGTATTTATGTGACTGGTCTAGTTTAGTTTCTGGTCAATGGTAACCCCCAGGAAGTTGATAGGGGGGGATTCAGCAATGGTAATGCCATTGAATGTTAACAACATCTTATATTTATATAGCACCTTTAACGTAATAAAATGCCCAAGGCATTTCACAGGAGCATTATAAAACAAAGTATGACACCAAGGCAGAAAAGGAAATATTAGGTCAGATAACCAAAATATTGGTCAAAGAGATAGGTTTTCAGTTGTGCCTTAAAGAAGGAAAGCAACGTGGAAAGGTAGGGGAGGTAATTCCAGAGCTTAGGGCCTAGGCAACTGAAGGCACGGCCAACATTGGTGGAGCGATTAAAATCAGAGATGCACAAGAGGCTAGAATTAAACAGTACAGATATCTCGGACGATTGTGGGGCTGGAGGAGATTACTATCCTCCTATTTACTAACTATACCCAAGTCCTGATATATATATAAAACAAGAAAAGCAATAGTTCTAATGAAGGTAAGGCGGGGTGAGGCCATGAAGGGATTTGAAAACAAGGACAAGAATTTTTAAATCAAGATGTTGCTTGACCTGGAGCCAATATAGGTCAATGAGCACAGGGGTGATAGGGGAATTGGACTTGGTCTGAGTTAAGACACGGGCAGCAGAGTTTTGGATGACCTCAAGTTCAGAGAGAGTAGAATGTGGAAGACCAGTCAGGAGTGCATTGAAATAGTTAAGTCTAGCGTTAACAAAGGCATGAATGAGGGTTTCAGCAGTAGATGAGCTGAGACAGGGGCGAAGTCAGGTGATGTTAAGGAGGAGGAAATAGGCAGCCTCAGTGATGACACAAATAGAAGGAAGCCCATCCTGGGGTCTTGCCACTTATCAGCCCGAGCCTGAAAGTTGTCCAGGTGTTACTGCAGGTGGGCACGGACTGCTTCAGTATCTGAGGAGTTACAAAACAGAACACGGAAACAGAAGAAATGTTAGGGTTGGGAAAAGGGTTTTTGATCCTCCCAGTACCCGATATGAGAAATGTAGAGGTATATCATGTTGTGAACGCTGTAAAATATCACTTTATGTTAGTGTCATATAGAAAGCACAATGTATGTAAAATTCACTCTATTAGCCGATGTTTCTTAGCCTCTGTAGCAGAAAGGTTTCAATATATAAAACTATCCAAACATAATTACTTTTCAATAGTGTCTTCGCTGATTTCTCTGGTTTGATGTTGTTGCCGATGATTACTTAGTACCTGGGAATGTTAGTGTATTGCTGAGGGAAATAGGCAAATTCATCAAGTAGATGCTCTATTAAAATCAATGGATGTGAAAATTATGTAACACTTAACCAGGAACTCCTAATAAAAGTTACCAGGAAACTGCTAAAGATTTGGACCTTGTATTGTTCTGGAACTGTTTTTATTCATGTTTTATGTAAGTCCACTATTGCATTCCAAAAGCAGAACACTGTGGACAGGGAATTCTAAAATAAAAACAGAAAATGCAACAAACCTTGACTCTCTTTCTGCCTCCACAGATGCTGCCAGCCCAGTTGAGTATTTCCAGCATTTTCTGTTTTTATTCCATTATAGCATTCCATATCTCATTGCATTTTCCTGCATCTGTACAATTACCTTTCTTGTAAATAAATCTGACTATTAGTTGAGCCTGAATGTAATGGTGCAAGTTACAGTTAACGGTGCACAATGTGCAAGTTTCAGCTCAAGGGGGACTTGATCCACTTATAGAAACTGTCTTTCTGATGTGAACACAAGTTTAAGATCCTGCAAGAATCTGAATCACCACAGCCTGACAATTTCAGGATAATATTCTGTCTCATTTTAAACATTCCCAGATGTTCCTGGAGCTGAAATTCAATGTGGTGCTGCTATTTTCCCTCCATAACTCTGGCAGTGAATCAGTGAACCAGCTGCAGAACTACATAAGAACATAAGAAATAGGAGCAGCAGTAGACTATTGGGCCCCTTGAGCCTGCTCCGCCATTCTATATGATCATGGTTGATCTTCTGTCTCAACTCCACTCTCCCACCAGCTCCCCATATCTCTTGATTCACTGAGTGACCAAATATCTGTCTATCTCAGCCTTAAATATACTCAACAATGGAGCATCTACAACCCTATCCCTTATCCTGAGACTGTGCCCCCGTGTTCTAGATTCCCCAGTCAGGGGAAACAACCTCTCAGTGTCTACCCTGTCAATCTTCCCTCAGAATCTTATATGTTTCAATGAGATCACCTCTCATTCTTCTAAACTCTAGAGAATATAGGCTCCGTTTAGTCAGCCTCTCATCATTGGACAACTCTCTGATCCCAGGAACCAATCTAGCGAACCTTTGCTGGACTGCCTCCATCCAAAACAGCGCACAGTATTCCAGGATAATAAAAACAAAATACTGCAGATGCTGGAAAGCTGAAATAAAAAGAAATGCTGGAAATACTCAGCAGGTCTGGCAGCATCTGTGCAGAGAGAAGCAGAGTTAATGTTTCAGGTCAGTGACCCTTCATCAGAACATCCAGTATTCCAGGTGTGGTCTCACCAAAGCCCTGTACAATTGAAGCAAGACTTCCTTGTCCTGTACTCCAATCCTCTTGCAATAAAGGCCAATATGCCGTTTGCCTTCCTAATTGCTTGCTGTACCTGTATGTTAACTTTCTGAGCCCATTGTATGAGTACACACAAGACCCTCTGAATATCAACATTTACAAGTTTCACGTCTTTTAAAAAATATTCTGCTTTTCTATTATTACCAAAGTGAATAATCTCACACTTCCCTACATTTTACTCCATCTGCCACCCTGTTGCTCACTCAATTAACCAGTCTATATCTCATTGCAATCTCTGTTTTCCTCACAGCTTACATTCCTACCTAGCTTTGTATCATCAGCAAACATAGATACATTACTCTCTGTCTCTTCATCTAAGTCATTAATATAGATTGTAAATAGCTGAGGCCCCAGCACTGATCCATGTAGCACTCCACCTGTTACAGGCTGCCATGTTGAAAATGCCCCGTTTATCCCTATTCTCTGCTTCCTGTCCATTAATCAATCCTCTATCCATGCCAATGTATTACCCCTAACTCCATGTGCCCTTACCCTTATTAACCTTTTGCGTGGCACCTTATCGAATGGCTTTTGGAAATCCAAGTATACTATCTCCACTCATTTCCCTTTGTCTATCCTACTAGTTTATATCCTCATGAATCTCTAAAAAAATTTGTCAAACACTTTTTCCCTTTTGTAAAACCATGTTGACTTTGTCTGAAAATACTATGATTTTTTAAATGCATTGTTAAGACTTCCTTAATAATAAATTCCAGCACCTTCCCAATGACTGATTTCAGCCTCTGGCCGGAATTGTACGCTGGGTGGACGGGAGCTGGACTCCGACGTAAATGTCGGTGATGAACCCACTTCCGCCCAGCCTGGGGATCCGTCCCGTATTTTACGGACCCCAGGCTTTAATTGGCCCGAGAAGGGACTTCCACCCGCTTGAGGGAGGAGGTCCCGCCTCAGTGAGCTGCCGGCCAATCAGCGGGCTGGCAGCTCTTAGTCCCAGCAGCGCCACCAAGAACGGTGGCCACTGCTGGGACTGCAGCCCAGCCGACGCCATGGGCCCGAGAGAGTGGGTAAGTTTGGGTTGCCTCACCAGGGGGATCGGTCGTGCCCTGGTGAAGCTAGGGTGGTTGCTTGGGGGGAGGGGGCATCTTGGATCCCGAAGGCGGGTTGGGTGGCGGGGGCGGCCCTCAATCAGTAGCTATCGCTGGGCGGCCTTTCACGTCCCCAGCACACCTGCTTGCCACGGGTAAAATACCCGTGGAGGCGGGCAAGGGCCCTTAAGTGGGCGTTAAGTGGCCTGACCTCTGTAAACTTGTCCGGAGGCGAAATTGGGGCGGGCAGGCCTCCCGGAGCCTGCCGCTCAATTTTACGCCACCCCCACGTCACCATCCGACCCGCTGGGGTGGCATAAAATTCCGGCCTCTATTATTCTGGGAAACCATCCCAAACATTTCTAATGAATGTTTTAAAATTGAATTCTTGCTAATTTAACTTTACATCCTCTGGTCTTACCCGGATAGCTGATTTAACTCTGCCTACACTGCAATCTCTTTCAACTGCAAATCTGAAGTTTCTGTAATCTTACCTCTTTGTTCATTGCCTTTACATTTGGATCTGTCTTGTTGGACTTCTCACTTCCTAGAGCTTCAGTAAAAGACAGACTTGCATTTATATAGCACCTTTCACAACCTCAGGACATCTCAAGTTGCTTTACAGTCAATGAATTACTTTTGATATGTAGTCAATATTGTAAAGTAGAAAATACAGCAGCCAATTTGCACAAAGCAAGCTCCCATAAACAGCAATGAGATAATGGTCAGAACACATGTTTTAATCATAACGAGTGTGGGATAAATATTGGCCAGGTGACTAGGATAACTCCCCTGCTCGTCTTTGAAATAGTGCCATGGGAACTTTTATGTCCACCTAAGAAGGCAGATGGTGTCTCAGTTTAATGTCTCATCTGAAAGACAGTACCTCCAACAGTGCAGCACTCACTCAGTACTGCACTGGAGTATCAGCCTGAATTATGTGCTCGAGTTTCTGGTGTGGGACCTTCTACTTGCTGACTTAACTGCTGCTCCAGATTGTCCAAACACTGGCAGTGATCGAGTTGACCATCACTCCCAGATCCATGTTGAAATCACTCTGACTCATTGGCTCGATTTTAACTCGGTGTAAGTGGACGGGTTATGAATGAGCTGAAATCATCATGTCTTTATGATAAATGTTGTTTTGACGTAAGTGTAATTGTTTATGTTTACCATTTATCCCACTCACATTAGCAGATAGCCTCTTTCTGAATGTCAAAATTGCGTCAATGCCTGATTTGTTGAGACAGTATCAGGAGCAAATCTTAGGCTTGATTCCAACAGAATAATTGCATTATGATGTGTGACCTTTTCTTTAAAACATATAGAACAACGTGGTTTTCTGAGTAACAAGTTTCTGAGGTACAAGTTGTCTTTAACTAACCTGCAAGCGGAGTGTAGAATCAGCTGTCTAGTGGAGGACAGGCAGATTAACCAAGTAATTAGTCAGATAACAGGAACTTTATTATGTTTAAATCATGAACACATTATGGGTAAAGTGACAATGTCTTTAAAACTGCACATCAGCATGAAATGAAGCATCCTCTATCATTGTGAAATTTTAATTGGTTGATTGTTCTTTTTTCTTTGGCCTCCTTATCTCGAGAGACAATGGATACGCGCCTGGATGTGGTCAGTGGTTTGTGAAGCAGCCCCTGGAGTGACTATAAAGGCCCATTCTAGAGTGACAGGCTCTTCCACAGGTGCTGCAGAGAAATTTGTTTGTCGGGGCTGTTACACAGTTGGCTCTCCCCTTGCACCTCTGTCTTTTTTCCTGCCAAATGCTAAGTCTCTTCGACTCACCACACTTTAGCCCCGCCTTTATGGCTGCCCGCCAGCTCTGGCGAACGCTGGCAACTGACTCCCACGACTTGTGATCAATGTCACAGGATTTCATGTCGCGTTTGCAGACGTCTTTAAAGCGGAGACATGGACGGCCGATGGGTCTGATACCAGTGGCGAGCTCGCTGTACAATGTGTCTTTGGGGATCCTGCCATTTTCCATGCGGCTCACATGGCCAAGCCATCTCAAGCGCCGCTGACTCAGTAGTGTGTATAAGCTGGGGATGTTGGCCGCCTCGAGGACTTCAGTGTTGGAGATATGGTCCTGCCACCTGATGCCAAATATTTTCCGGAGGCAGCGAAGATGGTATGAATTGAGACGTCGCTCTTGGCTGACATACGTTGTCCAGGCCTCGCTGCCATAGAGCAAGGTACTGAGGACACAGGCTTGATACACTCGGACTTTTGTATTCCGTGTCAGTGCGCCATTTTCCCACACTCTCTTGGCCAGTCTGGACATAGCAGTGGAAGCCTTTCCCATGCGCTTGTTGATTTCTGCATCTAGAGACAGGTTACTGGTGATAGTTGAGCCTAGGTAGGTGAACTCTTGAACCACTTCCAGAGCGTGGTCGCCAATATTGATGGATGGAGCATTTCTGACGTCCTGATGTTCATTTTCTTGAGGTTGATGGTTAGGCCAAATTCATTGCAGGAAGCCTCAAACCTGCCGATGAGACTCTGCAGGCACTCTTCAGTGTGAGATGTTAATGCAGCATCGTCAGCAAAGAGGAGTTCCCTGATGAGGACTTTCTGTACTTTGGACTTCGCTCTTAGACGGGCAAGGTTGAACAACCTTCCCCCTGATCTTGTGTGGAGGAAAATTCCTTCTTCTGAGGACTTGAACGCATGTGAGAGCAGTAGGGAGAAGAAAATCCCAAACAGTGTAGGTGCGAGAACACAGCCCTGTTTCACGCCACTCAGGATAGGAAAGGGGTCTGATGAGGAGCCACCATGTTGAATTGTGCCTTTCATATTGTCATGGAATGAGGTGATGATTCTTAGTAGCTTTGGTGGGCATCCAATATTTTCTAGTAGTCTGAAGAGACCACGTCTGCTGACGAGGTCAAAGGCTTTGGTGAGATCAATGAAAGCAATGTAGAGGAGCATCTGTTGTTCGCGGCATTTCTCCTGTATCTGACGAAGGGAGAACAGCATGTCAACGGTCGATCTCTCTGCACGAAAGCCACATTGTGCCTCAGGGTAGATGCGCTCAGCCAGCTTCTGGAGCCTGTTTAAAGCGAATCCAGCAAAGACTTTACCCACTATGCTGAGCAGGGAGATTCCACGGTAGTTGTTGCAGTCACCGCGGTCACCTTTGTTTTTATACAGGGTGATAATATTCTCTAGCCAGCAGAAAAGCCCCTGGGGTACTGCACCCTCGTCCCAGCACAGGCAAAGCAGTTCATGTAGTGCTGAGAGTATAGCAGGCTTGGCACTCTTGATTATTTCAGAGGTAATGCTGTCCTTCCCAGGGGCTTTTCCGCTGGCTAGAGAATCAATGGCATCACTGAGTTCCGATTTGGTTGGCTGTATGTCCAGCTCATCCATGACTGGTAGAGGCTGGGCTGCATTGAGGGCAGTCTCAGTGACAGCATTCTCCCTGGAGTACAGTTCTAGGTAGTGCTGAACCCAGCGGTCCATTTGTTTGCGTTGGTCAGTGATTATGTCCCCTGATTTAGATTTGAGGGGGGCGATCGTCTTGATGGTTGGTCCAAGAGCTCTCTTTATGCCATCATCCATTCCTCTGATGTTTCCGGCCAGCAGAATATGAATATGAGGTCAGCTGAATATTACTGCATAGGTGTTGCCAGTAGTCATTTGCGCAGCGCCTGGCTGTTCTTTGTGCAGTGCTTGTGGCTGCTTTAAGTGCTACGGATGTTAACTCACTGGGGGCTTTCTTGTAGTTCAACAGTGCAATGCGCTTAGCGGCTATGACAGGTTCCAGCTCTTCAATATGAGGTTGAAACCAGTCTGCATTTCTCCTCGCACTTTTGCTGACTCATAGATGGCGTCTCTGATGTGGGCCCACTTGGTCTCAGCATCCCCTGTGGGAGTGTTTTGAAGGGCTGACACAAGTGAATTTAGAAATTTTTGTAACAGCTGTGGGTGGGAAATTCTGCTAGTGTTGATGGCGGCCCTTCTGCTTGGAATGATGCAACTTCTTTGGTCTGAGACTAACCTTGCTGCACACCAGGGAGTGGTCGGTGTCGCAGTCCGCACTGTGGAAGCTGCGTTTGATTAACAGCTCTTTATTCATATATCTATAAAATCGAGAATATATCCGGAAGCCTTTACTGTAATTCTCAATTTAGTTTCAGTCATGTTTAAAGTCACCAGCTGAACTCTGTGCAATTGGCAAAGATATGTCCTCCAGCATATATAAATATTGCATCAGAAAATCTACGCAAGTCTGAACTCTGTAGGTCATCAGACTGTGTAAGAAATATATTGATGCCGAAAACATTTAAACCCTTGTGAACAGATTCACCCTTTTTTAAGTACTTTTAAGGCAACTTGGGCTAAAAATTCATCGCCCAGTTTTTTGGGCATGTTTTTTTATTCATTCATGGGATGTGGGCGTTGCTGGCCAAGCCAACAATTATTGCCCATCCCTAATTGCCCTTGAGAAGGTGGTGGTGAGCTGCCTGCTTGAAACGCTGCAGTCTATGCTGGGTAGAGACACTCACAGTGCTGTTAGGAAGGGAGTTCCAGGATTTTGACCCAGCAACAGTGAAGAAATGGTGATATAGTTCCAAGTCAAGATAGTGTGTGGCTTGGAGGGGAACTTGCAGGTGGTGGTGTTCTCAAGCATTTGCTGCCCTTGTCCTTCTAGGTGGTAGAGGTCGCGGGTTTGGAAGGTGCTGTCTAAGGAGCCTTGGTGTGTTGCTGCAGTGCATCTTGTAGATGGTACACACTGCTGCCACTGTGCATCGGTGGTGGAGGGAGTGAATGTTTGTGTTTGGAGTGCCAATCAAGCAGGCTGCCTTGTCCTGGATGGTGTTGAGCTTCTTGAATGTTGTTGGAGATGCACCCATCCAGGCAAGTGGAGAGTATTACATCACACTCCTGACTTGCCTTGTAGATGGTGGACAGGCTTTGGGGAGTCAGGAGGTGAGTTACTTGCTGCAGGATTCCTAGCCTCTGACCTGCTCTTGTAGCCACAGTATTTATATGGCTACTCCAGTTCAGTTTCTGGTCAATGGTAACCCTTAGGATGCTGATAGTGGGGGATTCAGCGATGGTAATGTCATTGAATGTCAAGGGGAGATGGTTAGATTCTCTCTTGTTGGAGATGGTCATTGCCTGGCATTTGTGGCGCGAATGTTATTCGCCACTTATCAGCCCAAGCCTGGATATTGTCCAGGTCTTGCTGCATTTCTACATGGACTGCTTCAGTATCTGAGGAGTCGCGAATGGTTTTGAACATTGTGCAATCATTAGCGAACATCCCCATGCCTTACCTTATGATTGCAGGAAGGTCATTGATGAAGCAGCTGAAGATGGTTGGGCCTAGGACACTACCCTGAGGAACTCCTGCAGTGATGTCGTGGAGCTGAGATGATTGACCTCCAACAACCACAACCATCTTCCTTTGCTCCAGGTATGACTCCAACTGGCGGAGGGTTTTCCGCCTGATTCCCATTGACCTCAGTTTTGCTAGGGCTCCTTGATGCCATATTCGGTCAAATGCTGCCTTGATGTCAAAGGCAGTCACTCTCACCTCATTTCTTGAGTTCAGCTCTTTTGTCCATGTTTGAACCAAGGCTGTAATGAGGTCAGGAGCTGAGTGGCCCTGGCCGAACCCAACCTGAGCGTCACTGAGCAAGTTATTGCTAAGCAAGTGCTGCTTGATGGCACTGTTGACGACACCTTCCATCACTTTCCTGATGATTGAGAGAAGACTGATGGGGCAGTAATTTGGCCGGGTTGTACTTGTCCTGCTTTTTGTGCACAGGACATACCCAGGCAATTTTCCACATTGCCAAGTAGATGCCAGTGTTGTAGCTGTACTGGAACAGCTTGGCTAGGGGTGTGGCATGTTCTAGAGCACAGGTCTTCAGTACTATTACTGGAATATTGTCGGGGCCCAGAGTATTTGCAGTATCCAGTGCCTTCAGTGATTTCTTGATATCACAGGGAGTGAATCGAATTGGCTGAAGTCTGGCATCTGTGATGCTGGGGACTTCAGGAGGAGGCCGAGATGGATCATCAAATTGGCACTTCTGGCTGAAGATTTATGTAAATGCTTCAGCCTTATGTTTTGCACTAATGTGCTGGGCTCCCCCATTATTGAAGATGGGGATAATTGTGGAGCCACCTCCTCCAACTAGTTGTTTAATTGTCCACCACCATTCACGACTGGATGTGGCAGGACTGCAGAGCTTAGATCTGATCCGTTGGTTATGGGATTGCTTAGCTCTGTTTATTGCATGCTGCTTACGCAGTTTGGCACGCAGATAGTCCTGGGTTGTAGCTTCACCAGGTTGACACCTCATTTTGAGGTAGGCCTGGTACTGCTCCTGGCATGCCCTCCTGCACTCTTCATTGAACCAGGGTTAGTCTCCCAGCTTGATGAGAATGGTAGAGTGGGGGATATGCCAGGCCATGAGGTTACAGATTGTGGTTCAGTACAATTTTGCACTGAATAATGTTGCTGGAATTTAAAACATGGAAGAGGTCAATCCTGGATTCTGGACTCAAGGACCTGGCAGCAATGTCACAAGAAGTCTAATGACCTCACACGGGTGGTCACGGTCAGTGAATGTATCTTCACATGACATTTCTGACCCATCACAGCTTGTCACACTGCTCAGTGCATCCCACTTACACCACTCAGCCAGCCCTGGCACTCAGGACTCACACAAAGCATCCAGATACTCCACATCACTCTCACATACATACCAATGTTGTCAGTGTCGCACCCACCTCTCGCTGCCTCCACATACCCCCAGCTATTCAGCTATAGTAGGTGCAACCCCAACACCTACATCTCCTGAAACCCTATGGAGGAGATGGTTCTCAGAATCATGGTGTCGGCTGCGGTGGAGCCCTTGGAATCTTGCGTCGCTGAAAACATTCAAGATGATGGTATGTTACTGCCTATGGCCCTTCTCAGCTCTCAGCACACCCTCATCCTGCTATCTGACATGATGAACAAGCTCCTAATGGTCCATGAACCATGGACCTCCTGTTTCTCACCTCACCCATCTCTCCTCACACCAACCTTTCCCTTTCTGAGTTCCTACTCTCAGACACCCAATAACTGCCGCCTACCCAGCCACTGATCACCCAGGAGGAGGAGAGTGAGCAACAGCACAGCACTGATGAAGAGGTCCCATCACTTGATCTCACACTTGCAGCCACCAGCTCAGATACTAGCACCTGAGAGGGTGATATGGAGTTGGGGTAAGAATGTAGCGTCTCATCGCTGCAGCCAGGCCAGGGGAAAGGGATAGTTCTTCTCCAGCTTACTGGAGGGTGTGGTCACCAACAAGTTCTGTTACAGGAAACTCAGATGCAGACCTCGATGATCAGTATACAGGAGAACGCTGATGAGGAAGCACACCGAGATACTGGGTGCTTTGGCTGGCCTGACAGACAGCCTCCTGTCACTGTCAAGGAGCATGGAGCAGTCTGGCACCAACTTGGCGGAGGACATTGCACAGGGCTTTTGTTTTAATCTTTCATGGGGTGTGGGCCGCACTGGCAAGACCAACATTTGTTTCCCATCCCTAATTGCCCTTGACAACTGAGTGACTTGCGAGGTTCACTTCAGAGTGCAGGTAAGAGTCAACCACATTGCTGTGTGTCTGGAGTCACATGTAGGCCAGACCGGGTAAGGACAGCAGATTTCCTTCCCGAAAGGACATGAGTGAACCAGATGGGTTTTTACGACAATTGAATATAATTTCATGGCACCGTTACTGAGACTTGCTTTCAATTTCAGATTTTATTAATTAATTGAATTTAAATTCCACCAGCTGCCGTGGTGGGTTTTGAATCCATGTCCCAGGGCTTTATCCTGGGCCTGTAGATTACTAGTTCAGTGACATTATCACTACGCCACCATCTCCCTTTCTTACCCTCTCCGCAGCCTCTTCTCCATCTCCCTTTCATCCTGCAGACCCAGAGGCAGTGGCACTGCTGTCCCCATACCTGTTGCAGCCTTTGTGTGGACAAGTCACCAACTCCTCTGCCCTCCCTGTCAGGATGCAGTAACACACTCTGCCAAATCCATGAACTCACCTCAAAACCTCCAGAAACACTCCAGAGTACTATCAGACACATTGCAATAGCAGAAGTTTTTAAAAATTACCTTACCAGCAAGTTGGGTGCCCGGCCCTTTAAATAATACTAATGCAGGGCCCATCTTGCAACTGAACCATCATGGTTCACATTAGGTCGACTGGCATCACATCAGCCGGTTGGGCTATGTGATGTTAGGATAACGCCTTTTCCCAAGTTTCCAGCACGTGCCAGCAAGGGTGCCTCTCAAGAAGGTGCACCATGCGGGCCATACTGGAAGCGAGTGGCTGCACAGCGCACCCAGCAAAACAGCACTAGGTCCCCATCGCAGAATCTCCAGCGGCACTACAGAGATTAAATTTGTGGCCTCAGTCTTTAATGAATGGCCACTTGGGCGAGACACTGAAGGGTTACCAAAACCTACAAACCTTAACCCAACAAGAGTATGCACCTTCGGGAGAGTGGGGGGGGGGGTGAATTTCACAAGGGAGGTACGTGGTATCTGGACACATTGGAAAGCACTCGACTCCAGTTTAAAGCAATGATTTTTTTTTTAACCTAATGGTCCCTATTGAAAGGTTACAACTGACATTGCGGGATATCTGGGGAAATCAGCTAAATAGTCTTCTTTATATGTTCATGGGATGTGAACGTTACTGGTAAGGCCAGCATTTGTTGCCCGTCTCTGATCACCATTGAGAAGGTGGTGGTGAGCTGCCTCCTTGAACCGCTGCAGTCCATGTGGGGTAGGTACACCCACAGTGCTGTTAGGGAGTGAGTTCCAGGATTTTGACCCAGCCACAGTGAAGGAACGGCGATATAGTTCTAAGTTAGGATGGCGTGTGACTTGGAGGGGAACTTGCAGGTGATGAGATTACCATGCATCTGCTGCCCTTGTTCTTCTAGGTGGTAGAGGTCGTGGGTTTGGAAGATGCTGTTGAAGGAACCTTGGCGAGTTGCAGTAGTGGATGGTACATGCTGCTGCCACTGTGTGCCAGTGGTGGAGGGAGTGCCAATCAAGTGGCCAATTAAGGTGATGGATGGGGTGGCAATCAAGTGGGCTGCTTTGTCCTGGATGGTGTTGAGCTTCTTGAGGGTTGTTGGAGCTGCACCCATCCAGGCAACTGGAGAGTATTCCGTCACACTCTTGACTTGTGCCTTGTAAATGGTGGACAGGTTTTGGGGAGTCAGGAGGTGAGTTACCCACCGCAGAATTGCCAGCCTCTGACCTGCTCTTGTAGCCAAAGTATTTACGTGGCTGGTTCAGTTAAGTTTCTGGTCAATGGTAACCCTCAGGATGTTGATGGCACGGGATTCAGTGGTGTTAATCTGAATCTGAATCTAAATAAAGGAAACTATGAAGATATGAGGTGCGAGTTGGCTATGATAGATTGGGGAACGTTATTTAAGTGGTTGACAGTGGATAGCCAATGGCTGGCATTTAAAGAGCGCATGGATGAATTACAACAATTGTTCATTCCTGTCTGGTGCAAAAATAAAACAGGAAGGGTGGCTCAACCATGGCAAACAAAAGAAATTAAGGATAGTATTAGATCCAAGGAGGAGAAATATAAAATAGCCAGAACAAGCAGCAAACCTGAGGACTGGGAGCAGTTTAGAATTCAACAAAGGAGGACAAAGGGATTGATTAAGAAAGGGAAAATAGAGTATGAGAGTAAGCTTGCAGAGAACATAAAAACTAACTGTAAAAGCTTCTTTAGATATGTGAAGAGAAAAAGATTAGTGAAGACAAGTCACGACAAGACAAGTAGTGGGTCCCTTACAGTCAGAAATAGGGCAATTTATAATGGGGAACAAAGAAATGGCAGAACAATTAAATACATACTTTGGTTCTGTCTTCACAAAGGAGAACACAAATTACCTCCCAGAAATGTTGGGGGACATAGGGTCTAGTGAGAAGGAGGAACTGTATGAAATCAGTATTAGTAGGGAAATGGTGTTAGGGAAAACGATGGGATTGAAGGCCAATAAATCCCCCAGGCCTGACAATCTACATCCCAGAATACTTAAGGAAGTGGCCCTAGAAATAGTAGATGCATTGTTGGTCATTTTTCAAAATTCTACAGACTCTGGAACAGTTCCAACGGATTGCAGGGTAGCCAATATAACCCCACAATTTAAAAAAGGAGGTAGAGAAAAAACAGGGAATTATAGACCGGTTAGCCTGACATCAGTAGTGGGGAAAATTCTAGAGGCCATTATAAAAGATGTAATAGCAGAGCACTTGGAAAACAATGACAGGATTGGACAAAGTCAACATAGATTTATGAAAGGGAAATCATGCTTGACAAATCAACTGGAATTTTTTGAGAATGTAACTAGTAGAATAGTTAAGGGAGAACCAGTGGATGTGGTGTATTTGGACTTTCAGAAGGCTTTAGATAAGGTCCCACATAAGAGATCAGCGTGTAAAATTAAAGCACATGGGGGTAAGGTACTGACATGGATAGAGAACTGGTTGGCAGACAGCAAACAAAGAGTAGGAATAAACAGGTCTTTTTCCAAGTGGCAGGCAGTGACTAGTGGGGGTACCGCAGGGATCAGTGCTAGGACCCCAGCTATTCACAATATATATTAATGATATAGATGAGGGAATTGAATGCAATATATCCAAGTTTGCAGATGACACAAAGCTGGGTGGGAGTGTGAGCTGTGAGGAGGATACAGAGAAGCTCCGGTGCGATTTGGACAGGTTGAGTGAGTGGGCAAATACAAGGCAGATGCAGTATAATGTGGATAAATGTGAGGTTATCCACTTTGGTGACAAAAACAGAAAGGCAGATTATCTGAACAGCGATAGATTGGGAAAGGGGGAGGTGCAGTGAGACCTGGGTGTCCTTGTGCATCAGTTGCTGAAAGTAAGCATGCAGGTACAGCAGGCAGTTAAGAAGGCAAATGGTATGTTGGCCTTCATAGCGAGAGGATTTGAGTACAGGAGCCAGGATGTCTTGCTGCAATTATACAGGGCATTGGTGAGATCACATCTGGAATATTGCCTGCAGTTTTGGTCTCCTTATCTGAGGAAGGATGTTCTTGCTATGGACTGATTCCTGGGATGGCAGGACTGACATATGAAGAGAGATTGGGTCGATTAGGTTTGTATTCGCTAGAGTTTAGAAGAATGAGAGGAGATCTCATAGAAACCTACAAAATTCTAACAGGACTGGACAGACTAGATGCAGGAAGGTTGTTCCCGATGGCGGGGGAGTCCAGGACCAGGGGTCACAGTCTAAGGATAAGGGGTAAACCATATAGGATGGAGATGAGGAGGGATTTCTTCACCCAGAGAGTGGTGAACCTGTGAAATTCTCTACCACAGAAAACTGTTGAGGCCAAATCATTAAATATATTCAAGAAAGAGTTAGATATAGTTCTTAGGGCTAAAGGGATCGAGGGATACAGGGAGAAAGTGGGAACAGATTACTGAGTTTGGATGATCAGCCATGATCGTATTGAATGGCGGTGCAGGCTTGAAAGGCCGAATGGCCTACTCCTACTCCTATTTTCTATGTTTCTATATTAATGCTGTTGTAAGTCAAGGGGTGATTGTTGGAGATTGTCATTGCTTGGCAGTAGTGCGGTGCCAATGTTACTTGCCACTTGTCAGCCCAAGCCTGAATGTTGTCCGGGTCTTTCTTCCTCTGGACACGGACTGCTTCAGTATCTGAGGAGTTGCGAATGGTGCTGAATACTCTGCAATTATCAGTGAACATTCCCACTTCTGGCCTTATGATGGAGGGAAGGTCATTGATTGAGCCTAAGACACTACCCTGAGGAACCCCTGCTGAGTCTAAGTTGACTGGCCTCCAACAACCACAACCATCTCCGTGCCAGGTATAACCCCGACCAGTGGTGAATTTTCCCATTGATTCTCATTGACTTCAAATTTTTTAGGGCTCCTCGATGCCACACTTGGTCAAATGCTGTCTTCAAAGGTAGTCACTCTTACTTCACCTCTGGAATTTAGCTCTTTTGTCCATGTTTGGATCAAGGCTGCAATGAGGTCTGGAGCTGAGTGGTACTGGCGGAACCCAAACTAAGCATCATTGAGCAGGTTGTTGCTAAGTAAGTGTCACTTGTCGATGACACCTTCCATCACTTTGCTGATAATTGAGAGTAGACTGATGGGGTGATAATTGGCTAGATTGAATTTGTCCTGCTTTTTGTGGACAGGACATACAGAAGAACATAAGAAACAGGAGCAGGTTTCCCATTATTGATTCCCCAGTCAGACTCTAAGGGACCAATGCTTACTTTAACTATTCTCTTTCTTTTTATATACTTGTAGACGCTCTTACTGTTGTTTTTATATTTCTTGTTAGTTTACTCTCATATTCTAATTTCTGCCTCTTTATTATCTTTTTAGTTATCCTTTGCTGGTTTCTAAAATTTTCCCTAATCTTCTGGCCTACCACTAATCTTTATAGAATTACACGCCTTTTCTTTCAATTTGATACCATCCTCAGCTTCCTTTATCAGCCACAGATGGTTTTTCCTTCTCATAGTCTTTCTTTCTCAATGGAATATATCTTTGTTGAAAGTTAGGAAATATCTTTTTAAATGTTTGGCACCGCCTATCTACCGTCTTACATTTTAACCTATTTTCCCAGACTATTTTAGCCAACTGTGTCTTCATACCTTTGTAATTGCCTTTATTTAATTTTAAGATATGAGTTTCTGATCCAAATTTCTCACCTTGAAACTGAATGTGAATGTCTATAATGTTATGATCACTCTTCCTGAGAGGATCCATTACTAAGAGATAATTAATTAATCTGGTCTCATTACCAAGTCTAAAATATCCTGTTCCCTGTTTGGTTCCACATTGTATTGTTCTAAGAAACTGTCCCAATGCACTCTATGAACTTGTCATCTAGCCAAGTTTGCCAATTTGATTTATCCAATCTATATGAAGATTAAAATTACCCGAGTATTGCAGTTAATTTCTTACAAGCCCCCATTATTTCTTGATTTATACTCTGTCCGACAGTGTAGCTACTGTGAAGGGGTCTATAAACTTTTTACCCTTGCTATATCTTATCTCTACCCAAACTGATTCTACATTTTGATCTTCCAAACCAAGCTCATTTCTCACTACTGTACTGATCTCATCTTTTATCAACAGAGCTACACCATCTCCTTTTCCTTTCTTTTCATCCTTTCAAAATGTCAAACACCCTTGAATATTCAGTTCCCAGCATTGTCACCTTGCAACCAAGTCTCTGTAATGGCAATCATACCATACCAATTTATTTCTATTTGTGCTATCAATTCATCCATCTTGTTATGAATGCTGCATGCATTCAGATGAAGAGCTTTTAATTCTGCCTTTTTACCATTTTCCCTACTCTGACCCTATTTGCTGGTACTCTGTTATGTTTGTATGCTTCCTGTCACACTCTGGTTATCATTACCCATATCGCTACCTTGCCTCGTCCTTTCTCTTAAACTTTTTAAATTTCCCATCACCTGAACACTCTCCCCTCCTATTTAGTTTAAAGTCCTCTCTTCAACCCGAGTTATTTGATTTGTGAGTGGAAGTCTGTGACCAGTGGTATACCACAGGGATCGGTGCTGGGACCCTTGCTGTTTGTAGTGTACATTAATGATTTTGACGTGAATAGAGTAGGTATGATAAGTTCACAGATGACACGAAAATTGGTGGTGTCGTAAATAGTGAGGAGGAAAGCCTTAGATTACAGGACGATATAGATGGGCTGGTAAGATGGGCAGAGCAGTGGCAAATGGAATTTAATTCTGAGAAGTGTGAGGTGATGCATTTTGGGTGGCCTAACAAAGAACAAAGAACAGTACAGCACAGGAACAGGCCATTCGGCCCTCCAAGCCTGCGCCGATCTTGATGCCTGTCTAAACTAAAACCTTCTGCACTTCCGGGGACCGTATCCCTCTATTCCCATCTTATTCATGTATTTGTCAAGATGCCTCTTAAACGTCTCTATGGTACCTGCTTCCACCACCTCCTCCAGCAGCAAGTTCCAGGCATTCACCACCCTCTGTGTAAAGAACTTGCCTCACACATCCCCTCTAAACTTTGCCCCTCCACATTAAACCTATGTCCCCTAGTACCTGACTCTTCCACCCTGGGAAAAAGCTTCTGACTATCCACTCTGTCCATGCCACTTATAACTTTGTAAACCTCTATCATGTCGCCCCTCCACCTCCGTCATTCAAGTGAAAACAATCTGAGTTTATCCACCCTCTCCTCTTAGCTAATGCCCTCCAGACCAGGCAACATCCTGGTAAACCTCCTCTGTACACTTTCCAAAGCCTCCACGTCCTTCTGATAGTGTGGCGACCAGAATTGCAGTCAATATTCTAAGTGTGGCCGAACTAAAGTTCTGTACAGCTGCAACATGACTTGCTAATTTTTATACTCTATGCCCCGACCAATGAAGGCAAGCATGCCGTATGCCTTCTTGACTACCTTATCCACCTGCGTTGCCACGTTCAGTGACCTGTGGACCTGTACGCCCAGATCTCTCTGCCTGTCAATACTCCTAAGGGTTCTGCCATTTACTGTATACTTCCCACCTGTATTAGACCTTCCAAAATGCATTACCTCACATTTGTCTGGATTCAACTCCATCAACCAATTCTCCGCCCAAGTCTCCAACCGATCTATATCCTGCTGTATCCTCTGACAATCCTCATCACTATCCGCAACTCCACCAACCTTTGTGCGTCCGCAAACTTACTAATCAGACCAGCTACATTTTCCTCCAAATCATTTATATATACTACAAACAGCAAAAGTCCCAGCACTGATCCCTGCGGAACACCACTAGTCACAGCCCTCCATTCAGAAAAGCACCCTTCCACTGCTACCCTCTGTCTTCTATGACCGAGCCAGTTCTGTATCCATCTTGCGCGCTCACCTCTGATCCTGTGTGATTTCACCTTTTGTACCAGTCTGCCATGAGGGACCTTGTCAAAGGCTTTACTGAAGTCCATATAGACAACATCCACTGCCCTTCCTTCATCAATCATCCTTGTCACTTCCTCAAAAAACTCAATCAAGTTCGAGAGACACGACCTCCCCTTCACAAAACCATGCTGCCTCTCGCTAATAAGTTCATTTGTTTCCAAATGGGAGTAAATCCTGTCCCAAAGAATCCTCTCTAATAATTTCCCTACCACTGATGTAAGGCTCACCGGCCTATAATTTCCTGGATTATCCTTGCTACTCTTCTTAAACAAAGGAACAACATTGGCTATTCTCCAGTCCTCTGGGACCTCGCCTGTAGCCAATGAGGATACAAAGATTTCTGTCAAGGCCCCAGCAATTTCTTCCCTTGCCTCCCTCAGAATTCTGGAAAGATCCCATCAGACCCTGGGGACTTATCTACCTTAAAGCTTTGCAAAACACCCAACACCTCCTCCTTTTTGATAACAACATGACCTAGACTATCTACACTCCCTTCCCTAGACTCATCATCCACCAAGTCCTTCTCTTTGGTGAATACTGATGCAAAGTACTCATTTAGTACCTCGCCCATTTCCTCTGGCTCCACACATAGATTCCCTCCTCTGTCCTTGAGTGTGCCAAACCCTTTCCCTGATTACCCTCTGGCTCTTTATATCCATATAAAAAGCCTTGGGATTCTCCTTAATCCTGTTTGCCAATGACTTTTCATGACTCCTTTTAGCCCTCCTGACTCCTTGCTTAAGTTCCTTCCCACTTTTTTTATATTCCTCAAGGGCTTCGTCCGTTCCCAGCCTTCCAGCCCTTACGAATGCTTCCTTTTTCTTTTTGACTAGGCTCACAATATCCCACGTTATCCAAGGTTCCCGAAACTTGCCAAACTTATCCTTCTTCCTCACAGGAACATGCCGGTCCTGGATTCTAATCAACTGACATTTGAAAGACTCCCACATATCAGATGTTGATTTACCCTCAAACAGCCGCCCCCAATCTAAATTCTTCAGTTCCTGCCTAATATTGTTATAATTAGCCTTCCCCCAATTTAGCACCTTCACCCGAGGACTACTCTTATCCTTATCCACAAGTACCTTAAAACTTACGGAATTATGGTCACTGTTCCTGAAATGTTCCCCTACTGAGACTTCGACCACTTGGTTGGGCTCATTCCCCAATACCAGGTCCAGTACGGCCTCTTCCCTAGTTGGACTATCTACATATTGTTTCAAGAAGCTCTCCTGGATACTCCTTACAAATTCTGCCCCATCCAAGCCCCTAGCACTAAGTGAATCCCAGTAAATATAGGGGAAGTTAAAATCACCCACCACTGCAAACCTTTTACTTTTACATCTTTCCAAAATCTGTCTCCATATCTGCTCCTATACCTCCCGCTGGCTGTTGGGAGGCCTGTAGTAAACCCCCAACATCGTGACTGCACCCTTCCTATTCCTGAGCACCACCCATATTGCCTCGCTGCATAACCTCTCCGAGGTGTCCTCCCACAGTACAGCTGTGATATTCTCCTTAACCAGTAATGCAACTCCCCCACCCCTTTTACATCCCCCTCTACCCTGCCTGAAGCTTCTAAATTCCGCAACATTTAGCTGCCAATCCTTTTCCCTTAGTGGAGGGGTCAATAACCAGGGGGCATAGATTTCAGGTAAGGTGCAGGAAGTTTAGAGGGGATTTGAGGAAAAAAAATTTCAGCAGAGGGTGGTTGGAATCTGGAATGCACTGCCTGAAGAGGTGGTAGAGGCCGGAACCCTCACAACATTTAAGAAGTATTTATAATGAGCACTTGAAATGCCATAGCATACAAGGCTATGGGCCAAGTGCTGGAAAATGGGATTAGAATAGTTAAGTGCTTGATGGCCGGCACAGACATGATGGGCCAAAGGGCCTGTTTCTGTGCTGTATAACTCTATGACACTGGTCCCAGTGCCATTGAATGGAACAGCTCCCTCTTTCCCTAGTACTGGTATCAGTGTCCCATGAATCACAAGATAAGAGCACATGGTGTAGGAGGTAACATATTAGCATGGATAAAGGTCTGGTTATTAACAGGAAGCAAAGAGTAAGGATAAATGGGTCTTTTTCGGGTTGGCAAGCTGTAACTCATGGAGTGCCACAAGGATCAGTGCTGGGGCCTCAACTATGTACAATTTATATCAATGACTTGGATGAAGGGACCAAATCATGGTAGCTAAATTTGCTGATGACACCAAGATAGGAAGGAAAGTAAGTTGCCAACAGGAGGTTAAGAATCTACAAAAGGATATAAATAGGTTAAGTGAGTGGACAAAAATTTGGCAGATGGAGTATAATGTGGGAAAAATGTGAACTTGTCCACTTTGGCAGGAAGAATAGAAAAGCTGTATATTATTTAAATGGAGAAAGATTGCAGAACTTGGTGGCACAGAGGGATCTGGGTGTCCTGGTACATGATTCACAAAAGGTTAGTATGCTGTTACAGCGAGTGATTAGTAAGGCAAATGGAATGTTGGCATTTATTGCGAGGGGAATTGAGTATAATAGAGGGATGTTTTACTGCAGCTGTAAAGGACCTTGATGAGACCACATCTGGAGTACTGTGTACAGTTTGGTCTTATTTGAAAAAGGATATAATTGAGTTAGAAGCAGTTCAAAGAAGGTTCACCCAACTAATTCTGGGGATGAAAGGCTTATCTTATGAAGAAAGGTTGAACAGCTTGGGCCTATATCTGTTGGAGTTTAGAAACCTACAAGATCCTGAGGGGACTAGAAAGAGTGGGAAGATGTTTTCTCTTGTGGGAGAGAGTAGAACTAAGGGAGACAGTTTAAGAATAAGAGGTCTCCCTCTTAAGACTGAGAGGAGGAGAAGTTGTTTTCTCAAAGTGTAATTAGTCTGTGGAGCCCTCTTCCCCAGAAAGCAGTGGAGGCTGGGCCATTGAATTTATTCATGCTGGGTTAGATAGAATTTTGATAGACAAGGGAGTCAAGGGTTACGGGGGTCAGACAGGAAAGTGGAGTTGAAACCACAACCAGATCAGCCATGATCTTATCGAATGGCAGAGCAGGTTCGAAGGACCAAATGGCTAGGTAAATTGGCCATTATAAATTGCCCCTAGTATAGGTAGGTGGTAGGGAAATATAGGCACAGGTGTGGATGTGGTAGAAATATGGGATTAGTGTAGGATTAGTATAAATGGGTGGTTGATGGTCGGCACAGACTCGGTGGGCCGAAGGGCCTGTTTCAGTGCTGTATCTCTAAACTAAACTAAACTAAACTCCTACATCTAACTCCCGTGTCCTGTCTGCCTATGAATTGAGACCCATTTCTCCTACACCAATCTTTGAGACTGTCTGATCTTATTGACCCTATGCCAATTTGCTCACGCTTCAGGTAATAATTCAGAGAATATTACCTTTGTGGTTCTGGTTTTTAATTTAGCCCCTAGCTGTTCTACTCCCTTAGCGGAACCTCTCTCTTAGACGTGCCTAAATCGTTGGTACCTACACGGACCATGACCACTGGATCCTTCCCCTTCCACTCCAAGTTCCTCTCCAGACCCGAGGAGATGTCCTTAACCCCGGCACCAGGCAGGCAACATAGCCTTTGGGACACATCCTGTCAGCTGTAGAGAACTGTATCTATCCCTCTTAACTATATTGTTCCTGACTATTACATTCCTTTTTACTCCCCCCACTTGAATGGCCCCCTATACCACGATGCTGTGGTCAGTTTGCTCATTCTCCCTGCAGCCCCTGCTCTTGTCCAAACGTGTTGGGCAAGTGCAAGGGCTGAGGCTTCTCCAGTGCTACCTTCTGGATCTCCATACCTGCCTCAGTCATAGGCCGCAATTTTACGCCACCCCAGCAATTGGATGGTGATGGAGGGGTGGTGCAAAATTGAACGGGAGGCTCCGGGAGGCCTTCGTGGCCCGCTGTCGCCTCCACCCCACTTTATGTGGGCCGAGGTGGGGGGGTGCGGGGCGGGGGATGCAAGAAACGGGCCGCCCACCCCAGGCCAATCAAGGCCCATAAGTTGGCACTTAACGGCCACTTAAGGGCCTTCGCCCACCTCCATGGGTATTTTACCTGTGGCAAGTGGGCATCCAGGAGATGTGAAAGGCTGCCTAGTGATACTTGGCGGCCTCTCAGCACACTGGGTGGGGGGGCGGGGGGGGAGGCCTGACAATCGGGCACAAGGTGCCCAATTGTGGGCAGCACCCACTTCCCCCCAGGACCCAAACCCCACCCTCCCACTTCCCCCCAAATGACCATCCTTGCCTCACCGGGTGCAACCGATCTCCACGGTGAGGCAACCCTTACGTACCTTCAGTCGTGGCTCCATATCCTCGGCTGGGCTTCAGTGCCAGCAGTGGTCATTCTTAAAGGGAAGCTGCACTGAATAATGTTGCTGGAATTTAAAACGTGGAAAATGGAAAACCAGGGCAGAGTGAGAATTCCAGAGTGATGGATGGGGCGCTGGAAGCATTAGTGGTGGATGTGGGCAGGAGTAGAGATGCCATGGTTCCTTGTGAGGAGCCAAAAGACCCTCAAATTCCACCTTCAGAAGGGAGTGGGAGCAGGTGGCCAGGGAGGTCAACTCCCAGAGTGCCAAGGACCTGGCAGCAGTGTCACAGGAAGTCTAATGACCTCACCCAGGTGATCGCAGTCAGTAATGCATCTTCAAATGACATCTCTGACACACTACAGCATCAACCTTTCACACTGCTCAATGCATCACACTCACATCACTCACCCAGGAACACTCCTTGGCACTCAGGGCTCACACCTAACATCCAGATTTTCCACCTCACCCTCATACACATTCCAATGCTGCCAGCCTCATACCCACCACATGTTGCTTCCACGTTCTTCCAGCTATTCAACTAGGGCAGGCATATCACCCAAAAGCAGCAATATACAATCACTGACATTCAACCCTTTCTCTTCCAGGACAAGGTGACACATAATAGTAGGGAGCACGTCAGAACCAGTGAGGGACGAGGACTTCTACATATCCTGAGCCCTGCGCAGGAGATTGTTCTCAGCAAGTAGGTGCTTGGTTGGTGAATTTTATGTCTGGGGCGATGTATGTACTGTATTAAATTTATAGCTAAACTAGTTAACCTACTTAATATTGCTACGAATAATCGTTGAGTGACATTTCAAAACTTGAAACCCTAATTTGTTACATAAAATATATGAGAGATGGCAGGACAGGTGATGTGTTGCAGCTGTAGCATGTGGCAGCTGGTGGATGCCAGTGTGATCCACTACAAACACATCTGCAGTAAGTGTTTGCAGCTTGAGGAACTTCTGCCACATCCAGCATGATGCAACTACCAAACGCATCTTCCCCTCCCTTCCTCTGTCAGCATTCCGAAGGGATCGTTCCCTCCGCGACACCCTCATCCACTCCTCCATTACCCCCACCACCTCATCCCCTTCCCACGGCACCTTCCCCTGCAATCGCAGGAGGTGTAATACCTGCCCATTTGCCTCCTCTTCCCTCACTATCCAAGGCCTCAAATATTCCTTCCAGGTGAATCAGCCATTTACTTGTACTACTTTCAATGTAGTATACTGTATTCGTTGCTCACAATGTTGTCTCCTCTACATTGGGGAGACAAAACGCAGATTGGGTGACCGCTTTGCGGAACACGTCCGCTCAGTCCGTAAGCATGACCCCGAGCTTCCGGTTGCTTGCCATTTCAGCACTCCTCCCCACCTGCTCTCATGCTCACATCTCTGTCCTGGGATTGCTGCAGTGTTCCAGCGAACATCGACGCAAGCTCGAGGAACAGCATCTCATCTACCGATTAGGCACACTACAGCCTGCCGGATTGAACATTGAGTTCAATAATTTCAGAGCGAGACGGGCCCCCCCGCCCCTCCATTTTTATGTTTAGTTATTTTTTTATTTTTTTATTTGGGTATTTTATTTTAGTTTTATTAGTTTGTTTCGTTTGTTTCTACTGTGGCTACCCACTGTTACTGTTTTTAATTTTTTTAAATGTTCGTGCTTGGAGTGCTTTGTGCTTTACAGTCTCTTCACACCCTCTCTGTACTAACACTTTGTCTTTCAGCACACCATTCACATACCGTTTGCCTTTGTTCCATGACCTTCTGGTCACTTATTCTCTGTGACCTTGTCCTATCAACACCTCTTTTGTTATCTCTTGCCCCACACCTGCTTTACTTGCTTAAAAGCTTTTACATTTCTAATATTTGTCAGTTCTGATGAAGGGTCACGTTAACTCTGCTTCTCTCTCCACAGATGCTGCCAGACCTGCTGAGTCTTTCCAGCATTTCTTGTTTTTAATCCTTATTCAGTACATATCTAGCCCAACCAGGAAGTAAACTGTGCTGGATCTAGTTCTGGGGAATGATGTAGGGAACTGGTGTATGCTTTAATTGGAAAAGATCTGGGTAAGAATGATCATAGTATAATTAAGTTTAAAGCAGTTATGGAAATGGACACAGAGTAAAAGATAAGGAGAGTGAAGAATTCCTAAAAGGTGTACAGGAGGACTTCTTCATCAATATGTTTTCAGCCCAACGAAGAAGGATACTGTGCTTGATCTGGTTCTGAGGAATGAAGATAGAAATACCCAGCTGGAAAAGAGTCAATTTCAGTGATTTGAGAACAGATCTACCGGAAACAAAGACTGACCAGGAAAATAATATACGATCAATGGCAGGCCTTCAAGATGACTACACCTCGGGTACAAAGCAAGCATATTCCCACAAGCAGGAAAGATCGGGCAGCCAAAGCTGGAGTTCCCTGGATAACAAAGGAAATAGAAGTTAAAAGAAAACCAGGCAGAATCAGGGAAAGTTTGGAAAATGATAATAAGAATGGCAAAGAGAGAGTGTGAGAGCAGATTAATGGGTCAAATAAAAAGGAACCCAACAATCTTCTATAAACATGTAAAAAGTAAAAGGTTAATTAAAAGGAATAGTGAAGCCAATTAGGCACAAAAAGGAGATCTTCTTGTGGAGGGAGAGGACATGACTGAGGTACTAAATCAGAGTACTTTGCATCTGTCTTCACAAAAGAAGAGGATGAAGTTACTGCTGATGAGGAGAGGGGAGCAGGGTTATTAGATAGGATGAAATTTTACAGAAAGGAGGTGTATTGTTAGTCCTTGATAACGCTCAGTGATTCATGTCACGCAGGGTGCAGTATTCAGTTGTCAGGTGGCCTGGCTCAGCTTCCGAAAACTATCTTTTTCTATGTAAAGCTGTTAAAAGGGAGTCCAGGCTATTAACAGACTGTATGCGGAAACTACCACGATAGAACTGATAATTAACAGGAAGCAACAACACCCACCCAGAGATACCACTCACAGAATACAGAATCGTTGAGAGCAACATTCAGCAAACACTGCACTGTGACAGCTACAACCCACACAAACCACACTGCCTTAAGTTCACGTTATTATAGAGTCTGTGACTGCATGTTATTTTTAACCATTTTGGTTCCATTCTAATGTGAAAAGTTATTGCTGGAACTTATTCAAATGGTGTCATTCACACCAGTTATACTGTGTCATTTGTGCAATGTGAAGAATGTCGTATTAATAGACCTCTCAGTTACCTTGGCCGGAGGTGGGGGAAGAGAGGGAACCCCCTTTGAAGGGGTGGGATGTAGCAATCTTTTTCACACAGGCTTTATCTGCAGGGAGCTGAATGTCAAGACACATGTAAATTGGAATAAGCATAGTATACCTAATAATTCCACGAAAGCTGCACCTGTACTGACAGAGGCTACAAAGGACAAAGCTTTGAACATTCACTGATCATATTCTTATAGATGGTTATCACTGAGGCAACTCAGGTTTACATTTGTTTATGTTTAGTTTGCATACATTTTGCATACATAGGGCAGTGAATGACAAATCCTGAGATGTGACATGATGTTTTGATCTTCGTTCCTCAAAAGGGGAGAAAGTTACTTTGGAAAGTGTTGGGGAAGAGGGAACAGGATGGTTTCAGGCCTCAGGGAACTGAGTTGTGAAGAAAGGCTCAAACAGCTGGAGGGGAAAGAAGTCCTTGTGTCCAAATAATGAAACCCACAGAGGAGATGGAAAGAAAGACAGAAAGAGGACAGAGGACATGAGGCAGGAAGTCTCAGGTTAATAGTTTAGTTTTTAGTTTTAGAGATACAGCACTGAAACAGGCCCTTCGGCCCACCGAGTCTGTGCCGACCATCAACCACCCATTTATCCTAATCCTACACTAATCCCATAGTCCTACCACAACCCCACCTGCCCCTATATTTCCCTACCACCTACCTATACTAGGGGCAATTGCTAATGGCCAATTTACCTATCAAACTGCAAGTCTTTTGGCATGTGGGAGGAAACCGGAGCACCCAGAGGAAACCCACACAGACACAGGGAGAACTTGCAAACTCCACACAGGCAGTACCCAGAATTGAACCCGGGTCGCTGGAGCTGTGAGGCTGTGGTGCTAACCACTGCGCCACTGTGCCGCCCAATTGGAGTGGACAATTGGAAATGAAAGGAAAAGACTTGCATTTATATAGCACCTTTCATGACCTCAAAGCACTTTACAATGAAGTACTTTTAAAGTGTAGTCACTGTTATAATGTAGAAAATACGGAGGCCAATTCGTGCACAGCAAGCTCCCACAAGCAGAAATGATATATATTGCGTGCAATTCTGGTCGCCACACTACCAGAAGGACGTGGAGACTTTGGAGAGAGTACAGAGGAGGTTTACCAGGACGATGCCTGGTCTGGAGGGTATTAGCTATGAGAAGAGGTTGGATAAACTCAGATTGTTTTCACTGGAACGACAGAGGTGGAGGGGCGACATGATAGAGGTTTACAAAGTTATGAGTGGCATGGACAGAGTGGATAGTCAGAAGCTTTTTCCCAGGGTGGAAGAGTCAGTTACTAGGGGACATAGGTTTAAGGTGCGAGGGGCAAAGTTTAGAGGGGATGTCCGAGGCAAGTTCTTTACACAGAGGGTGGTGAGTGCCTGGAACTTGCTGCCGGGGGAGGTGGTGGAAGCAGGTACGATAGCAATGTTTAAGAGGTATCTTGACAAATACATGAATAGGATGGGAATAGAGGGATACGGACCCCAGAAGTGCAGAAGGTGTTAGTTTAGACAGGCATCAAGATCGGCGCAGGCTTGGAGGGCCGAATGGCCTGTTCCTGTGCTGTACTGTTTTTTGATAAAAATGACAGATAAACTGTTTTAATGATTTTGCTTGAGGGATAAATATTGGCCAGGGGAGAACTAGCCTATTTTTCTTCAAAATAGTCCTTTGGAATCTTTCAAATTCACTGAAAGGGCAGACAGAGCATTGATTTAACACCTCATAGTAAAGACTTCACCTCCAACAGTGCAGCACTCCCTCTGTCTCTGGAATGAGTTTTGAACCAATGCTCTTCTGACTGACAGGTGAGACTATTACCAACTGAACCAAGGCTGACACCGCAAGTAAATGAGCTGTTTATCGTAGACAAGCAGTACTGGACCTGAGCACATAAAGACGGTATGAAGCTTGGCTCAAACTGTCAGGAAAAAAATGTTGTACAAAATATGTTTACAAGTAAATGACGCAATGTAATAAATCTCAGTGAAATTGGCTCGTGTTGAAAATGGCTTCTCCTTTGGATGTGTTCAATGTTTGGTCCTTGCGAATGAAGATAGGCCCCTTTAATTCCACTTTCTTCACTTTACTTTGAGTTATGGAAAATGAAAGCTTGTATAGCTCTATGTTTTAAATCAGGGTATCCTGCTAATTTCTCCCTTCTTCCCAAAGAATCCACTGATGGTGGCCGTGACAAACTGACTCATTTGGAAAGGTAATAGGTTCAGTAAAGAAACCACACATGCGGTGCAATATAAACAGATTCTCGAGTGCATTCCAAACAAATCTTTGAGATAAAGATTACATTTTCAATCTCACTATTTAACTCTACTTGGGATGTGCAAATAATGAGATCAAAGCAAAAATAAATAAGAAAAAGAACATTGTGTAAGTCTATTACGGAACCAGTCCAAGTAAAACCCTTTCATCTTTACAAAGAGAAAGGATAAAGTGCAACTGCTGACCAGAAATCCTCTGCAGTCCTCAGTATTTCCTGGAGAACGAGCAATGGTTCTACCTGTTTAACCAACCCAACCAACTACCCACTTAATGCTAACATATTCATAAAATTTTCAGCGCACAAACAGGACAGGCAGGTCTATTTGAGCATTCAAGCCTCCTCCCACCTCCACCATCTATCCTATCAGCATAACCTTCTACTCCTTTCTATCTCATACGTTTATCTAGCTTCCCCTTGAATGTCTCTGTGCTAGTCACCTCAACTACTCCCTGACAACACCCAGCTCTACCTCATCACCATCTCTCTCGACTCCTCCATTGTTGCTAAATGAGCAGACTGTTTATCCGACATCCAGTACTGAATGAGCAGAAATTTCCTTCAATTAAATATTGGGAAGACTGAAGCCATTGTTTTCGGTCCCCACTCCAAACTCCGTTCCCTAGCTACCAACTCCATCCCTCTCCCTGGCGACAGTCTGAGATTAAGCTAGACTGTTCACAACCTTAGTGACACATTTGACCCTGAGTTGAGTTTCCAACCTCAGATCTGTGCCATCAGTAAGACTGCCTATTTCTGTAGTATAATGTACATAAGCTGTTGCTGGGTAGATTACGTATATAGACCTTAAGCATCATTACAGGATATGATGTCACGAGTCTGAACCTGTGTGTCTCAGTGTTAATGTAGATGCCTTAGAGATAAGAACCCTGCAAATCAACTCCTCTTACTTCGACCCAAAGTCTACTATTCTCATTTAATATTCATGGCACACCGACCAGTATAGTACAACTTCCACTTTCGTAACATTGCCCGACTTCGCCCCTGTCTCAGCTCATCTGCTACTGAAACCCTCTTTCATGCCTTTGTTACCTCTAGACTTGACTACTCCAATGCACTCCTGGCTGGTCTCCCACATTCTACTCTCTGTAAACTTGAGGTCATCCAAAACTCTGCTGCCCGTGTCTTAGCGCGCACCAAATCCCGTTCCCCTATCACCCCTGTGCTCGCTGACCGATAGTGGCTCCTGGATTTTAAAATTCTCATCCTTGTTTTCAAAATCCCTCCATGGCCTCGCCCTTCCCTATTTCTGTAATCTCCTCCAGTCCCACAACCCTCTGGGATATCTGTACTCCTCGGATTCTGGCCTCTTGAGCATCCCCGATTTTAATCACTCCATCATTGGTGGCCTCACCTTCCATTGCTTACACCTTTCTGCCTCTCTACTACACTTTTCTCCTTTAAGATACTCCTTAAAACTCTTTGAACCAGCTTTTGGTCATCTGACCTAATATCCCCTTTTGTGGCTCGGTGTCATCCTTTGTTTAATAATACTCCTGTAAAGCACTTGGGAATTTCATTAAATGACATTAAAGGCACTAGCTGTTGCTGTTGTGTTAGCAAATTCCATGTTCTAACCACTGTTGGAGTAAGAATGTTTCTCCTGAATTTTGGGGGGGATTTAGATTAGATTAGATTAGAGATACAGCACTGAAACAGGCCCTTCGGCCCACCGAGTCTATGCCGAACATCAACCACCCATTTACACTAATCCTACACTAATCCCATATTCCCAACAAACATCCCCACCTGTCCCTATATTTCCCTACCACCTACCTATACTAGTGACAATTTATAATGGCCAATTTACCTATCAACCTGCAAGTCTTTTGGCTTGTGGGAGGAAACCGGAGCACCCGGAGGAAACCCACGCAGACACAGGGAGAACTTGCAAACTCCACACAGGCAGTACCCGGAATCGAACCCGGGTCCCTGGAGCTGTGAGGCTGCGGTGCTAACCACTGCGCCACTGTGCCGCCCTATTTATTCATGCCTATCTTATATGTATGGTCCCCAGTTTTGTATCCCACACAAAGGGAAACATCTTCTTGAAATCCATAAAAGCAAAATACTGCAGGTTCTGGAAATCTGAAATTAAAACTGAAAATGTTGGAAATACTCAGCAGGTCTGGCAGCATCTGTTGAGAGAGAAACAGAGTTAACGTTTCAGGTCAGTGACCTTTCATCAGAACTGGGAAAAGTTAGAGATGTAACCGGTTACAGAGGCAGGAGGAAGGGGGAGATGGGAGAAAGAACAAAATGGAAAGTCTGTGATAAAGTCAAAGGCAGGAGAGATTAAATGACAATAGGGATGATCGTGCAAAGGCAAAGGAGATGGTAATGGGACAAGGAAAGAAACAGAAGATGGGTCTAGAAGAGATGTAAATGGGAAAAGCAGAATCATCACCAAATTCTGCTGTCCAGAAATTGTTGAATTCAGTGTTGAGTCCGAAAGGCTGTAAGGTTCCCAGTTGAAAGATGAGGTGCTGTTCCTCAAGCTTGCGTTGAGCTTCATTGGAATACTGTAGCAGGCCAAGGACAGAAAGGTCAGAGTGGGAGCAAGGTGGAGAATTAAAAAGACAAGTGACAGGAAGCTCAGGAAGCTTGCGGACTGAATGGAGGTGTTCCGCAAAGTGGTCACCCAATCTGCATTTGGTCTTCCCAATGCAGAGCAGACCACGTTGTGAGCAGCGAATACAGTATACTAAACTGAAAGAAGTACAAGTAAATCACTGTTTCACTTGGAAGGAGTGTTTGGGATCTTGGACGGTGAGAAAGGAGGAGGCAAAAGGGAAAGTATTGCATCTCCTGCACTTGCATGGAAAGGTGCTGCAGGAAAGAGGGGAGGTGTTGGATGTAACTGAGGAATGGACCAGGGTGTCGTGGAGGGAATGATCCCTTTGGAATGTTGAAAGGGGAGGGGAGGGGAAGATGTGTTTCATGGTGGCATCACGCTGGAGGTGGCAGAAATGACAGAGGATGATCCTTTGAATACGGAGGCTGGTGGAGTGGAAGGTGAGGACAAAGGGAACCTTATCATGCTTCTGGGAGGGAGGGGAAGGGGTCAGACACAGTCGAGGGCCCTGTCAACAACGGGGAATCCTCAGTTGAGGAGAAAGGAAGACATATCAGAAGTGCTGATATGGAAGGTTGCATGGTCTGAACAGATGCGACAGAGGCAGAAAATAGGAGAATGGAATGAAGTCCTTACAGGAAGTGAGGTGTGAGGAAGTGTAGTCCAGGTAGCTGTGGGAGTCCGTGGGCTTACAGGGAATATTGGTTGATAGCCTATCCCCAGAAATGTAGACCAGAGAAGTCGAGGAATGAAACAGAAGTCTCGGATGTGGACCTTGTGAAGGTGAGATAAGGGTGAAAATTGGAAACAAAGTCAATGAAATTTTCCAGTTCAGGGCAAGAGGAGGAAGTGGCATTGATACAGTGACCAATGTACCAGAAGAAGAGGTGAGGGAGGGGGCCTGAGTAGCGCTGGAACAAGGAATGTTCCACATACGCCACAAAAAGACAGGCATAGCTACTACCCATGCGGGTATCCATAGCAACACCTTTTACTTGAAGGAAGTGAGTGGAGTTGAAGGAGAAGTTGTTCAATGTGAGAGCAAGTTCAGCCAAGCGGAGGAGGGTGGTGGTGGATGGGGACTGGCTGAGCCTCTGTTCAAGGGAGAAGCAGAGAGCCCTCAAACTGTCCTGGTGGAGGATAGAGGTATAGCAAGATTGGACGTCCACAGTGTTATCTGCACTATCGAACACCATCATAATTTTAAAGACCTCTATCTGGTCACCCCTCAGTTTTCCCTTTCCTAGAGAAAAGAACCTTGCCATTCAGTGTAATTGCTTAGAGACAGGGAAAGGTTATCAGGCCCAACTAGCCGATCCTTTCTCATATGTCAACCCCACCTATCCACCTCCTCACCACATCCCTCAACCCCACCTATCCACCTCCTCATCACATCCCTCAACCCCACCTATCCACCTCCTCACCACATCCCTCAACCCCACCTATCCACCTCCTCATCACATCCCTCAACCCCACCTATCCACCTCCTCACCACATCCCTCAACCCCACCTATCCACCTCCTCACCACATCCCTGAACCCACCTCTTCACCATATCCCTTAACCCAACTTCCCTACCTTGATAACTGCACTTAAGGCACATCAAGATCTCATTTTTCCAAAGATAACATTCCCAAGTTCCTCCAAACTTTGATTCCTGATAATCAAGAGTTTGCTCTCCTCTGTACCCAGTTCTGCTATGAAGTGCCAAGTATCCCGGAAGTGCTCTCAGTACAATAAGAGGGTAAATGTTGTGACCAATCTGCATCTGGCATATCCATTTCTACTTCCCATCACGTGCTCTTTCTCCTGTTTTCCATCCTGGGAGCTTGAGAGTTTCTTCCTCATTTGGGGACAGAGATCAAAGCTCTAGTGGTGGGGTGTTGTTATCCATCAGTGGTCAAGCCCTGCCATTGTCTATGGGCTGCTTTCCTCTTTAAGATGTGAATAGGCAGTGTGAATGGTGTCTGGTTGCCAGGAGGTAGAATCCCAGTTAGCAGGAATCAGGCAAAACATTGGGTTGAATGGAGCATGGCCTGTAACAGGTGGAGGAGAGGAATTTTAGTGAGGCCTGTAGCATGCACTGGAGTGAGGCCTGAAGCAGCTACAGGGGAGGGACTGGAGTGAACGAATGAGCTGTCAACTTTAGGTTGCATTCTCTTTAATTATGGCTGAGATTCGGAGAATGACGGAGAAATCCTGCATTGAGACCTTAACACTCCAATCTGAATATTCCTGCCTGGCTTTATTCCCCATCACCCCCAATCTCCTCCCCATGCTCCCCACTGGCCAGCCCTTCTTGCTGAACACATGTAAGTGCCAATAGTGGCTCAGGTTGCCAGCCCATATCACTCATCTCTGCCCAGTTACCACCATTTCCTGAGATCTCCACGTTGAAGGTGGGGTAGCAGCGGTAGTGGCCCTGAGCTAAGGGAAATGGAGAGGGAGTGCCAAAAGGAGGCCTACTCTCCCTCCAGTCTTTCTTCACTCACTTACCCAAAGGCTGAGGCCCACATGTTTACAGCTCTCTTGATCATCGTGGCCCTTTTAAATGCATGGCTGCCTCTTGTGCTATCACAGTAGTGGTCTGCTTTAGGTCGGGAAAAAGGACCCGGACCCGAATCTGAACCACAGCGGGCCCGAGTCCAACTCCCTCCGATTTTTCCCGAGCCCGAGCCGAACCTGCCACAGCCTCACCATCCGACCTGAACCTGCCATGACCCCACCATCCGACCTGAACCTGCCACGACCCCACCATCCGACCTGAACCTGCCACGACCTCACCATCCGACCTGAACCTGCCATGACCTCACCATCCGACCTGAACCTGCCACGACCCCACCATCCGACCTGAACCTGCCATGACCCCACCATCCGACCTGAACCTGCCACGACCTCACCATCCGACCTGAACCTGCCACGACCCCACCATCCGACCTGAACCTGCCACGACCTCACCATCCGACCCGAACCTGCCACGACCTCACCATCCGATCCGAACCTGCCACGACCTCACCATCTGACCTGAACCTGCCATGACCCCACCATCCGACCTGAACCTGCCACGACCTCACCATCCGACCTGAACCTGCCACGACCCCACCATCCGACCCGAACCTGCCACGACCTCACCATCCGACCTGAACCTGCCACGACCCCACCATCCGACCTGAACCTGCCATGACCTCACCATCCGACCTGAACCTGCCACCACCCCACCATCCGACCTGAACCTGCCACGACACCACCATCCGACCCGAACCTGCCACGACCCCACCATCCGACCTGAACCTGCCACGACCCCACCATCTGACCCGAACCTGCCACGACCCCACCATCCGACCTGAACCTGCCACCACCCCACCATCCGACCCGAACCTGCCACGACCCCACCATCTGACCTGAACCTGCCACGACCCCACCATCTGACCTGAACCTGCCACGACACCACCATCCGACCCGAACCTGCCACGACCCCACCATCCGACCTGAACCTGCCACGACCCCACCATCTGACCTGAACCTGCCACGACCCCACCATCTGACCTGAACCTGCCACGACCCCACCATCCGACCTGAACCTGCCACGACCCCACCATCCGACCCGAACCTTCCACGACCCCACCATCCGACCTGAACATGCCACGACCCCACCATCTGACCTGAACCTGCCACGACCCCACCATCCGACAACGATCAACATCTGACAACGAACCTGCAGCGCATGCGTGATGACGTCACACGCTCACTGCGCAGACTCAGTTTCGTGCCGGACTCCCATCTCAGGTAAGATTTTTAATTCCAATACCTAGCAGCAGAGCACTTACCGTGTGTGTCCGGCCCGACCCGACCCGACCGAGCCCGAAATCCGTCCCCGGAAGATGGGCCCGACCGGAACCCGACACATGCTGTCGGGTAGCAGGCCTTTGTATCACAGTACTGCTGGGATTTTCCTGCTCAGTTGGCGGAGAGATTGGGCGCCACGGGTTACCTTTGTCGGTGGGAGAGGTCATCACACCTCACTGGACAGCTACCGCCCGCCTCAAACCGGGCAGCCCCCGGTCAATAAGGTTCTGTCCCGCCACAGTCCACCTGCTTCAATGGGTGCTTGGAGCTCAGGGTCAGTGCCCGAAAAGTGGACTGCAACACTGCACCAAACAACATGAAAAAAGGAAAGAAGGTACCAGCCCTTCATTTTGCAAGCTGGAACGTCAGAACTATGTGTCCTGGCCTGTCGGAAGACCTTACACAAATCAACGATTCTCGGAAGACCGCCATCATTAACAACGAGCTCCGTAGACTCAATGTAGACATTGCAGCACTTCAGGAGACACGCCTCCCTGCGAGTGGATCTCTAACAGAGCAAGACTACACCTTCTTCTGGCAGGGTAGGGATCCTGAAGAACCAAGACAGCATGGAGTGGGCTTCGCCATCAGAAACTCCTTGCTCAGCATGATAGAGCCTCCCTCAAATGGCTCGGAACGCATACTGTCCATCCGACTGCTCACCACCTCTGGTCCAGTACACCTACTCAGCATCTATGCTCCAACACTCTGCTCTCCACCTGAAGCTAAAGACCAGTTCTACGAGGAACTCCATAATATCATTAGTAGCATCCCCAATACCGAACATCTGTTCCTGCTGGGGGACTTTAATGCCAGGGTTGGGGCCGACCATGACTCATGGCCCTCCGGCCTTGGGCGCTATGGTGTTGGAAGGATGAATGAGAATGGGCAGAGACTGCTTGACTTGTGTACCTATCATAACCTCTGCATCACCAACTCGTTCTTTCACACTAAACCCTGTCATCAGGTTTCATGGAGGCACCCAAGATCACGTCGTTGGCACCAGCTAGACCTCATCGTCACAAGGCGAGCCTCCTTAAACAGTGTTCAAGTCACACGTAGCTTCCACAGTGCGGACTGTGACACCGACCACTCCCTGGTGTGCAGCAAGGTTAGACTCAAACCAAAGAAGCTGCATCACTCCAAGCAGAAGGGCCACCCGCGCATCAACACGAGCAGAATTTCTCATCCACAGCTGTTACAAAAATTTCTAAATTCACTTGGAAAAGCCCTTCAAAACACTCCCACAGGGGATGCTGAGACCAAGTGGGCCCACATCAGAGACGCCATCTATGAGTCAGCTTTGACCACCTATGGCAAACGTGTGAAGAGAAATGCAGACTGGTTTCAATCTCACATTGAAGAGCTGGAACCTGTCATAGCCGCTAAGTGTATTGCACTGTTGAACTACAAGAAAGCCCCCAGTGAGTTAACATCCGTAGCACTTAAAGCAGCCAGAAGCACTGCACAAAGAACAGCCAGGCGCTGCGCAAATGACTACTGGCAACACCTATGCAGTCATATTCAGCTGGCCTCAGACATCGGAAACATCAGAGGAATGTATGATGGCATGAAGAGAGCTTTTGGGCCAACCATCAAGAAGATCGCCCGCCTCAAACCTAAATCAGGGGACATAATCACTGACCAATGCAAGCAAATGGACCGCTGGGTTGAGCACTACCTAGAACTGTACTCCAGGGAGAATGTTGTCACTGAGACTGCCCTCAATGCAGCCCAGCCTCTACCAGTCATGGATGAGCTGGACGTACAGCCAACCAAATCGGAACTCAGTGATGCCATTGATTCTCTAGCCAGCGGAAAACCCCCTGGGAAGGACGGCATTACCCCTGAAATAATCAAGAGTGCCAAGCCTGCTATACTCTCAGCACTCCATGAACTGCTTTGCCTGTGCTGGGATGAGGGAGCAGTACCTCAGGATATGCGCGATGCCAATATCATCACCCTCTATAAAAACAAAGGTGACCGCGGTGACTGCAACAACTACCGTGGAATCTCCCTGCTCAGCATAGTGGGGAAAGTCTTTGCTCGAGTCGCTTTAAACAGGCTCCAGAAGCTGGCCGAGTGCGTCTACCCTGAGGCACAATGTGGCTTTCGAGCAGAGTGATCCACCATTGACATGCTGTCCTCCCTTCGCCAGCTACAGGAGAAATGCCGTGAACAACAGATGCCCCTCTACGTTGCTTTCATTGATCTCACCAAAGCCTTTGAGCTCGTCAGCAGACGTGGTCTCTTCAGACTACTAGAAAAGATCGGATGTCCATCAAAGCTACTAAGTATCATCACCTCATTCCATGACAATATGAAAGGCACAATTCAGCATAGCGGCACCTCATCAGACCCCTTTCCTATCCTGAGTGGCGTGAAACAGCGCTGTGTTCTCGCACCCACACTGTTCGGGATTTTCTTCTCCCTGCTGCACCCACATGCATTCAAGTCTTCAGAAGAAGGAATTTTCTTCCACACAAGATCAGGGGGAAGGTTGTTCAACCTTGCCCGTCTAAGAGCGAAGACCTCATCAGGGAACTCCTCTTTGCTGACGATTCTGCTTTAACATCTCACACTGAAGAGTGTCTGCAGAGACTCATCGACAGGTTTGCGGCTGCCTGCAACGAATTTGGACTAACTATCAGCCTCAAGAAAACGAACATCATGGGACAGGACGTCAGAAATGCTCCATCCATCAATATTGGCGACCACGCTCTGGAAGTGGTTCAAGAGTTCACCCACCTAGGCTCAACTATCACCAGTAACCTGTCTCTCGATGCAGAAATCAACAAGCGCATGGGAAAGGCTTCCACTGCTATGTCCAGACTGGCCAAGAGAGTGTGGGAAAATGGCGCACTGACACGGAACACAAAAGTCCGAGTGTATCAAGCCTGTGTCCTCAGTACCTTGCTCTACGGCAGCGAGGCAGTGGTTAACACCGCAGCCTCACATCTCCAGCGACCCAGGTTCAATTCTGGGTACTGCCTGTGTGGAGTTTGCAAGTTCTCCCTGTGTCTGCGTGGGTTTTCTCCGGGTGCTCCGGTTTCCTCCCACAAGCTGAAAGACTTGCAGGTTGGTAGGTAAATTGGCCATTATAAATTGCCCCTAGTATAGGTAGGTGATAGGGAAATATAGGGACAGGTGGGGATGTGGTAGGAATATGGGATTAGTGTAGGATTAGTATAAATGGGTGGTTAATGGTCGGCACAGACTCGGTGGGCCGAAGGGCCTGTTTCAGTGCTGTATCTCTAAACTAAACATAAACTAAATTAGACGTATGTCAGCCAAGAGTGACATCTCAATTCATTCCATCTTCGCTGCCTCCGGAGAATCCTTGGCATCAGGTGGCAGGACCATATCGCCAACACAGAAGTCCTCGAGGCGGCCAACATCCCCAGTATATACACCCTACTGAGCCAGCGGCGCTTGAGATGGCTTGGCCTCGTGAGCCGCATGGAAGATGGCAGGATCCTCAAAGACACATTGTACAGCGAGCTCGTCACTGGTATCAGACCCACCGGCCGTCCATGTCTCCGCTTTAAAGACGTCTGCAAATGCGACATGAAGTCCTGTGACATTGATCACAAGTCGTGGGAGTCAGTTGCCAGTGATCGTCAGAGCTGGCGGGCAGCCATAAAGGCGGGGCTAAAGTGTGGCGAGTCGAAGAGACGTAGCAGTTGGCAGGAAAAAAGACAGAAGCGCAAGGAGAGAGCCAACTGTGTAACAGCCCCAACTAACAATTTCTTCTGCAGCACCTGTGGAAGAGCCTGTCACTCTAATATTGGCCTTTATAGCCACTCCAGGCGCTGCTTCACAAACCACTGACCACCTCCAGGCGCTTACCCATTGTCTCTCGAGACAAGGAGGCCAAAGAAGAAGAAGAGAAGAAGAAGAACTGCTGGGATTTTCCCGTTGGACCCTGTCGGGCTCGCTCAATGGGAATCTGTTGTGAGCCTGCTGTGTATCTTCAATATCTTGCGACCCAGGGAAACAGCTCAGGATTGGGGAAAGGAGTTGGAAGTCAGTGGTCCTTCCACAAGCTGAGGCGTGTGCATTGGGCCTGTTTCCACATGCTCTTCACATGCCCATTAATCACACAGAGCAAAGGAAGCAGGTGCCTGGCTGCACAGCTGCTGCTATCACACACTGACAGTAAGCTCTTCCCAAGATTTCACTTTACAGCCCTTCTCCTCTAAACCAAGCTCTGCACTCTGCTGTGTATCCCAGCCCAGTAACTCTGTGGCTGGCAGCTCCAGGACTTTGTGAAGGATGCTCTGGGGCGGCACAGTGGCGCAGTGGTTAGCACCGCAGCCTCACAGCTCCAGCGACCCGGGTTCAATTCTGGGTACTGCCTGTGTGGAGTTTGCAAGTTCTCCCTGTGTCTGCGTGGGTTTTCTCCGGGTGCTCTGGTTTCCTCCCACATGCCAAAGACTTGCAGGTTGGTAGGTAAATTGGCCATTATAAATTGCCCCCAGTATAGGTAGGTGGTAGGGAAATATAGGGACAGGTGGGGATGTGGTAGGAATATGGAATTAATGTAGAATTAGTATAAATGGGTGGTTGATGGTCGGCACAGACTCGGTGGGCTGAAGGGCCTGTTTCAGTGCTGTATCTCTAAAATAAAAATAAAAAAATAAAAAATTCTCCTCCAGTTAGTGCGTTTGTTCTACTGCCTGCCAATGTGAAGTCTGGAACTCTCATTGGCCATGCAAGCTGGTTTAGAGGCTAGAAAACCCACCCTCATTTAATTACCACACCCAAGAGCAAGAGGGATACAGTTTTGCTGCAGCAGTTAAAGAGCTGCAACCAGATAAAGTTCAACAGCACTTCTTAACAGGATAGCAGAGGGAGCAGCAGCCTTGGAGGGACTTAGAAGCTGGAAGGATTACTAGCTGCATTCACAGAGGAGCTGGTGTCAGAGTGAGGGCCAGGAGGGGCACACCCAGAGGGGACACCAAAAATAGGAGCTCCCATAGGTGAATGGTGCATGGTGCCTGGAGGGAGATGGCTGTGGGTGTGTGGCCACCACAAGAACTGGCGCACAGTGCAGGAAGAGATTCAATGACCTCACAAGGGCAGTCATGGTACCTTAAGTCTTTGATGCCAATGCACATTTATTACCACTCAGATAACTTCACTCATCTCCTTACCCCTCACACTCTTTCGGGGTGATTTTAACCTACATCAAATTAGTGGGAAACTGATGAGTTCAGATCGACCACCCAGGCTTCAGATTGAACTACTTCACTTTCAAACATAATGTAAAATTTTATCATATTATGATCACTTATCCCTAAAGTTTATTTTACAACATCCAGATATAATGAAACCAGATGTAACCACAGCATCTTTTATACTTTTAACACTGACTCAGCACAATCGAATTTTAAGGCTGTGCTGCCTTGATTCTACCAGCACGAGGATGCAGAGAGGAGCTAATAATGGGGTTGCATCACTGATAAAGAAACCATCCAATTCGACTTCCTCTGTCCTCTCTCCTTGTCTCTTTTTATTGACATGACTATCGGGTATAATAATGCAGAGGTTATGTTGCTGGACGAGTAGTCCAGAGAATGTGAACCCAAATCCCACTGTGACAAGATGAACTCAGTTTAAAAAAAATATGGAAATAAGAAGCTAGTTTCAGTAATGGTAACCATGAAAATACCAGATTGTTCGTTCACTAATGTCCTTTAGGGAAGGAAAACTGCCATCCTTACCCAGTCTGGCCTAAATGTGATTCAGTCCCGTGCCAATAAGGTTGACTCTGAAGTGGTCAAGCAAGCCACTCAATTGTAGCAAACCACTACCAGATGTCTGTGAAGAAGACTCACCACCAGCTTCTTAGGGAAACTGGGGAAAACAATCATTGTCAGAGACGCCCACATCCCAAGAATGAATTTTTAAAAAGTCAATGTTGCTGTAATTCTTCATTCTTTTTCTTAACCCCTTCATCCACCTCTCACATTCTCTAGCTCCTCTCTCCATCCTCATGCTGATGGAATCGAGGTAATACAGCCTCAAAATCTGGTTGTACTGTGTCAGTGTTAAAAGTATGAAAGATGTTATGGTTGTATCTGGTTGCAGGATGTTGTAAACTTTAGGGATGAGTGATCATAATATGATAGGATTTTACATTATGTTTGAAAGTGAGGTAGTTCAATCTGAAGTCAGGGTGTTAAATTTGAACAAAGGAAATTATGAAGGTATGAGGGGCACATTGGCTAAGGTACCTTAAGTCTCTGGTGTCAATACACATTTGTTACCACTCAGATTGCTTCACTCACCTCCTTACCCCTCACACTCTTTAGGGGTGATTTTAACCGACACCAAACTAGTGGGAATGGGTAAAGTGGATTGGGAAAATACATTAAAAGGTATGACAGTATATAGGCAATGGGTAGTCTTTAAAGAAATATTACATAGTTTACAGCAACTATACAGTCCTTCAAGGCACAAAAACCTAGAAAGAAAAGCCATTCAATCTTGGCTAACAAAGGAAGTTAAGGATTGTATAAGGTTAAAAGAAAAGGCCGTTAAAGTTGTCAAAACAAGTAGTAAACCTGAGGATTGGGAGGACTTTGGAATACAGCAAAGGAGGACCAAGAAACTGGGCGGCACAGTGGTGCAGTGGTTAGCACCGCAGCCTCACAGCTCCAGCGACCCGGGTTCAATTCTGGGTACTGCCTGTGTGGTGTTTGCAAGTTCTCCCTGTGTCTGCGTGGGTTTCCTCCGGGTACTCCGGTTTCCTCTCACCACCAAAAGACTTACAGGTTGATAGGTAAATTAGCCATTATAAATTGCCCCTAATATAGGTAGGTGGTAGGAGAATATAGGGACAGGTGGGATTGTGGTAGGAATATGGGATTAGTATAAATGGGTGGTTGATGGTCGGCACAGACTCGGTGGGCCGAAGGGCCTGTTTCAGTGCTGTATCTCTAAAAAAAAACTGATATAGAAAGGGAGAATAGAATATGAATGTAAACTAGCAAAAAACATAAAAACGGACTGTAAAATCTTCTATAGTTACACAAAAGGGAAACACTTGGCTAAGACAAATGTGGGTCCATTACAGGCAGAGTCAGGGGAATGGGGAATGGAGAAATGGCAGAGCAGCTAAATGATTACTTTGTGTCTGTCTTCACTGAGGAAGTTACAAGAAATCTCCCAGAATTGGAGATCCAAGGGATTTGGGGGAATGAGTAATTGAAGGAAATTAATATTAGTAAGAAGGTTGTATTGGAGAAATTAAAGGGGCTGAAGATAAGTCCCCAGGACCTGATATTCTACATCCCAGAGTATTGAAAGAGGTAGCTATGGGGTTAGTGGATGCATTGTGATCATCTTCCAAAATTCTATAGATTCTGGAGCAGTTCCTGCAGATTGGAAGGTTCACAAATGTCACCCCACTATTTAAGAAGGGAAGGAGAGAGAATACAGGGAACTACTGGCGTGTTAGCCTTACATCAGTAGTAGGGAAAATGCTCGAAGGATGTGATAAATGGACACTTGGATAATAATGATCTGATTGGGCATAGTCAATATGGATTTATGAATGGAAAATCATGTTTGACAAACCTGTTGCCGTTTTTTTAGGATGTTCCTAACAGAATTGATAAAGGGGAGTCGGTAGACGTAGTACAGTTGGATTTTCAGAAGGCTTTTGATAAAGTCCCCCACAGGAGATTGGTTAGCAAAAATTAAAGCACATGGAATAAGAGGTAATGTACTGGCATGGATTAAGGATTGGTTAACAGGCAGAAAACGGAGAGTAGGAATAAACGGATCATTCTCGTGTTGGCAGGCTGTGACCAATGGGGTACTGCAAGTATTAGTTCTTGGGCCTGAGCTGTTCACAATATAAATCAATGATTTGGATGTGGGGGCCAAATGTAATATTTCCAAGTTCGCGAGTGATACAAAACTAGGTGGAAATGTGTGTTGTGTGGAAGATGCAAAGTGGCTTCAAGGGGATTTGGACAGACTTAGTGAGTGGGCAAGAACATGGCAGAGGAAATATAATGGGAGAAAATATGAGGTTATCCACTTTGGTAGGAGGAATAGATGTGCAGAGTATTTTTTAAATGGTAAGAGGTTAGAAAGTGTAGATGTACAAAAGGACCTGGGTGTCCTTGTCAATAAATCACTGAAAGCTAACATGCAGGTGCAGCAAAAAATCGGGAAGGCTAATGGTATGTTAGCCTGTATCGCAAGAGGATTTGAGTACAGGAGTAGTGAAGTCTTGTTTCAGTTGTATAGAACCTTGGATAGACTGCACCTGGAATACTGTGTGCAATTTTGGTCCCCTTACCTTAGGAAGGATGTTATTGCCACAGAGGGAGTGCAATGAAGACTCACCAGACTTGTTCCCGGGATGGTGGGACTGTCCTATGAAGAGAGATTGGGGAAACTGGGCCTGTATTCTCTAGAGTTTCGAAGAATGAGAGGTGATCTCATTGAAACCTACAAAATACTTAAAGGGATAGACAGGGTAGATGCAGCTAAGATGTTTCCCCTGGTTGTGGAGTCTAGAACCAGGGGACACAATTTTAAAGTGAGGGGGAAGCCAATTAGAACAGAGATGAGGAGAAATTTCTTTACTCAGAGGGTTGTGAATCTTTGGAATTCTGTACCCCAGAGGGTTGTGGAAGCTCAGTCATTGAGTATGTTTAAAACAGAGATTGACAGATTTCTAAATACCAATGACATAAGGGGATATGAGGATAGTGTAGGAAAAAGGCATTAAAGTGGATGATCAGCCACGATCATATTGAATGGCGGAGCAGGCTCGATGGGCTGAATGGCCTACTCCTGCTCCTATAAACCAGAGTTTAGAAGTTCTATATGGCGGGTGGTGCATGTGTGCCCCTCATCTATCACCCACCATATGGAATTGTAATATTCAACAGTCTCATATTTGATTTAGGGTCATACGCTTATTGTCGTTTGCTCTGTCTTGCTCAGCAATGTATGGCACCAACAGTCTGGAAGGACTCTTCACCAGCACTGTTTAAAGGTTAGTTGCCAGTTTGTCCTTTTAAGCTGTCAGTTAACATTTCATTTTGGCTATTTTCTGTGTTCTAACTTCTGGGAACAGCATTATTCTAGTGCTGGATAGTTTCTGTTTGCTTTGGAAAGAGATTATCCCAGTCACGGGTGGTCTGGCAGGGCTGCCTTTGGGGGTGGACAAAGAGGGAAGAGGTGGTGATGTAGTGGTAATATTAGTGATACTAGTAATCCTATAGCCTGGAAATACTCAGCAGGTCAGGCAGCATCTGCGGAGAGAGAAGCAGAGTTAACATTTCAGGTCAGTGACCTCTCATCAAACTGTTCTGATAAAAAGTCACAGACCTGAAACATTAACTCTGTTTCTCTCTCCACAGATGCTGCCAAACCTGCTGAGTATTTCCAGCACTTTCTGTTTTTATTTCAGATTTCCAGCATCTGCAGTATTTTGCTTTTATATTACTGTAGCCAGGGGACATGGGTTCAAATCCCAACTTGGCAGCTGGTGGAATTTAAATTCAAACAATAATTACATAATTTTTTTAAAAATTGCAATTGAAAGCTAGTCTCAGTAATGGTGCCTTGAAACTATCATTGATTTGTCATAAAAGCCCATCTGGTTCACTAATGTCCTTTAGGGAAGGAAATCTGCCATCCTTACCTGGTCTGGCCTACATGTGACTCCAGAACCACAGCAACTTCACTGACCTGAAACGTTAACTCTGCTTCTGCCAGACCACCTGTGACTGGAATAACCTCTTTCCAAAGCAAATAATCCAGCACTAGAATAATGCTGTTCCCAGAAGTTGGAATTCATTTATGAAACACAGAAACACAGACTCTTAACTGCCCTCTAAAATGGCCTAGCTCAGTTCAAGGGCAATTAGGGATGGGCAGCAAATGCTGGCCTTGCCACTGATGCCCACATCCGATGAAAGAATTAACAAAAGAAAAGGAGGGCAGGAGCAGTTGCGACAATGAGGAGGAGGGCACTGCACAGGAGGCCATACCCAGCACCTCTCCGATATGAACATCACTGAGGGCAATGCATGAGGCACCTTCACTTTACCAAGGAGGCTGTAACTGAGCTATGTCATCTGCCGCAGCCACAACATCAGGGTAGGTATTATAACCCCAGGAAGATCATTAACACGAAAAATCCAGACCAATTGAATGAATTACATGACAAGATTTCATGTTTTAAGATTTTTATTGTAACAACTAAACTGAAATAAATCCCCTGTTAACTAAATAGCACTTTGTAAGTAGCTGATACCTCAAATTACAAACAAAGGTATTTATTTTCTTCACTTATTCAACACTTGAAAACCTCACACCACACTTATACATTACACAGTTCTTTTTGATGGAAATTCTTTGTGGTTAAATAATCCCAAATTCCTCCCAGTTACAATGGGTTGGATCTCCCAAACTTTTCAATATTCTCTTTGTTCACTTCTCCGAGCCCTTCCGACCTGGACATCCGTGGATAATGTGATTTCTGGTGATCCTGTGGGTCCTTCATTCCTTTGCAAGCTTCGACTCTCAAAACTGGTTCAAGTCTTCACAGCCTTTCGCTGTATATTGTCAGACAACAGGCATTCCCTCTCTCTCTCTCTCGCCAGCTATCACCGCTGGGTGTCTTCTCTCACAGCTTGCCTTGAGGCCGCAGCCTGATGGGTTTCCTTCTTACACCCCGTTTGCCTTCAGAAAGTCTGTTAAAATTATTTGGACTTAGAAATCAACAGTTTATTGTTCGGCTGTAAAATACAGAGGCAATAAGTCTGGGCCCACAAAGCCATTCGGGCCTTTCCATTATCCCCAGGTGTTAACACCTGCCTGGTTCATTTGCAGTTCTCAATTACTTACTCCTTGTTTTACGATCCAAACGTCGAGGCGAGTGAAACTCATTGTTCTTCAGGTGCTGGTGCTGTAGTATCTGGCTTTTAGAGGACAGTCTTTGATCTGTGTTCTCTGTTCTCCTGGTAACCTTTCGCAGAGTGGAGGTGAACAGCTGCCCTTCCGGATTCCACCTTGAACTTTTAAAAATTACAATTTTTAAGACATAATCATGTTACAAGGTCCAGCGTTCATAACGTCAGGGACAACATGCAGCACCTAACAAGCACCAGCTCAGATACTGCTGTTCTACTTCAGAAAGTCAATGGTGAATGATAGAACTGGAGCCAAAGCTTTCACACTTTTATATTTATTTACAGAATTACACATTACAAGCATACATCTTCTAACCCAACAACCACAGATTTAGGTTCAAGTGAATCTCCAGTTAATTTCCACCACCTGCATTCAATTAAATGCAATTAATATACAATTAACAACTGGCACTATGCACATGTTAGAGGGTAGGTATGGATCTGGAGTGCTCTGCGTGAAAGGGTGGTAAAGCAGATTCAACAGTAGCTTTCAAAAGAGAATTGGGTACATAATTAAAAAGAAAAATTTTACAGGGTTATGGGGAAAGAGCAGGGCAGTTTAAGGAATTGAATCCTTTTAGCCTCAGTATCATTCTGGTGAGTTTGCACTGCGTATCCTCCAAAGACAATTGATGCTTCCTCAGGAGCAGTGCCCAGAACTGAAGGTAATTCTCCAAATAGGGTCTGACTAACCTCAATACAACTGAGGCTATAGTATTCCAGTCTCCTTTGAGAAAAAGATGAACATTGCCATGGTCTTTTTAATTATTTTTGTACCTGCCCACCGTTTTTTGTGATTTCTGTTCACAGACCTATAAATCTCTCTGCTCCTCCACAGCTCCCAGCCTCCTGCTGTTTAGAAAATACTCTGATCACTTTCTTGGTTCCAAAGTGGACGATTTCACATTTCCCCACATTGAACTTCATCTGCTACAGTGTTGCCCACTCACTTAATCTATTAATGTTCCTTTGCAACTGTTTGCTCCCATCTGCACTATTTACTGTGCCACTTAGATTAGTGTCATCAGCAAACCTGGATGATAATGTTCTCTATTCCTTCATCTTCTTCTTCTTCTTTGGCCTCCTTATCTCGAGAGACAATGGGTAAGCGCCTGGAGGTGGTCAGTGGTTTGTGAAGCAGCTCCTGGAGTGGCTATAAAGGTCAATTCTAGAGTGACAGACTCTTCCACAGGTGCTGCAGATAAAATTGGTTGTCAGGGCTGTTACACAGTTGGCTCTTCCCTTGCACTTCTGTTTTTTTTCCTGCCAACTGCTAAGTCTCTTTGACTCGCCACACTTTAGCCCCGCCTTTATGGCTGCCCACCAGCTCTGGCGATCGTTGGCAACTGACTCCCAGGACTTGTGATCAATGTCACAGGAATTCATGTCACGTTTGCAGACGTCTTTAAAGCGGAGACATGGACAGCCGGTGGGTCTGATACCAGTGACGAGCTCACTGTACAATGTGTCTTTGGGGATCCTGCCATCTTCCATGCGGCTCACGAGGCCAAGCCATCTCAAGCGCCGCTGGCTCAGTAGGGTGTATATGCTGGGGATGTTGGCCGCCTTGAGGACTTCTGTGTTGGAGATACGGTACTGCCATCTGATGCCAAGGATTCTCCGGAGGCAGCGAATATGGAATGAATTGAGGACTCGCTCTTGGCTGACATACGTTGTCCAGGCCTCGCTGCCGTAGAGCAAGGTACTGAGGACACAGACTTGATACACTCAGACTTTTGTGTTCCGTGTCAGTGCGCCATTTTCCCACACCCTCTTGGCCAGTCTGGACATAGCAGTGGAAACCTTTCCCATGCGCTTGTTGATTTCTGCATCGAGAGACAGGTTACTAGTGATAGTTGAGCCTGGGTAGGTGAACTCTTGAACCACTTCCAGAGCGTGGTCGCCAATATTGATGGATGGGCTTAGTCATTTATAAATATAGTGAAAAGCTGAGGTCCCAGTACAGAACACTGAGAGTCATATCCTGCTGATTGTGGGGAGTATATACTCCTTGTATCCAAACTTCTAACCAATTCCCTACTTGTGTCACCGGGCTGCCTTTGTTTTTTTAATTCGTTCATGGGATGTGGGTGTTGCTGGCTAGGCCTGCGTTTATTGCCCATCCCTAATTGCCCTTGAGAAGGTTCTTGAACCGCTGCAGTCCATGTGGGGTAGGTACACCCACAGTGCTGTTAGGGAGGGAGTTCCAGGATTTTGACCCAGTGACAGTGAAGGAACGGCGATATAGTTCCAAGTCAGGACGGTGTGTGGCTTGGAGGGAAACTTGCAGGTGGTGGTGTTCCCTTGCAGTTGCTGCCCTTGTCCTTCAGGCGGTTGATATCATGGGTTTGGAAGTTGCTGTCGAAGGAGCCTTGGTGAGTTGCTTGTAGATGGTACACACTGCTGCTACTGTGCGTCGGTGGTGGAGGGAGTGAATGTTTGTGGATGGGGTGCTAATCAAGCGGGCTGCTTTGTCCTGGATGGTGTTGAGCTTCTTGAGTGATGTTGGAGCTGCACCTATCTAGGCAAGTGGAGAGTATTCCATCACACTCCTGACTTGTGCCTTGTACAAGTGGACAGGCTTTGGGGAGTCAGGAGGTGAGTTACTCACTGCAAAATACCCAGCCTCTGACCTGTTTTCGTAGCCACAATATTTTGGTGGCTGCTTCAGTTCAGTTTCTGGTCAGCAGTAACATTCAGGATGTTAATGGTGGGGGATTCAGCAATGGTAATGCCATTGGAAGTCAAGGGGCAATGGTTAAATTCTCTCTTGTTGGAGATGTTCATTGCCTGGCACTTGTGTGGTGCGAATGTTACTTGCCACTTATCTGCGCAAGCCTGGATGTTGTCCAGGTCTTGCTGCATGTGGGCATGAACTGCTCCAGGATCTGAGGAGTTGTGAATGAAACTGTACGCTGTGCAATCATAGAATCATAGAATGGTTACAGCACGGAAGGAGGCCTTTCAGCCCATCATGTCTGTGTCACTTCCTGCAAGAGCAAATCAGCGAGTCCCACACTCACGTCTTTTCCTTGTAGCACTGCAAATTTTTTCTCTTCAGGTGCTTATCCAATTCCCTTTTGAAAACCACAATTGAACCTGCCTCCACCATACTCTCAGGCAGTGCATTCCAGATCCCAACCACTCTATGTGTAAAAATGTTTTTCCTCTTGTCGTTGTTGCTTCCTTTGTCAATCATCTCAAATTGGTGTCCTCTGGTTCTTGACCCTTCCGTTAGCAGGAACAGTTTCTCCCCATCTACTCTGTCCAGACCCCTCATGATTTTGAACATCTCTATCAAATCTCCTTTCAACCTTCTCTTCTCTAAGGAGAACAATCCTAGCTTCTCCAATCTATCCACGTAACTGAAGTCTCTCATCCATGAAACCATTCTTGTAAATCTTTTCTGTACCCTCTCTAAAACCTCCATATCCTTCCCAAAGTGCGATGCCCAGAATTAGACATAATACTCCAGTTGAGGCTGAACCAGTGTTTTATAAAGGTTCATCAAACTTCCTTTTGTAAACTATGCCTCTATTTATAAAGCCTAGGATCCTCTATGCTTTTTTAACCACTTTCTCAACCTGCCTGTCACCTTCAACAATTTGTACACATATAACCTCGGGTCTCTCTGTTCCTGTGTATCTGTGCTGCCATTGTCCCTTTTATTCGATGGCCTTCAACTTTGCTGGCAAACTTATTATGTGGCACTATATCAAGTGCCTTTTGGAAGTCCATGTACACCACATCAACTGTATTACCCTCATCAACCCATGTTACCTCAACTTAATCAAGTTAGTTAAACACAATTTGTGCTGGATTTTCTTAACTGACTGGCATGTAGTTTCTGGGCTTATTGAAAAAGGGTGTAATATTTGCAATTCTCCATTGCTCTGGCACCATCCCTGTATCTAAGGAGGATTGAAAGATTATGGCCAATACCTCCGCAAATTCTAACCTTAATTCCCTCAGCATCCTCAAATGCATTCCATCCGGTCCTGGTGACTTATCAACTTTAAGTACAGCCTGCCTTTGTAATACCTCCTTTTTATCAATTGTTAGCCCATCCAGTGTCTCAACTACCTTCTGTTTTACTGTGACTGGCAGCATCTTCTTCCATGATCAAGACAAATGTGAAGTGTTGTTACGACCGAGGCAGGAGGAGTGCACTGCCTTTCTCTAGCCGAGGATGTCGTGGATAGCACGTTTAGTGAGGTGGTCACACCACAGGTAATGGCTGCACAGGCAGAAAAGAGTTGGGTGACCACCAGGCAGAGTAGTAGGTGCAGGCAGGTAGTGCAGGAGTCCCCTGTGGCCATCCCCCTCTAAAACAGATATATCACTTAGAATACTGTTGGGGGGGGGCTGGCCTCCCAGGGGAAAGCAGCAACAGCCAAGTTCGTGGCACCACGGCTGGCTCTGCTGCACAGGAGGGATGAAAAAGACTGGGAGAGCCATAGTGATAGGAGATTCAATTGTAAGGGGAACAGCCAGGCGTTTCTCTGGCCGTAAACAATACTCCAGGATGGTATGTTGCCTCCCTGGTGATACCAACGACATAGGTAGAAAAAGAGATGAGGTCCTGCAAGATGAATTTAAGGAGTTAGGAGCTAAATTAAAAAGCAGGACTTCAAAGGTAGTAATCTCAGGTTTACTTCCTGTGCCACGTGTTAGTGAGTATAGGAACAGGAGAATAGACCACTGGAAGGGTGCTTTTCTGAATGGAGGGCTGTGACTAGTGGTGTTCCGCACGGATCAGTGCTGGGACCTTTGCTGTTTGTAGTATATATAAATGATTTGGAGGAAAATGTAGCTGGTCTGAATTGCGGATAGTGATGAGGATTGTCAGAGTATACAGCAGGATATAGATCAGTTGGAGACTTGGGCGGAGAAATGGCAGATGGCGTTTAATCCAGACAAATGTGAGGTAATGCATTTTGGAAGGTCTAATACAGGTGGGAAGTATACAATAAATGGCAGAACCCTTAGGAGTATTGACAGGCAGAGAGATCTGGGCGTACAGGTCCACAGATCACTGAAAGTGGCAACACAGGTGGATAAGGTATACGGCATGCTTGCCTTCATCGGTCGGGGCATACAGTATAAAAATTGGCAAGTCATGCTGCGGCTGTACAGAACCTTAGTTAGGCCACACTGGGAATATTGCGTACAATTCTGGTCGCCACACTACCAGAAGGATGTGGAGGCTTTGGAGAGGGTACAGAAGAGGTTTACCAGGATGTTGCCTGGTCTGGAGGGTATTAGCTATGAGGAGAGGCTGGATAAACTCGGATTGTTTTCACTGGAACGACGGAGGTGGAGGGGGCGTCATGATAGAGGTTTACAAAGTTATGAGTGGAATGGACAGAGTGGATAGTCAGAAGCTTTTTCCCATGGTGTCAGTTACTAGGCGACATAGGTTTAAGGTGCGAGGGGCAAAGTTTAGAGGGGATGTGCGAGGCAAGTATTTTACACAGAGGGTGGTGAGTGCCTGGAACTTGCTGCCGGGGGAGGTGGTGGAAGCAGGTACGATAGCGACGTTTAAGAGGCATCTTGACAAATACATGAATAGGCTGGGAATGGAGGGATACGGACCCCGGGAATGCAGAAGATTTTAGTTTAGACAGGCATCAAGATCGGCACAGGCTTGGAGGGCCAAATGGCCTGTTCCTGTGCTGTACTGTTCTTTGTTCATTGAATGCGTGGCTGGAAAAATGGTGCAGGATGGAGGGATTTAGATTCCTGGGACAGGGGACCGGTTCTGGGGAAGGTGGGACCTGTACAAGCGGGAGGGGTTACACCCAGGCAGGACCGGAATCGATGTCCTCGCAGGGGCATTTGCTAGTGCTGTTGGGGAGGATTTAAACGAGAATGGCAGGGGAATGGGAACCTGAGCGGGGAGACTTAGGAAGAGGAAGCAAGGATAGAAATGAAAGACAGGAAACAAAAAAGCAAAAGTGGAATGCATAGAAATCGAGGGGAAGAAACAAATAGGGCCATAGTGCAAAATGATGCTAAGATGACTCAGAATGTTAAAAAGACAAGCCAAAAGGCATTGTGTCTCAAATCGCGGAGTATTCGCAATAAGCTAGGCGAATTAACCGTGCAAATGGATATGATATAGTTGCGATTATGGAGACATTGCTGCAGGGTGACCAAGGATAGGAACTGAACATCCAGGTGTATTCAATATTTAAGAAGGACAGGCAAAAAAGGAAAGGAGGTGGAGTAGCGTTGTTAGTAAAAGAGGAAATCAATACAGTAGTGAGGAAGGATATTAGCTCAGAGAATCCTGATGTGGAATCTGTATGGGTGGAGCTAAGAAACACCAAGGGGCAGTAAACATTGGTGGGGGTTGTATATAGACCCCCAAACAGCAGTGGTGATGGAGAGGATAGCATTAAACAGGAAATTAGAGATGCATGCAATAAGGGTGCAACTGTAATTATGGGTGAGTTTAATCTACATATAGATTGGGCAAACCAAATTAGCAGTAAATACTGTAGAGGAGGAATTCTTGGTGTGCGTACGCGATGGTTTTTTGGGCCAATACGTTGAGGAACCAACAAGAGAACAGGCCATCCTAGACTGGGTATTGTGTAATGAGAAAGGATTAGTTAAACATCTTGTTGTGCTGGGTCCCTTGGGGAAGAGCGACCATAACATGTTAGAATTCTTCATTAAGATGGAAAGTGAGAGGGTTGATTCCGAGACTTGGGTCCTGAATCTAAACAAAGGAAACTATGAAGGTATGAGGCGCGAGTTGGCTATGATAGTTTGGGGAACGTCACTTAAAGGGTTGACAGTGGATAGGCAATGGCTAGCATTTAAAGAGTGCATGGATGAATTACAATAATTGTTCATTCCTGTCTGGTGCAAAAATAAAACAGAAACGGTGGCTCAACCATGGCTTACAAAAGAAATTAGGGATAGTATTAGATCCAAGGAGGAGAAATATAAAATGGCCAGAACAAGCAGCAAACCTGTGGATTAGGAGCAGTTTAGAATTCAGCAAAGGAGGACAAAGGGATTGATTAAGAAGGGGAAAATAGAGTATGAGAGTAAGCTTGCAGAGAATATAAAAACTGACTGTAAAAGCTTCTATAGATATGTGAAGAGAAAAAGATTAGTGAAGACAAATGTCGGTCCCTTACAGTCAGAAATGGAGGAATTTATAATGGGGAATGAAGAAATGGCAGACCAATTAAATACATACTTTGGTTCTGTCTTCACAAAGAAGGACACAAATTACTTCCCAGTAATGTTGTGGAACATAGGCTCTGGTGGGAAGGAGGAACTGTATGAAATCAGTATTCGTAGGGAAATGGTATTAGGGAAATTGATGAGATTGAAGGCCGATAAATCCCCAGGGTCTGATAATCTACACCCCAGAGTACTTAAGAAAGTGGCCCTCGAAATAGTAGATGCATTGCTGGTCATTTTTCAAAATTCTGTAGACTGTGGAACAGTTCCAACGGATTGGAGGGTAGCTAATGTAACCCCACTATTTAAAAAAGGAGGTAGAGAGAAAACAGAAAATTATAGACCAGTCAGCCTGACATCAGTAGTGGAGAAAATGCTAGAGTCCATTATCAAAGATGTAATAGCAGAGCACTGGGAGAACAATGACAGGATCGGACAAAGTCAACACAGATTTACGAAAGGGAAATCATTGACAAATCTACTGGAATTTTTTGAGGATGTAACTAGTAGAATAGATAAGGGAGAACCAGTGGATGTGGTGTATTTGGGCTTTCAGAAGGCTTTTGATAAGGTCCCACATAAGAGATTAGCATGCAAAATTAAAGCACATGGGATTGGGGGTAAGGTACTGACATGGATAGAGAACTGGTTGGCAGACAGGAAACAAAGAGTAGGAATTAACGGGTCTTTTTCCGAGTGGCAGGCAGTAACTAGTGGGGTATCGCAGGGATCAGTGCTAGGACCCCAGCTATTCACAATATATATTAATGATATAGATGAGGGAATTCAATGTAATATGTCCAAGTTTGCAGATGACACAAAGCTGGGTGGGAGTGTGAGCTGTGAGGAGGATGCAGAGAAGCTCCAGTGTGATTTGGACAGGTTGAGTGAGTGGGCAAATACATGGTAGATGCAGTATAATGTGGATAAATGTGAGGTTATCCACTTTGGTGGCAAAAACAGAAAGGCAGATTATTATCTGAATGGCAATAGATTGGGAAAGGGAGAGGTGCAGCGAGACCTGGGTGTCCTTGTGCACCAGCCTCTGAAAGTAAGCATGCAGGTGCAGCAGGCAGTTAAGAAGGCAAATGGCATGTTGGCCTTCATAGCGAGAGGATTCGAGTACAGGAGCAAGGATGTCTTGCTGCAATTATACAGGGCCTTGGTGAGACCACATCTGGAGTATTGTGTGCAGTTTTGGTCTCCTTATCTGAGGAAGGATGTTCTTGCTATGGAGGGAGTGCGGTGAAGGATCACCAGACTGATTCCTGGGATGGCAGGACTGACATTTTGTTTTTAGAGATACAGCACTGAAACAGGCCCTTCGGCCCACCGAGTCTGTGCCGACCATCAACCACCCATTTATACTAATCCTACATTCCTACTACATCCCAACTGTCTCTATATTTCCCTACCACCTACCTATACTAGGGGCAATTTATAATGGCCAATTTACCTACCAACCTGCAAGTCTTTTGGATGTGGGAGGAAACCGGAGCACCCGGAGAAAACCCATGCAGACACAGGGAGAACTTGCAAACTCCACACAGGCAGCACCCAGAATTGAATCCGGGTCCCTGGAGCTGTGAGGCTGCGGTGCTAACCACTGCGCCACTGTGCCGCCCATATGAAGAGAGATTGGGTTGGTTAGGCTTGTATTCACTAGAGTTTAGAAGAATGAGAGGGGATCTCCTAGAAACCTACAAAATTCTAACAGGACTGGACAGACTAGATGCAGGAAGGATCTTCCCGATGGCGGGGGAGTCCAGGACCAGAGATCACAGTCTAAGGATAAGGGGTAAGCCATTTAGGACTGAGATGAGGAGGAATTTTTTCATCCAGAGAGTGGTGAACCTGTGGAATTCTCTACCACAGAAAGCAGTTGAGGCCAAATCATTAAATATATTCAAGAAAGAGTTAGATATAGTTCTTAGGGCTAAAGGGGTCAAGGGAGAAAGTGGGAACAGGGTACTGAGTTTGGAGGATCAGCCATGATCGTATTGAATGGCGGTGCAGGTTCGAAGGGCCGAATGGCCCACTCCTGCTCCTATTTTCTATGTTTCTAGTTCCACTTCTCCATAGGTCACAACATATATTTAAATGTTTACCCAGTTACCGATATGGTCAATCAGAGACTCTTTTTATCCCAGAATGAAATACACCAACCAGGTTTCCGTAATAAACAACAAAATTATCAGTTTATTATAAAACAAGACTAACCAGTAACGAAGCAAAGCATTAACACACAGATTGAAATATGAAAATTCCTTTTTACCTTGGCACCTCACACACACACACACACACACACCGGCTAACCGAAAAATAGAGATTTTTTTCTTTAGAGCTCTGTTACAAATAAAAGACAAAAAAGAATACTTTGGCCAAATACTTGCTAATTTTTGAAGAAACAAGGAGATGATATGGAAAGATGTCAGTTGTCCCTTTTTGGTTCGGCGTCCCAAATATGCGTAGACGGCTGTCACTGGGATCTTCTTAGAGCAGCTCTTTTCAGGTGATGTTGAAGATCAGTTTGGCAGTCTTTCCAGAAGAAATGCAGCAACAAGGGTTTCCGGCAGTCTTTACAAGAGGAATGCAGCATCAATTTCTCTATTTCTTACACTCGTTTCTAAGAGCTTCTCAATGAAATGGAAAAGCTGGCAGGCTTTTCAAAGAGATGGAAAAAGGCTTAGCTGGGGTTTTGTCCTTGGCAGGTTGATTTTTAAACTCCTTTCCAAACACTGTCCAAGGCGACACAAAAACAATGGGTTGGATTTTAAGGAGCCCTCGACATTAGGATCTGTGGCGGGGAGGGGACGAAGTGGGCGGGGGGGGTGGGGTGCCTGAAGATGGCCCCAGATGTGGCCCGCCACGGACCGCGATGCCGGCAGGGCCCCGCCCGATCCTCATCCAGGAAGCTCTGGATTTGTCTTTCCTACCTTTCCCTCCTGTGGGAATGTACATTGACTGTAACTGAACTATATCGTCTTTAAAGGGAGCCCATTGATCCATTGCAAAAAAAAGAACATTAGAAATAGGAGCAGGAGTAGTCCATTCGACCCCTCATGCCTGCTCTACTGTTCAATAAAATCATGGCTGATCTGATTGTGGCTTTAACTCCACTTCCTGCCTGCCCTTTATTACCCTTTACTCCCTTGTAGATCAAAAATCTGTCCAGCTCAGCCTTGAATATACTCAATGACCCAGCATTCCACTTCTCTCTGGAGAAGAAAAAGGGTGGTGATACCAAATCTAGAGCCGCCTGGTTATCTAGAAGCTTACAGGGCAAGATAAAGTAGAAAAAGAAAGCTTATGATGGTCACAAAAAAACATAATACTTTAGAAAGCCTAGAGGAGTATAGAAAGTGCAGGGGTGAAGTAAGAAAAGAAATTATGAAAGCAAAGAAAGGACATGAAAAAATATTGGCAGGTAAAATCAAGGAAAACCCAAAGATGTTTTATCAGTATGTTAAGAGCAAGAGAATGACTAAGGAAAGGTTAGGGCCTATCAGAGATGTACAAGGGAATTTATGCATGGATGCAGAACTTGTGGGCAGGGTTCTTAATGAGTTTTTTGTCTCTGTTTTCACAAAGGAGAGGAATGATGCAAACATTGTAATAAAAGAGGAGGAGTGTGTAATATTAGATATGATTAACATAATGAAAGAAGAAGTACTAGAGGGTTTAACATTCCTGAAAGTGGATAAATCACCAGGGCCAGATGTATTGCATCCCAGGCTGTTAAAGGAAGCCAGGGAGGAAATAGCAGATGCTCTGAGGAACATCTTCAAATTCTCACTGGATGCGGGCGAGGTACCAGATGATTGGAGGTCTGCGAACGTTGTACCATTGTTTAAAAAGGGTGCAAAGGATAGGCCAAACAATTCTAGGCTGGTCAGTCTGACCTCGGTTGTGGGCAAATTATTAGAATCAATTCTGAGAGATTGGATAAACTGCCATTTAGAAAGGCAGGAATTAATCAGGGATAGTCAGCATGGATTTGTTAAGGGAAGGTCGTGTCTTACTAACTTAATTGAATTTTTTGAGGAAGTAACAAGGAGGATTGATGAGGGTAGTGTAGTCGATGTGGTCTACATGGATTTTAGTAAGACATTAAACAAGGTCCCACATGGCAGAGTGGTCAGAAAAATAAAAGCCCAAGAGATACAGGGGAAGGTGGCAAGTTGGATCCAAAATTGGCTCAGTGACAGCAAACAAAGGGTCGACGGATGTTTTTGCGAATGGAAGGTGGTTTCCAGTGGCGTTTCACAGGGCTCAGTGTTGGGTCCCTTGCTCTTTGCAGTATATATTAATGATTTGGACTTAAATGTGGGAGGCATGATTGGGAAATTTGACACAAAAATTGGCCATGTAGTTGATAGTGAAGAGGATAGCTGTAGACTCCAGAATGATATCGATGGTTTGGTTGAGTGGGTGGAAAAGTGGCAAATGGAATTCAATCCAGAGAAGTGTGAGGTAATGCATTTGGGAAGGGCAAACAAAGCGAGGGAATACACAATAAACGGGAGGATACTGAAGAAGTGAGAGACATTGGAGTGCATGTCCACAGGTCCCTGAAGGTGGCAGGACAGGTAGATAGAGTGGTGAAGAAGGCATATGGAATGCTTTCCTTTATTGGCCGAGGTATAGAATACAAAAGCAGGGATGTAAAGCTGGAACCGTATAAAACACTGGTTAGGCCTCAGTTGGAGTATTGCGTACAGTTCTGGTCACCATGTTACAGGAAGGACATAATTGCTCTGGAGAGAGTACAGAGGAGATTTACAAGAATGTTGCCAAGGATCGAAGGTTGCAGCTATGAGGAAAGATTGGATTGGCTAGGGTTGTTTTCCTTAGAACAGAGGGGGCTGAGGGGCGACTTAATTGAGGTGTACAAAATTATGAGGGGCCTAGATAGAGTAGACAGGAAGGACCTGTTTCCCCAGGCAGAGAGGTCAATTACCAGGGGGCACAGATTTAAGGTGATTGGCAGAAGGATTAGAGGGGAGATGAAGAAAAACTTTTTCACCCAGAGGGTGGTGGGTGTCTGGAATTCACTGCCCGGATCAGTGGTGGAGGCAGAAACCCTCAATTCATTTAAAAAGGTACCTGGACCTGCACCTGAAATCTGTAACCTGCAAGGGTACCGACCAGGTGTTGGAAGTTGGGATTAGATTGGGCAGCTAGTTTTTTCAGCCAGTGCAGACACAATGGGCTGAATGGCCTCTTTCTGTGCCTTAACTTTTCTATCGTTCTATGGTTCATTCTGCAGTCTCTCTCCATGTAAATAACATTCTTCCTGCCAAAGTGGACAACCTCACATTTTCCCACATTATACTCCATCTGCCAAATTTTTGCCCACTCACTTAACATTTCTATATCTCTTTGCAGACACATTGGGCTGAATTTTACGCCGCCCAGCGGGTTGGATGGTGGCGTGGGGGCGGCTTAAAATTGAGCAGGAGACTCTGGGAGGCCTACCCGCCCCGCTCCCGCCTCCGGTCAACTTTACAGCGTCGGGGAGGTGGTGGTTGGTGGGGGTGGATACGGCCCGCCCGCCCGAGGCCAATCAAGGCCCTTAAGTGGCAACTTAACGGCCACTCAAGGGCCCTTGCCCGCCTCCACTGGTATTTTACCCATGGCAAGCGGACGTGCTGGGGATGTGAAAGTCCGCTCAGCGATAGCTGCTGGCCTTTCCGTGCGCTGGGGGGGGGGGGAGGTGCCTGGCAATTGGGCACAGGGCTTCCCCCATCTCCCAACCCATCCCTGGGACCCAAGAGGACCCCCCAAACAACAGCCTCACCAGGGAAGGACCGATCTCCCTGGTGAGGCATGCCCAACATACCTGGACTCCTGGCTCCATCTGGCCGGCTGGGCTGCAGTCCCAGCTGTGGCCACCACTCCTGGGACTGAGAGCTGTCGGCCCACTGATTGGCTGGCAGCTCACTGAGGCGGGACCTCCTCCCTCATGCGGGTGGAAGTCCCGCCTCGGGACAATTAAATCCCGGGCACCTGTAAAATGCGGGACGGATCCTGGGCTAGGCGGAAGCGGATTTGCCACCGACTTTTACGTCGGTCACGAATTCCAGTCCGCCTAAGGTAAAGTCCAGCCCATTGTATCCTCCTCACTGCTTGCGTTCCTATCTGTAGTATTGTCTGCAAATTTAGCCGCTTCATCCAAGTCGTTAATATAGATAGTTATAGTGAGACCCCAGCACTGATCCCTGTGGCACTCCACTGGTTACAGTTTGCTAACCTGAAAATACCCAATTTATCCAAACTCTCTGTTTCCTGTTAGTTAGCCAATCCTCTATCTATCTAATATATTACCCCCAACACCATGAGCTCTTAACTTGTGTAGTAACTTTTTATGTGGCACCATCGCAAATGCCTTTTGGAAATCCAAATACACTACATCTACTGGTTCCCCTTTATCCACCCTGCTTGTCACATCCTCAGAGAACTCTAATAAATTTCTCAAACACGATTGCCCTTTCATAAAACCATGTTGACTCCGCCTAATTGCATTATGAGTTTCTAAATGTCTTGCTCGTACTTCCTTCTCATCCCACAGAAATTGGCCCTCCCCCAATTAAGTACTTTTACTCTGGATTGCTCCTTGTCCTTTTCCATAGCTAGCCTAACCCTATGATACTATGATCACTGTCCCCTAAATGTTCCCCTACTGACACTTGATCCATTTGACCCACCTCATTCCCCAGAACCAGATCCAACAATGCCTGCATCCTTGTTGGGCCAGAAACATACTGATCAAGAAAATTCTCCTGAACATACTTCAGAAACTCTTTCCCCTGTCTGCCTTTTACACCATTCCTATTCTGGTCTATATTAGGATAATTGCAGTCCCTCATTATCACTACTCTGTAGTTTTTGCACCTCTCTGTAATTTTCCTGCAAATTTGCTCCTCTATATTTTTTCAACTAGTTGGCGGCCTGTAGAATACACCCAGTAGTGTAATGGTACCTCGATTGTTTCTTAGCTGTAGCCAAACACATTCTGTCCTTGACTCCTCTAGGACATCCTCTCTCGCCAGCATTGTAATATTCTCCTTAATCAAAACTGCTACCTGTTCTCCTTTATTTCTTTCCTTATCTTTTCTGAATACCTTGTATCCAGTCCCGCCATTTTTTGGAACCAGGTCTCCGTTATCGCCAAGATATCATATTTCCACGTAGCTATCTGCACCTGCTGCTCACCAACTTTATTTACCATACTCTGTGGATTTACATACATTCCTTCTTAGCCTGGCCCTTAGCCTAATAAATGCTTTATTAATTCTCACTCTAATGCTATTTGTCTCTCCCAATGCTTCACATACTTTGTTTCTCCTTTATAATCCTACATCTTGGTGCTCATTCCCCACTGTGTTAATTTAATCCTTCCCCAATAATACCAGCAAACCGCCCCGTGAGGGCATTGATCCCGGCTCTGTTCAGGTGGAACCCGTCCGGCCTGTACAGGTCCCACCATCCCCAAAAGCGATCCCAATATCCCAGGAATCTAAAGTCCTCCCTCCTGCATCATCTCCCAGCCATGCATTCATCTGCTCTATCATCCTTTCTACATTCACTAACACGTGGCACAGGGAGTAATCCAGAGATTAGTACCTTTGAGGTCCTGCTTGCTAGTTTCTTTCCTAGCTCCCTAAACTCTGTCTGTAGGACCTCACCCCTCTTCCTTCCCATGGCATTGGTACCTTTCCTCCATCATTAGTTCAGGAGTGGGAATGTTTGCTGCTGATTCTGATAGAGTGATGTCAACATTGTCGTCACAGTGAGTATGCAGATAGAGATCTGATGGTGAGTAAATTGGGTGAGTATACAGCAAGCAATTTCTATCTTTCTCAAGGTCAGAGAGCCCGGAGGAAAGGAGAACAGAACTGAAGGAATTGATGGGTGAAGCAACAGAACAGCCAGAGCCTGGAGGAAACACGAACATCAGGGAGTGAGGTAAAAAAAAACTAAAAGTGACGTCAGCACAGGGGAAGGTGCCGGCGAGTAACTGGTGAAGTTTTTTTATATTACTTTTCAATAAGTCTTTAGATTATTTCTGTTAAAGTTTAGTTAGTCTAATAAATAGAGGCATGGCAGGAGCCCTCAGTTCTGTGGAGAGTACATCCTGTTCCAAGTGGAAACTCCAGGACACTTCTTGTGTCCTGGATAAACACATGTTCAGGAAGTGTCGTCAGCTGCAGGCGTTCAAGCTCTGCGTTCTGAACTCCTAGGGTATAAAAGAAGTGGCTGCAGAGATAGTGGACGCATTGGTTGTAATCTTCCAAAATTCCCGAGATTCTGGAAAGGTCCCAGCAGATTGGAAAACTGCAAATGTAGCACTTCTAATCAAGAAAAGAGGGAAACAGAAAGAAGGAAACTATAAGCCAGTTAGCCTAATGTCTATCATTGGGAAAATAGTAGAATCAATTATTAAGGAAGTAGTAGGGGGTCATTTAGAAAATCATAATATAATCAGGCAGAGTCAACGTGGTTTTATGAAAGGGACCTCATGTTTGACAAATGTATTCATGTTTTTTGAGGATGCAACAAGCAGGATGGATACAGGGGAACCTGTAAATGTAATGTATTTGGATTTCCAAATAAGGTGCCACATGAAAGATCACTGCACAAGATAAGAGCTCATGGTGTTGGGGTGATATATTGGCATAGATAGAGGGTTGGCGAACAGAAAACAGAGAGTCGGGATAAATGGGTAATTTTTCAGGTTGCCACAGGGATCAGTGCTGGGCCTCAACTATTTAAAATCTATATTAATGACTTGGATGAAGGGGCAGAGTGTATTGCAGCCAAATCTGCTGACAATACAAAGATAGGTCGGAAAGCAAGTTGTGAGGGGGATACAAAGAGTCTGCAAAGAGCTTCGGTTAAGTGAGTGAGCAAAAGCTTGGCAGACGGAGAATAATGTGGGAAAATGTGAGGTTGTCCACTTTGGCGGGAAGAATAGAAAAGCAGATTATTATCTACATGGAGAGAGATCTGGGTGTCCTTGTACATGAATCACAAAATGTTAGCATGCAGGTACAGCAATTAATTAGGAAGGCAAATGGAATACTGGCCTTTATTGTAGGGGGGATGGAGTATAAAAGTAGGGAAGTCTTGCTACAACTGTACAGGGCATTGTTGAGACAACAGCCAGAGTACTGTGTACAGTTTTGGTCTCCTTATTTAAGGAGGGAAATTCTTGCATTGTAGGCAATTTAGAGAAGGTTCACTAGGCTGATTCCTGGGATGAAGGGGTTTTCTTATGAGGAAAGGTTGAGCAGGTTGGTCCTATACTCATTGGAGTTCAGAAGAATGAGAGGTGATCTTATTGAAACATATAAGGGTTTGACAGAGTAGATGCTGAGAGGATGTTTCCCCTCGTGGGGGAATCTAGAACTAGGGAACAGTTTCAAAATAAAGGGTCTCCCGTTTAAGAGATGAGGAGGAATTTATTCTTTCGGGGGGTCGTTAATCTTTGAATTTCTCTTCCCCAGAGAGCAATGGAGGCTGGGACATTGAATATATTCAAGGCTGAGTCAGACAGATTTTTGATCCACAAGGGAGTTGAGGGTTGTGGGGGCCTGCAGGAAAGTGGAGTTAAGGCCACAGTCAGATCAGCCATGATCTTATTGAATGGTGGAGAAGGCTTGAGGGGCTGAATGGCTTACACTTGCTCCAATTTCTTATGCTCTGTTGTTCCTTGAGATAAAAGCTAACATTCCATTCGCCTTTTTGATCACTTTTTTATCTGAACACCAGCTTTTAGTGAATTGTGTACACGGACACCTCCACTGTTCTTAGTCTCTCATCATTAAGAAAATTTATGACTTGTCAGTCTAGAATACAAAGCAGACGACCTCACATTTCTTCCTGGAACAGAGGCCCAACCAGTCCCCATCCGCCAACACCCTCCTCCGCCTGGCTGAACTTGTTCTCACATTGAACAACTTCTCCTTCAACTCCATGCATTTCCTTCAAGTAAAAGGTGTCGCTATGGGTACCCGCATGGGTCCTAGTTATGCCTGTCTTTTTGTGGGATATGTCGAGCATTCTTTGTTCCAGTCCGACTCAGGCCCCCTCCCCCAACTCTTTTTCCGGTACATTGATGACTGTATCGGTGCCGTTTCCTGCTCCCGCCCTGAACTAGAAAACTTTATCAACTTTGCTTCCAATTTCCACCCTTCTCTCACCTTTACATGGTCCATCTCTGACACTTCCCTTCCCTTCCTCGATTTCTCTGTCTCCATCTCTGGGAATAGGTTGTCTACCAATATCCATTATAAGCCCACTGACTCCCACAGCTACCTCGACTACACTTCTTCACACCCTACCTCCTGTAAGGACTCCATTCCATTCTCCCAGTTTCTCCGTCTCCGACGCATCTGCTCTGATGATGCTACCTTCCATGACGGTGCTTCTGATATGACCTCCTTTTTCCTCAACCGAGGATTTCCCCCCACTGTGGTTGACAGGACCCTCAACCGTGTCCGACCCATTCCCCGCACCTCTACCCTCACCCCTTCCCCTCCATCCCAGAACCGTGACAGGGTTCCCCTTGTCCTCACTTTTCATCCCACCAGCCTCCATATCCATAGGATCGTCCTCCGCCATTTTCGCCACCTCCAGCGTGATGCCACTACCAGTCGCATCTTCCCCTCCCTTCCCCTGTCAGCATTCCGAAGGGATTGTTCCCTCCGCGACACCCTGGTCCACTCCTCCATTACCCCCACCACCTCGTCCCCGTCCCAGGGCACCTTCCCTTGCAATCGCAGGAGGTGTAATACCTGCCCATTTACCTCCTCTCTCCTCACTATCCCAGGCCCCAAACACTCCTTTCAGCTGAAGCAGCGATTTACTTGTACTTCTTTCAATGTAGTATACTGTATTCGCTGCTCACAGTGTGGTCTCCTCTACATTGGGGAGACCAAGCGCAGACTGGGTGACCGCTTTGTGGAACATCTCCGCTCAGTCCGCAAGCAGGACCCTGAGCTTCTGGTTGCTTGCCATTTCAACACTCCCCCCTGCTCTCATGCTCACATCTCTGTCCTGGGATTGCTGCAGTGTTCCAGTGAACATCAACGCAAGCTCGAGGAACAGCATCTCATCTACCGATTAGGCACACTACAGCCTGCCGGACTGAACATTGAGTTCAATAATTTCAGAGCATGACAGCCCCCCACTTTACTTTCATTTTTAGTCATTTTTAGTTATTTTTTCTTCCTTTTTCTTTTACATTCCTTTTTACATTTTTTACAATTTTTTTTGCATTTATTTCATTTCATCTTAGTTTGTTCAGTTTGCTTACCCACTGTTTTTTTCAGGTTGTTTTTCTTCAGGTTTGCACTTGCTGCTGTTCAATATTCAGTATATTCACACCTAATCTGTACTAATGCTTTGTCTTTCAACACACCATTAACATATTGTTTGCCTTTGCTCCGTGACCTTTTGGTCAGCTATGTGGCCTGGTCCAATCTGCACCTTCTCCTTTGTTATCTCTTGCCCCACCCCCACCTCACTTGTTTATAATCTGTGACTTTTCTAATATTTGTCAGTTCCGAAGAAGGGTCACTGACCCGAAACGTTAACTCTGCTTCTCTTTCCACAGATGCTGCCAGACCTGCTGAGTGACTCCAGCATTTCTTGTTTTTGTTTCACATTTCTCCACACTGAATTCCATCTGCCACAGTTTCGCCTACTCATTTAATTTGTCTCTGCCCCTTTATAGCTTCTCACTCCTATCTACACATCTTACTATTCCTCCTAACTTAGTGTCAACTGCAAATTTGGATATACAACTCTGTCCTCCTTCATCCATGTCCTTCTTGTATATGGTGAAATGCTCAGGCCCAACTACAAATCCCTGGGAAATATTGCTTGTTGCATCACACCAATCAGGGTGCATTCCTAATAGACCCATTCTCTGTCTCCTACATTACAGCATGCCACAAGGTTACCTCCAATGTGCACTTTTATTTTTGACAATAATCTCTTGTGTGGAATCATACACACGGTCAGTGGATGTCCGAGTTACTGGGAAGCACAGGCAGTGTTACAGATATATTAGTGACTTGTTGGCTGGATTTAATGGGCTCCCTGGAGATGGGCTTGGAGGTGGGGGGGGGGGGTGGGGGGAGGTGGCCATAGAATTGCGATGGGAGGCGAGGGGCAGAGGACCTGTTGCCTTCCCAGTGCAATGCAATTAAGACAGGGGTGGGAAAGGCCGAAGATGGCTTTCCCGCCCAGAGGCCAATTGAGGCCCTTAAAGTGGCCTATTATTAGCCACTTAAGGCCCTCTTCCCACCACTGCTGGAATTAAGCGAGCAGCGTGGGAGGGGGGCGGTCCTCTGCCACACAGGGAGGTCACCCAGTGAAACGAGGTGACCTCCCTGTGAGCTTGCTGGGGTGGACCCTCCTGCATGGACAATCTGGGGTCCACGGAGGGCCCCCGCTGGCAAACCCGCACCTCCTGTAACAATCCCACTCGCACTCATCGCCCACCCTGCCTCCGCATCGCCGGAGCCTGCCGAACTGGCCCCGGTGACCCTATCTCACTTACTCCTCTCTGCTTCTCCAGCATTGGGCCTGCTCTCAGGCCTCCAGTAGTACCGGCAGTGGCCACCGCTCACAGTGGCACTGAGTTGTTGGGCCTCTGTTTAGCCGGCAGCACTTGGAGGCAGGATCCCTGTCCTCAAAGGGATGGGGACCCATGTGCCAGGCACTTAAGTGCCTAAGAGCCGTAGAATCACGTCAAGGAGGCTCTGAAAGGCCAAGGTAGGTTTCCCACTGCCTTTTCAGCCCAGCGCCAGGTTCCCCACCAGTGCGACTAAGTCCAGCCCAAGAGCCTGAGTTGAGTTCAGGTTAAACTCAAAGCCTTTTCTACACAGTACTGACTGCGAGCAGGAACTGTGAAGATTCTTCAGTTTTGGTCCATCAGGAATTGTGCTGACCTTCGGAATGTTCATTTCACACAAAACAAGCCCCCTCAGACCTTTCAGCTGTTCGCTTATTTGATCTGGGTGCACTACATGAGCAGTTCAACTGCATATTTTGTTACAAGAGTTTTGTTTTTTTATTTTGAAAGCTCAGAATTCTGTGTGTTTTTAAGAGACTGAGAAAAAGGATTCTCTGTGAACATTGAATGCTGAAACTTGGTGTTTAAACTGAGTGGGACAAACTGCAAGACACCTGTTCCAAACAATAGCAAGGGGAATGACAGGTTGTTATTGATTGTTCGAGTTTCAGTTTCACTTCTGCATTGTAAAAGACCAGTAAGCTGGACAGGCAGGAGGAAGAACAAACTGGCTGGGATTTGCTTGCAGACCAGAAAAGACCTACACTCTGAAAGAAGGCTTGCCCTTTTGTAAAAATAAATTCTACATTTGAGTGTGACTGTGGTCTGCCTGGAGAGAGGAAAAGACCCCTGGAAAGAGAAAAAGACCCAGGAAAAGAGTTGCTGCTCTTTGTGGAGGAAGGCTGCTTTGCAGAGAGGAAGCCCTGCATTTTAAAGGTAGCTGATTCCTATTGCCTCCAGTCTCAGAAGAATCTCTGCCTCAGGAGTGATTCCTGTTGCCTCTTATGTTTTGGGAGATCCTAAAAGCTCAAGAAAGTTTATGTTGCTAGACTGCTCCTTCAAACTCCAAATAGACTTGTTGCTATACCCTTTGCTGAAAGGTCTGTGTGATAGCTGCTGCAGATGAATTGCCTTGAATGCCTACCCATCGCAGACTGTTCATCAACCTCGCCTGGAGAGACTTCAAGTGGCATCCAACTTTTCGACTCTGGGACACCTAACTGACCCAGAAATATCCCACCAAAACATTACAACCCAGTTATTTTATTGTTCCTAAGAAACAGAAGTAAAGAGAAAAGCATTTTTCCCCGGTTAACCGGTTTATGAATCTATGTGTGTGTGCATGAGGGTTAGGAAGAATAAAAAGTGATAAAAAATTTTCACATAAAGATTTAGCTCATTATTGTTTGAGGTTTAATTTATCAATAAATAGTTAATTTTGTTGTTGTTTAAAGAAACCTGGTTTGGTGTGCTTTATTTTGGAAGACAAATAGAGTATTTAATTTGGCTATTTTCCAGTAGGTGGGAAACTTTACTAATATGCTGTGACCTGTGCAGTAGTGGGACTGAATTAATAATGCATTGCTCCCGCCTTGGTTGTAACAAGTTCAAAAAGGAGAAGCGTCAACCATTACATGGAGGGAAAGGCTGTTGAAGCATCGGATCAAATGGGAAATACTGACTCAAAGAGAATGTGGGTGGCACAGTGGCGCAGTGGTTAGCACTGCAGCCTCACAGCTCCAGCGACCTGGGTTCAAATCTGGGTACTGCCTGTGTGGAGTTAGCAAGTTCTCCCTGTGTCTGCGTGGGTTTTCTCCGGGTGCTCCGGTTTCCTCCCACAAGCCAAAAGACTTGCAGGTTGGTAGGTAAATTGGCCATTATAAATTGCCACTAGTATAGGTAGGTGGTAGGGAAATATAGGGACAGGTGGGGATGTGGTAGGAATATAGGAATAGTGTAGGATTAGTATAAATGGGTGGTTGATGGTCGGCACAGACTCGGTGGGCCGAAGGGCCTGTTTCCGTGCTATATCTCTAAACTAAGCTAAACCGGAATATTACAGATGAAATAGAGCAGACCGGAACTTCAGGAACTGTACCCCAGTGAGAGTCAGCAACTTCAGGAATTGTACCCCAGTGAGAGTCAGCACCTTCAGGAACTGTAACCCAGTGAGAGTCAGCACCCTCAGGAACTGTACCCCAGTGAGAGTCAGCAGCTTCAGGAACTGTACCCCAGTGAGAGTCAGCACCCTCAGGAACTGTACCCCAGTGAGAGTCAGCACCTTCAGTAACTGTACCCCAGAGAGAGTCAGCACCTTCAGGAACTGTAACCCAGTGAGAGTCAGCACCCTCAGGAACTGTATCCCAGTGAGAGTCAGCACCCTCAGGAACTGTACCCCAGTGTGAGTCAGCACCTTCAGGAACTGTACCCCAGTGAGAGTCAGCACCTTCAAGAACTGAACCCCAGTGAGAGTCAGCACTTTCAGGAACTGTACCCCAGTGAGACACAGCACCTTCAGGAACTGTATCCCAGTGAGACACAGCACCTTCAGGAACTGTATCCCAGTGAGAGTCAGCACCTTCAGGAACTGTACCCCAGTGAGAGTCAGCACCTTCAGGAACTGTACCCTAATGAGAGTCAGCACCTTCAGGAACTGTATCCCAGTGAGACACAGCACCTTCAGGAACTGTATCCCAGTGAGAGTCAGCACCTTCAGGAACTGTACCCCAATGAGAGTCAGCACCTTCAGGAACTGTATCCCAGTGAGAGTCAGCGCCTTCAGGAACTGTACCCCAATGAGAGTCAGCACCTTCAGGAACTGTACCCCAATGAGAGTCAGCACCTTCAGGAACTGTACCCCGGAGAGAGTCAGCACCTTCAGGAACTGTACCCCAATGAGAGTCAGCACCTTCAGGAACTGTACCCCAGTGAGAGTCAGCACCTTCAGGAACTGTAACCCAGTGAGAGTCAGCACCTTCAGGAACTGTAACCCAGTGAGAGTCAGCACCCTCAGGAACTGACCCCCAGTGAGAGTCAGCACCTTCAGGAACTGTATCCCAGTGAGAGTCAGCACCTTCAGGAACTGTACCCCAATGAGAGTCAGCACCTTCAGGAACTGTATCCCAATGAGAGTCAGCACCTTCAGGAACTGTACTCCAATGAGAGTCAGCACCTTCAGGAACTGTACCCCAGTGAGAGTCAGCACCTTCAAGAACTGTACCCCAGTGAGAGTCAGCACCTTCAGGAACTATACCCCAGTGAGAGTCAGCACTTTCAGGAACTGTACCCCAATGAGAGTCAGCACCTTCAGGAAATGTACCCCAGTGAGAGTCAGCGCCTTCAGGAACTGTACCCCAGTGACAGTCAGCACTTTCAGGAACTGTACCCCAGTGAGAGTCAGCACCTTCAGGAACTGTACCCCAGTGAGAGTCAGCACCTTCAGGAACTGTACCCCAGTGAGAGTCAGCACATTCAGGAACTGTATCCCAGTGAGAGTCAGCACCTTCAGGAACTGTACTCCAATGAGAGTCAGCACCTTCAGGAACTGTACCCCAGTGAGAGTCAGCACTTTCAGGAACTGTATCCCAGTGAGAGTCAGCACCTTCAGGAACTGTCCCCCAGTGAGAGTCAGCACCTTCAGGAATTGTACCCCAATGAGAGTCAGCACCTTCAGGAACTGTACCCCAGTGAGAGTCAGCACCTTCAAGAACTGTACCCCAGTGAGAGTCAGTACTTTCAGGAACTGTACCCCAATGAGAGTCAGCACCTTGAGGAACTGTACCCCAGTGAGAGTCAGCACCTTCAGGAACTGTACCCCAGTGAGAGTCAGCACCTTCAGGAACTGTATCCCAGTGAGAGTCAGCACCTTCAGGAACTGTACCCCAGTGAGAGTCAGCACCTTCAGGAACTGTACCCCAGTGAGAGTCAGCACCTTCAGGAACTGTAACCCAGTGAGAGTCAGCACCTTCAGGAACTGTAACATAGTGAGAGTCAGCACCCTCAGGAACTGACCCCCAGTGAGAGTCAGCACTTTCAGGAACTGTACCCCAGTGAGAGTCAGCACCTTCAGGAACTGTCCCCCAGTGAGAGTCAGCACCTTCAGGAACTGTATCCCAGTGAGACACAGCACCTTCAGGAACTGTATCCCAGTGAGAGTCAGCACCTTCAAGAACTGAACCCCAGTGAGAGTCAGCACCTTCAGGAACTGTACCCCAATGAGAGTCAGCACCTTCAGGAACTGAACCCCAGTGAGAGTCAGCACCTTCAGGAACTGTACCCCAATGAGAGTCAGCACCTTCAGGAACTGTATCCCAGTGAGAGTCAGCACCTTCAGGAACTGTATCCCAGTGAGAGTCAGCACCTTCAGGAACTGTACCCCAATGAGAGTCAGCACCTTCAGGAACTGTACCCCAATGAGAGTCAGCACCTTCAGGAACTGTACCCCAATGAGAGTCAGCACCTTCAGGAACTGTACCCCAGTGAGAGTCAGCACCTTCTGGAACTGTACCCCAGTGAGAGTCAGCACCTTCAGGAACTGTACCCCCAGTGAGAGTCAGCACCTTCAGGAACTGTATCCCAGTGAGAGTCAGCACCTTCAGGAACTGTATCCCAGTGAGAGTCAACAGAAAGAGATTCCATTAATTAAACATGGAGCCAATGTGTGACCATCATAAGCGTTTCCTGCAGGTGAATGCTCGTTTCCTGGCAGGTGTGTTGCTTTTTTCATTCTGAGGCAGTAACAGCTGCCGCCTCACAGCCTCTGTGGATGGTTCCTGGTGGACAAAGGGTACCTGTTGAAATGCTTGCTGCTGACCCCTGTGTGAGACCCCACAACTGAGGCACAGAAGCGATAAAACAGCTGCTATCTCAGCACAAGGGCCACCACTGAGCAGGCCATCAGCCTCCTGGACATGTGGCTCTGGTGTCTTGACTGGTCAAGTGGCGCCTGCCAAGATCGGCTCTTCAATGTTTCCTGCATTGTTCTGGTCTGCTGCGCTCTGTACAACATGGCTCTGCAGAGAGGTGTGGAACTGGAGGAGGACCATGTCTTAGACTATTCCCTCTCGTCGTCATTGTGCGAGGCGGTTGCTGAAGTTCAGAGCTCGGGCTGACCAGGATGGCAGGGAATCGCAGGGTGCCCTGTTCCAGGAATGATTCGCCTGACTGCAGCAGATCCTACAATGGGTTCGTCTCATCACTGGTGATTGCCTGTCCCGGGCCACCCTGCCATTGTCAAGGGCCTCCTCTTCCATTGGTATCGATACTCTCAGGTGGGCCAGTTCCTAAACCGACTCCTCTGGTGGGCATTGCATGATCTTTACTCCAGCAATGTGTGAATGAAGAGTTTAATGACAGTGACACTTCCCATCTAACCATAATGATGCACAGTCAGATGTCCTGATCCTGCCATTGCACTGTCCCTGGGCTTACTTGAACATCCTCCAAAAGCTACACCATTGTGAACCCTTCCCTCTGTGAGGGTTGGCACTGGGCACACATTTCCTCAGTCTTCCTTGAGGCTCTCCAGTTTAGTGGTGTGCAGTCCCTTTAAGACCCTCATGGTTACCAGTTTAGCTCTTCATGTTATTCACTTTGCCAGATCTCAGAAGGTTGTTGAACTGCTCCCTGTACTGGACCCACATCCTGTTAACCACACTGTGCCTGCTGACTTCTCAAGCAACCTCCAGCCATGCCACATTATCTTGCTTGGCTGGTCTCCTCCTGCCACTCCGGAAATAAGTCATTCCTCTTGGCTCTCACTGCCCTGAGCATGACCTCCAGGGAGGTGTCGCTGAACACTTCCATGACAGACTGCCATGTATATGTTCTGAAAGCCTGCTCCCTCGGTGGTGAGACTGTCTGACTGTAGTCACATTGATGGTTGACAGGCGCCCTTTAAATGGGCACCCGCCTGATCATGCCCGTCATCCCCAATTGGATGAATATTGCAGAGGCGAACCATCGCCTCCCACATAATTCAAATGGCCTTGAGTGGGGTCAGGACCCGGAAATGATCCGAACATCAGGATCCCGACAATCGCGGCAAAATCCAGCCCTTACAGAGAGAATCACCTCATGTTGGAAGTGAACACTATGCCTATTTTGTATAAAAATCAGCCTGAAATGGGTAAAGGAATAGGTTAAGTGCTGTAAGTTTCATTTTCCTGGAAACTGCTTAAGGTTTCGTTTCTCTGGAAACAAAGCTCTTTGAATGATTATTCCTCGGTGATGGCTCGCGTGGACAGGGTCCATAACCAGAAGAGGCCGAGTGGGAGAGCAACTAGGTACATTTTATTTTTTATTCATTCAGAGATGTGGGCATCGTTGGCCAGGCCAGCATTTATTGCCCGTCCCTAATTGCCCTTGAGAAGGTGGTGGTGAGCTGCCTTCTTGAACCGCTGCAGTCCATGTGAGGTAGGTACACCCACAGTGCTGTTAGGGAGGGAGTTCCAGGATTTTGACCCAGCGACAGTGAAGGAACGGCGATATAGTTCCAAGTCAGGATGGTGTGCGACTTGGAGGGGAACTTGCAGGTGGTGGTGTTCCCATGTATTTGCTGCCCTTGTCCTTCTAGTTGGTAGAGGTCGCGGGTTTGGAAGGTGCTGTCTAAGGAGCCTTGGTGCATTGCTGCAGTGCATCTTGTAGATAGTACACACTGCTGCCACTGTGCGTTAGTGGTGGAGGGAGTGAATGTTTGTAGTTGGGGTGCCAATCAAGCGGGCTGCTTTGTCCTGGATGGTGTCGAGCTTCTTGAGTGTCGTTGGAGCTGCACCCATCCAGACAAGTGGAGAGTATTCCATCACACTCCTGACTTGTGCCTTCTATATGGTGGACAGACTTTGGGGAGTCAGGAGGTGAGTTACTCGCCACAGGATTCCTAGCCTTTGATCTGCTCTTGTAGCCATGGTATTTATATGGCTACTCCAGTTCAGTTTCTGGTCAATGGTAGCCCCTAGGATGTTGATAGTGGGAGATTCAGCGATGGTAATGCCGTTGAATGTCAAGGGGAGATGGTTAGATTCTCTCTTGTTGGAGATGGTCATTGCCTGGCACTTGTGCGGCGCGAATGTTACTTGCCACTTATCAGCCCAAGCCTGGATATTGTCCAGGTCTTGCTGCATTTCTACACGGACTGCTTCAGTATCTGAGGTGTCACGAATGATGCTGAACATTGTGCAATCATCAGCGAACATCCCCACTTCTGACCTTATGATTAAAGGAAGGTCATTGATGAAGCAGCTTAAGATGGTTGGGCCTAGGACACTACCCTGAGGAACTCCTGCAGTGATGTCCTGGAGCTCAGATAATTGACCTCCAACAACCACAACCATCTTCCTTTGTACTAGGTATGACTTCAACCAGCGGAGGGTTTTCCCCCTGATTCCCATTGACTTCAGTTTTGCTGGGGCTCATTGATGCCATACTCGGTCAAATGCTGCCTTGATGTTAAGGGCAGTCACTCTCACCTCACCTCTTGTGTTCAGCTCTTTTGTCCATGTTTGAACCAAGGCTGTTATGAGGTCAGGAGCTGTGAGGCCCTGGTGGAACCCAAACTGAACGTCACTGAGCAAGTTATTGCTAAGCAAGTGCCGTCTGATGGCACTGTTGATGACACCTTCCATCACTTTACTGATGATTGAGAGTAGACTGATGGGGCGGTAATTGGCCGGGTTGGACGTGTCCTGCGTTTTGTGCACGAGGACATACCTGGACAATTTTCCACATTGCAGGGTAGATGCCAGTGTTGTAGCTGTACTGGAACAGCTTGGCTAGGGGCGCAGCAAGTTCTGGAGCTCAGGTCTTCAGTACTATTGCCGGAATATTGTCAGAACACATAGCTTTTGCAGTATCCAGTGCCTTCAGTCGTTTCTTGATATCACGTGGAGTGAATCGAATTGGCTGAAGTCTGGCACCTGTGATGCTGGGGACTTCAGGAGGAGGCCGAGATGGATCATCAACACGGCACTTCTGGCCGAAGATTGTTGCAAATGCTTCAGCCTTATCTTTCGCACTGATGTGCTGGGCTCCCCCAACATTGAGGATGGGGATATATGTGGAGCCACCTCCTCCAGTTAGTTGTTTAATTGTCCACCACCATTCATGACTGGATGTAGCAGGATTGCAGAGCTTCGATCTGATCCATTGGTTATGGGACCGCTTAGCTTTGTCTATCGCATGCTGCTTACGCAGTTTGGCAAGCAGATAGTCCTGGGTTGTAGCTTCACCAGGTTGACACCTCATTTTGAGGTATGCCTGGTGCTGCTCCTGGCATGCCCTCCTGCACTCTTCATTGAACCAGGGTTGGTCTCCTGGCTTGATGGTAATGATAGAGTGGGGATATGCCGGGCCTTGAGGTTACAGATTGTAGTTGAGTACAATTCTGCTGCTGCTGATGGCCCACAGCACCTCATGGATGCCCAGTTTTGCATTGCTAGATCTGTTCGAAATCTATCCCATTTAGCACAGTGGTAGTGCCACACAACACGATGGACTGTATCCTCAATGTGAACGCGGGACTTCGTCTCCACAAGGACTGTGCGGTGGTCACTCCTACCAATACAGTCATGGACAGAAGCATCTGCGGCAGGCAGATTGGTGAGAACGAGGTCAAGTATGTTTTTCCCTCATGTTGGTTCCCTCACCACCTGCTGCAGACCCAGTCTAGCAGCTATGTCCTTTAGGACTCAGCCAGCTTGGTCAGTAGTGGTGCTACCGAGCCACTCTTGGTGATTGACATTGAAGTCCCCCACCTAGAGTACATTTTGTGCCCTTGCCACCCTCAGTGCTTCCTCCAAGTGGTGTTCAACATGGAGGAGTACCGATTCATCAGCTGAGGGAGAGCGGTAGGTGGTAATCAGTAGGAGGTTACCTTGCCCATGTTTGAATTGATGCCATGAGACTTCATGGGGCCCGAAGTCGATGTTGAGGACTCCCAGGGCAACTCCCTCCCTACTGTATACCACTGTGCCACCACCTCTGGTGGGTCTGTCCTGCTGGTGGGACAGGACATACCCGGGGATGGTGATGGCAGTGTCTGGGACATTGTCTGTAAGGTATGATTCCGTGAACATGACTATGTCAGGCTGTTGCTTGACTAGTCTGTGGGACAGCTCTCCCAACTTTGGCACAAGCCCCCAGATGTTAGTAAGGAGGACTTTGCAGGGTCGATAGGGCTGGGTTTGCCGTTGTCGTTTCCGTGCCTAGGTCGATGCTTCAAACATACTTCAAACAAATAACCATTCTACAAAACCGTGTTGGGCTTTTTATTCAACCTTGCCTCATTAAGATATTTGCTGAAATATGTAAGTTGATTAATGTTTGGAAGTAGAATAGAAGCTACTTTAGTGAACAACATAATGCTTCGACAGTATGATTAGAAACAAGGACACTGAACTAAATGGCCATTTATGAACAACTTGTTAACAGGCTTTAAGAACAGTCTTGCACATAAATAACTGATAGTGGAACAGCCACAAATAATGAAACTTCTGCAAGTTAGCTTTGAACGCCGGAGGTGGAATGTTTCTGGGAGGATGAAGCTGATCGGAGGTCCGTCGAGGGTGAGATAAGGAAAGGATGATGTAAGGGCTGATTGATCAAGGACAGAGGGTATGTGCAAAGGTTCAAGAAGCTAATGGCCAGTGAATGACGTTAAAGGCAGGATTTTTACCCATGGTTTAGACAAAGAACTTGATGTTTTATAGGATATTTCAAAATAAAGTAAATCTTTATAGGACCATAAGGCCTGTCAATGATCCATCCAGGTCCATTCCTGAAAAAGGGGATAAAGTAAGAGAATTTGGGAGGCCTCAGTGCAATAGGCATTGGAGAGGAACTCCTAAGGGTAGATCAATACTAACACTCTTAGATAAGTCATGAAGATGTGAGGCCTCGAGAAGAAAAGAGAAAGAAGAAGAAAGAAAGAGATGTTGGGATGTGCCAGTCATCCTGCCCGATCTGGGCTGGTACTCACTCTTTGTCACGGTCATCTGTTTATGCTCCATAACTAGTGCATTATATTCTGTCTTGAACTCTAATTAAACTCATCATACCCACTATATTGGTTGCGGTGATCCTGATTGATTAGATAATTGATAACAACAAAAAATTGCCCCTAGTGTAGGTGGGTGGTAGAAGATTTGAGAGAAGGTGGGGATGTGAGAGGGAAAATGGGATTAATGTAGGATTAGTATAAATGGGTGGTTGATGGCCGGCGTGGACTCGATAGGCTGAAGGGCCTGTTTCGGTGCTGTATCTCTCTCTATGACTCTAAAACTATCTTTCAAGGATGAAAATCACTACAAATTGGTGAGCCAGACAGGAACTGCAAATGGGTTGTTGTAGTTGATAAGAATGAAAGATGGACATGGTCTATATCTGCTAAAAGGCTCCAGGCATTGCAATTGGGTAGGAAACCTCGTGAATTACGGGTTATGGCGGGAGCTTGTCATCACTGAAACTAAAAATAAATGGGTGTGTTTTTTAGGGAGGAAGTCACAGACAGTCTTGAGGAGAAATTAGGCATCCTGGGGGCTCAAGAGGTGATCGGATTGATACAGGGTGACAGGAAGAGTGAATCTGAAGGCTGGGGTAATGTTGCAGGTACATGCAAAGAAAATTAAGAGGTTAACAACTATCAGACAGATGAATTAGAGAGGGCAAAAGAATACCTCAAGCTCAAAGTCAGAAATGGTCATCTAAACTGTATGCTGCCAGCTGCAGCAAAACCTCTGGCAACTCAGCAGATGAGGGAAAACAACAGAGAGTTAGTGAACAGAAACAAACTGCTGAGACAACAGTTCAAAAGGCGAAAACCTAAAAGTTGAAACTGTCACTGAGGCTGATGGTAAATGCTGCCAACTTCTGTGTTGAGAAAAGTACAAAGAACAGTACAGCACAGGAACAGGCCATTCGGCCCTCCAAGCCTGTGCCGATCATGATGCCTGTCCAAACTAAAACCTTCTGCACTTCCGGGGTCCGTATCCCTCTATTCCCATCCTATTCATGTATTTGTCAAGATGCCTCTTAAACGTCGCTATCGTACCTGCTTCCACCACCTCCCCCGGCAGCAAGTTCCAGGCACTCACCACCCAATTTAAGACTGTGCAACCAGTGTTGGGCTAAAAAAAAAATTATCTTTTTTTGTAAGCACCTGTTATTTTGTTCCGTTTTATCAGTTCCATGTTCTGTTTTTAGTTAATAAAATATTGGTCTGAAAATACAAAATCTAAATACTGCAGATGCTGGAAATCTGAAACAGAAACAAAACATGTTGGAAATACACAGCAGGTCAGACAGCATCTGTGGAGAGAGAAACAGAGTTAATATTTCAGGTCTGTGACCTTTCATTAGAATTGAAACGTTAACTCTGTTTCTCTCTCCACAGACGCTGCCTGACCTGCTGAGTATTTCCAGCACTTTCTATTAGTCTGAAAATACTGTCTTCCCTGATGAGAATTCTTTTTGAACTTAACAATGTTACTAATAATTTCTGCTGTCTTAACAGAATGGTTTTATGTAAAAAAAAAATCAAAATGGAGTTTATTTCTTTTTCAATTGAGAAAGTTTTGTTAAAAGCATTATTACATATATCTTGGAGTGATTCTCACTCCAACCCTTGGGGGCTGAATTTTATTGGCCCCCCAAGAAAGGGTTCGGAGGTTGGGGGCCCATAGAATTACGAAGGGAGTTGAGAGGCAGGGGGCCCGTCACCTGCCTGTCGCAGCGCAATTTGTCGGGTGTGGGATAAGCCAAAGACAGCCTTTCCGCCCAGAGGCTAATTGAGTCCCCTAAGTGCCTATTAACCAGCGGCGGATAAGCCCTCCGCCATGCAGGAAAGTCACCAGTCAAACGAGGCGCCCTCTCTGTGGGCTTGGAGGTCCCTCCTCTGTGAGCAATCTGTGGTCCACGGAAGGCCCCCTCAGGAAAACCTGCACCTTTCTGAACCAACCCCACCTGCTGTAAATGCCCACCCAAACCCCTTCATTGGGGCCTGCCAGTCTGGCCCCAGCAACACCATCCTCCACCTACCCCCACCCCCCCAACCACTCCCCACTTACCAGAGGTCTGGGTCTCCAGCACTGGGCCTGGGTTCAAGGCTTCTGCAGTACCGGCAATGGCCATCGCTCCCTTTGGTGCTGCCGGTACTGTTGAGCTGCCGGTCCTGAGACAGATCAGCAGTTCTTGGAGGTGGAAATCTCCGTCTTTAAAGAGACAGGGAACCCAGCGCTGGGCTGTTAATTGGCCTGGCGCCGTAGAATCGCTCCGGGGGAGAGGCTCCAGCTGTACGAGGCGGGATTCTCCCCCCTTTTCGGCCCAGCACCGGAGCCCTGCCGTGGGCAAAACATTTAGCCCACGAGTCATTCCCACTGTGCATCTTGGAGTCATTCTCACTCTAGGGGGTGAATTTTACAGCACCCCCCCCCCCCCCATCAATGTTGGGGGTCATGGCGGGGGGCCTGGAAAATGCCTCCAGGTGAGGCCTGTCATGGGCCTCGACGCCAGGAAGACGCGGCTCGATATTGCCGGCGGTGGCAAAGCCTCGTGGTGGCCCCCCTGCCACTCAGCGACGGGAGTCCCATCTCAATATTTAAGTTCAGTTAAATAAATGAAGTAACTACTTACCCGCTCCCGCTGACCATCCCGGAATGATATTGCTGCCAGTGGCCAGCGCTCCCGTGCTGTCGGATCCCTGTCCGGGGATCCAAGATGGAACATTGGTGGGGAGGGGGGGCGCAGGTAGGTTTGTCAGTGTGGGAGGAGGGAGCAGCATCAGAGTGATTTCATTGGTCTAGGAGATGGAGGGAAGGGGTAAAGTGCACAGATTATGAACTTTGATGTCAGGTGCACAAGGTAAGTATTTTGTGGGGGAGAGCAGGCAAGGAATGAATTCTGTGGTTATTGTGGGGGAGGTGCGGATGGGAGAGGGGCTAGAAACATTTATTTAATTTTTTCAAAACAATTTTAAGTCACTGTATTTTGAAATATTAAAATTAAATGGAAGGGCTCGAGGCCCTTTAAAAAGGGCGTCTCGCCTGCATAAAGGCTGCTGACGCCATTGCTGGGGTCGGACCGCCCGCCCCCTCCACGTCATCGGAGTGCGGGGGCGGGGGGTTGGAGGGTGGGGAGGAGTCCACCCTGGCCATTTAAATGAACCGCCGTGTTTATTATCGCATGGTTCCGCTACGTGCGGTCAGCACAGAGAGGTGGGAGACATGTAAAATGCAGCCCTCAGAGTCATTCTCACTCTATATCTCGGAGTCATTCTCACTGCATATCCCAGAGTGAATCTCACTCTATTGTGATTCTCACAGTATATGTTGGGGTGATTCTCACTCTCCAGGTAGTATTTATTAATGACACGCGATTCCCGATGGCGGAAGTGGAAGTGGGCAGCACCTCCGCTTTTGTGTCGGGAGACCATGTGATTAACGTTAAACTATCAAGGGCCATAATAGTGATTGTAATACCATTGAATTTCATGTTAAGTTTGAAAGTGACACATTTCAATCACAAACAAGAATCTTAAATTTAAACAAAGCCAATTCCGAAGGTATGAGGGGAGAACTGGCTAAAGTTAATTGGGTAAATAGACTGGAAGGTATGGCGGTAAATGAACAGTGGGAAACATTTAAAGAAACAATTCAAATTGTTCAACAAAAGTACATTCTGTTCAAAAACAAAAACTCATCAAGAAATACCCATCCGTGGCTCACTCGGGAAGTTAAGGAGAGTATTAGACTAAAAGAAAAGGCCAACAATGTTGCAAAAAATAGTAGCAAGTCTGAGGATTGGGAAGGGAAAAAATGGAATATGAGAGTAAACTAGCTAGCAATATAAAAACAGATTGTAAGAACTTTTGTAAGTACATAAAAAGGAAGAAAGTAGCTAAAGTTGGTCCCTTTAAGGCAGAGATGGGAGAAATTATCATGGGGAATGAGAAAATGGCTGAGGCATTGAACAAATATTTTGTGTCTGTCTTCACAGTTGAAGACATAAGTTCCGTACCAGAAATAGGCAGTAACCTAGGGACTAAAAGGAGCGCGGAAGTTAAGGAAATTGATATCAGCCAAGAAAAAGTATTGGAGAAACTTGAGGGATTAAAATCTGACAAGTCCCCGGGACCAGATGGCCTGTACCCTGGGGTACTAAAAGAGACAGCTGCAGAGATAGTGGATGCGCTGGCTATGATTTTCCAGAATTCCTTAGATTCAGGAATGGTCCCGTCAGATTGGAAGATAGCAAATGTTACACCACTTTTCAAGAAAGGAGGTAGAGAGAAAACTGGGAACTTCAGGCCAGTTAGCCTAACATCAGTCATTGGGAAGATGCTGGAAACTATTATTAAAGAAGTCTTAACACTGCACTTGGAAAAGCATAGTATGATTAGAACAAGTCAGCATGGTTTTACTAAAGGCAGGTCCTGTTTGACAAATTTAGTAAAGTTTTTAAGGATGTAACTAGTAGGGTAGATAAAGGGGAACCAGTAGATGTGGTATACCTGGATTTTCAAAAGGCATTCGATAAGGTGCCACATAAAAGATTAATAAAAGGCAAGATAAGGGATCATGGAGTTGGGGGTAATATATTAGCGTGGATAGAGGATTGGTTAACAGACAGGAAGCAGCATGGGCATAAATGGGGCATTTTCAAGTTGGCAGACAGTGAATAGTGAGGTGCTACAAGGATCAGCTATTTACACTCGATATTAATGACCTGGATGAAGAGACAGAGAGTAATGTATCTCAGTTTGCTGATGATACAAAGCTCGTTGGAAAGGTAAGCTGCTGGGAGGACGTAGAGAGGCTGCGGAGATATAGACAGGTTAAGTGAGTGGGCAACAAGATGGCAAATGGAGTATAATGTAGGAAAGTGTGATGATGTTTACTTTGGTCGTAAAAATAGAAAAGCAGAATATTTTTTAAAAGGTGTGAAACTGGTAAGTGTTGATGTTCAGTGAGATTTGGGGGTACTCGTACAAGGAACACAGAAAGTTAACATGCAAGTGCAGCAGGTTATTAGGAAGGCAAATGGCATGTTGGCCTTTATTGCAGGGGATTAGAGTACAGGAATAAAGAAGTCTTAAAATTGTACAGGGTTTTGGTGAGACCACACCTGGAATACTGTGTGCAGTTTTGGTCTCCACATTTAAGAAAGGATATACTTGCATTGGAAGCAGTGCAGTGAAGATTTACTAAATCTTCACTGGGGGTTGTCCTATGATGAGAGGCTGAGTAAATTGGGTCTATATTCTCTGGAGTTTAGAAGAATGAGAGGCGATCTAATTGAAACATACAAGATTCTGAAAGGTGCTTGATAGGGTAGAAGCTGAGAGATTGTTCCCACTGGTCAGGGAATCTAGAACACGGGGGCACAGTCTCAGGATAAGGGGCCAATCATTCAGGACTGAGATGAGGAGAAATTACTTCACTCAAAGGGTTGTGAATCTTTGGAATTCTCTACCCCAGTGGGTTGTGGATGCTCCATCGTTGAATATATTAAAAATTGGGATAGATAGATTTTTAGTCTCAGGGATTCAAGGGATATGGGGAGTGGGCAGGAAAGCGGAATTGAAGCCCAAGATCTGACTGTATTGAATGGTGGAGCAGGCTCGATGGGCCTTAAGGTCTACTTCTGCTCCTATTTCTTGTGTTCTTGTGGCCAGTGACGGGCATGGAAAAAACATACAATCACGCGTTGGAGGATGTTTTTCATTGGTGAATGCCACCATCATTTAACAATGCAGAAGGTGCGTCCGAGCTACAGACCAGTCAACAGGACAAACCTCTGCATCACGGCCACAATATTCCTGGTTAACTGCCTACCCTTAGTCAATTATTTTTTCCGAGTAACAGTTTTTGTCCCTCAGCCTCATTCAAATTTTTCCCCCGCATCATTCATTTTTCTGCTATTATTTATTGTCCTTGACCTCCCTCGGTTGCATCTGATATCTGTGACTAGACATAGGCCGACCCCACGGTTCAGCAATGCCTCCCTGCAGGTTCTGCTCCAGGTTAGGGAAAGGTGGGAGGTGCCTATTCCCCAAGATGGCACCAAGAGACCCTCCCACCTGACTAAAGCAGCCTGGATGGAGGCAGCAGAGGAGGTGAGCAACCATGAGGTCCACTGGAAAAGATGGATGCAGTGCAGGAAACAGGTCAATGACCTGCTCTGAAATGCCAGGGTAAGTGTGAGGGTTACATCTTACCATAGAGTTACCAACTCTCATGGGGTTGACAATAATGTATATTAGCAAGTGGGCAGGTCCACCAGGCAATGGAATGAGTGTCAGATGGGAATTGAGGCCAAATCATGTAAAGTCTGGCAGATGTAAGCAACTTGTGACTGACGGGAGATCATATGTGATGGGGATGCGTGCAGACAACGAAGTAAAGTGTCACTTTGGATATAAATAACTCTGCATTTTGTCATGCAGGACAAGCAGAGACATAATGTGAGAGAGAGATCTAAGACAGGAGCTGGTGTTCCTGACCTGAGGCTGCTCAGCCCTGCTGAGGAAGAGGCTCTGCAGCTCCCAGGAGAGGAGGGAGGCTGAGCAATAGCAGACGGTGAGGCTGGAAAGGCTGGCGTAAATGTTGAAATGCATTCAACCTGGCGATGGCGTATGGGCACACAAGTGGAACGGGAAGAGATGTATAACTCCCATATTGTGCTGAACCTTAATGTGGTTCTCTTTGTTCTCTAGTGCAGTCCATCACATTCCCAAGTCCAGGCTGCAGCCACGTGACGAGCCCAAAGACTCTACTTATGGGGACGATGACACCACTGTTCCAGAGGATGTACCGTCACCTGCCTCTTCATCAACCTCTGCCAGCGCAGTTACACCCACACGGGTAGCGGAGGGGCCTCGTTTAGAATTGGGGTCACAATCTGGTGATCACAACACAGACAGGTTCAAGCAGCAGACGGAGGCTGTGCCAGCTGGGTCCCCTGACACTCGGAGGACTGCTGGGACCAGGCCCCTGCTGAGACCCATGCTAATGATGGGCCTCTGGTAGCGGCCACAGGAAGCCTGCTGGACATGTCGCAAAGGGTAGGGAACGTATCTTGGAGATGCCAGAGGTCATGTGCAGCTTTGAGCGAGTGATGGAGAAGTTCATGCAAGCCATGAGTTCCACCATGTCTCAGACATGTGAGCACATGGCTTCATCCATGGAAAGGTTGGTGACCACCATGGAGAGCCAGGTAGATTACTCGACCCATATGTGCTCTGACCTGCATTCCATTATTCCAGCCATGGGCTCATTGCAGCAGTGGCTAGGTGAGAGGGAGACGAGGCATATGGACCTCCCTCCAGGTGCTCCTACCCCTCAGGGAGACAAGCAGGTGCCATTGCGTACCCAGATGGATGAGAAGTGCTTGCCAACTGTTCCGGAGCCGTCGTCTCAGGTCACCCCCCAGGGTGAGCGGTTTCTCCTCATCCGATCTGACATTGACCCCATTACATCCAGTAGGCGAGGCCACAGAGGAAACCCCTGCACCAGTGAGCAGACCTCCATTAGGCCAGAACCTCAAGGCCTCGGACCTCCAGAGGACAGCCGCCACTGCCCTCAAAAGCAACAGGACCGCGCACGGATCAGATGGCCTCCATCTCAGCTGCTGATGTTGGCTTGCAGCCAGACGTAGTGATCGTAAATGTAAATATAAGAGTTAATGAGAGCACAAAGGTGTCAGGGGTGTTCTTCAACTGTATTTCCCATGTAAATAGTTCACAACATATCTGTTTTGTATTACTCATATATTCGCATTATATTCATTTTGTTTGGACTAATTTAGTCAGAGACCTAAATGGAATGGAATGCCTCATGGTTGACACACTGTGATGGTTACAGAGGAGGTACAGACATTGCATTTAATGTGGAAGTAACGATTTTGAGTTTCAGCGATCTAACTTCAGTGAATGTTCATGTAAGTGCCCAGTTTTGGTACTTGCCAGTCTGTGGGACATGGCTGCACCTGCAGGCCCAGCTGGCACTCCCATGTGAACAGTGTCGTGCTGCCTGCTGCTGGTGCTGCCAACTCAGTAGTTGTGCTGCAAGAACTCTCCTTGGCTGCCTCCTCTGCACCTGCTCCCGATGTTCCACGACAATTGAGTATATGAGAACCAAGTTATTCTAACAACATAACTGTCTTCATAAGGCAGGCAGGGAAATGAAAACATCTTTGTCCATTGCTTTCATCCATAGAATTGCTGAGTAGTGAGTTGTTAAACTCCTCCCATTGTCCACACACACACAACCCCACCCACTCCACTCTGGCCTCCTCCCAATATGATCTGCAATCCTTACAGCCCCACGTGCATCTTGAGATACTGGGAGAATATGGTGCGTGTGAGCTTCCAGCTCGAGGTCATGACCCTACGCCCTCCTCCTGTCACCCTCACGCTTGTACTCAGCACCCTTGACCCTCCCAACATCACCTTGCACCGTCCCTCTTTAACCCTTTAACTAAACCCCATGACCCTGGACCCTGTCACCATCCAATTGGATGTGGCCTCTCACCCTCCTGAGTCTACAACTGTCCCTGTTGGCATGCCCCGTCTGATCCTACACCCTCCCTGCATTATCCTTAGAGTACTTGCTGACCCACCCCCCCCCCACCCCCGTCCCCATGAAACCTTTGATTACCTCAACCTCAGACTGGACCTGCCCTCCTACCGAATCAACCTCTACCCTGTGACTGTGATTGTTCCCTCTGCCAGCCAGCATCCTGTGATCAACCCACAGGATTCCAATGTGGGCATTACTGACCCCTCCATTTAGGCCCCTCATTGCCCTTACCTTGACGAACTGCCCCTCCCCCCCGCCCCACAACACACCCAGGACAACAGGCTCTTCCCACTTCACTCCTCCATTCACCCGACCCCACCCTCTGCCATCCCTGGGATTCCTCCACCACTCCTCTGTTCAGCCATCCCAACACCCCCACCCCTGTTTCACCCTTACTGTTCACGAGCCTCCAGCCAAACTGCCATTCTCCTGTTGCTCTTCCTCGTGCCGTTGAATTCAATGAGATGAACTGCTCACGTCAACTGCTTGAAACGCCCATGAAGTCCCGCAGTTAATCTGGAAGGTAGGACTTAATTGAAATTAATGATAAGGTAATGATTATTCATTGCGTGCAAATGTATTAAAAGTTGGAACCCGCCACAGCACAACCTGCCACAAAGAAGTTGCTGACTTAATCTCTGATTCTCAATCCGCCATCGAGAAAAAGAAATTTCAACTCCCACCTTATTCAGTCGCCTGTCCACCACATTTCCTACTCTTACAGACCCCATCAAATACCACCCTATAATATTTCTTGGGCTGATCCTCATTGTATATCTCAGGGTGATTCTCACTCTCTGAGCTGAATTTTATGGGGCCGTTTGAGATGGCAACGGAGGCAGTGGGAGGCATAAAATTGGGATGGAAAATGTCGGACAGAAAGTCCGGCGCCGTGACATCCCTTCCGGATTTTTCAATTGCCGGCCGAGATGGAGGGTGATATTCGCACATTCATGAGGCAGGAAGCCAATTAAGGTGTTTAATAACCAATTGACAGCAATTTTATTCTCAGTTTTGTATTTTCCTAATGGTGCATGGACACCATGCAGTTTCAGGGCCTCACCTGATAAAAGGTGGCAACAAGGAGGCGGGAGCTCAGTATTGGTTTCACTGGGAAACCATTGGGTGAGGCAGCGTCACTTGGCAGGAAGGGTGAAGGGAGGCATCGGGAAAGTCTGTCAGGAGAAGGGTTCAAGGTGCCATCACTGTGGGGCAATCACACCAGGGTGGCATCGGTGTAGTGCCACCTCATTGAAGGTCAGGAGTAAGGGCGGGTGTGGGTGGAAGGTCTCTTTGTCTTGAGGCTTTGCACTCAGGGAGAGGCATACTGTCATGGGCCTCACTCACCCTGGCTTCGACGCCCCTGTGGAGGAGGAGCAGGGAGAGGGAGGGAGCTTCAGACATGGGCAACTTGTGGGCCCAGAGGAGGGCCCGCCTCGGGCACAGGAAGTTGCAGAAGGGCACAGGAAGAGCCTCCGACATACAGAATAAGCTACCCTCAAAAGAGGGGCTGCCAGAAATGGCTCAACTACCTGCAGATGTCCAAGTGTCAGCGTCCCTGAAAGCTGCACCTCACCAGGGAGGCCATCAGTGATCTATGTGCCATGATGCAGGATGAGCTGAGGCCCATGGGACTTGGTTGGCACCCAATACCAGTAGTGCTGAAGGTCATTGTGGCATTGAACTTCTACACCACTGGACCATGCCAGGGATCCACTGGAGATATGTGTGGAACCTCCAAGACTGCAGCACGTTGCTTCATCAAGGTCGCCAATATCCTGTTCAGGAGGCCGGGTGAAAATGTGCACTTTCGCACCAATCCAAACAGTCCAGCTGACAGGGCTATAGGATTCAGGGCCATCGCTGGATTCCCTCAGAAGCAGGGGGTGATTAACTGCACACATGTGGTCATCAAGGCTCCCGCTCACCAGCCAGCAGCCTTCAACAACAGGAAGAGCTTCCACTCTTTCAATGTACAACTGGTCTGCAACCATTGCAAACGAACCTTACAGGTGTGCACCATTCCCAGGACCAGCCACGATGCAGGTAGTCTCAGGTGCCAAACCTTTTCTCTGCCCCCAAGTGCCTCCAGGGATAGATCCTTGGAATCAAGGGCCACCCATTGACTGCTGACCCCTGTGAGGAAGCCACACATGGATGCAGAGGAGAGGTATAACACTGGCCACGGGTCAACCTGAGCGACCATCAAGGAGGCCATTGATCTCTTGAAGATGAGATTCAGGTGCCTAGATCAATTCGGTGGAGCCTTTCAGCATGCCCCAATGAGGGTCTCATGCAGTGTGGTGGTCTGCTGTGCACTGCACAACCTGGCATTCCAGATGTGAGAGGCATTGACCAGTTGGGGTATTGTGGAGTGAGAAGCCTGCTCCTCTGACAAGATGCAGAGGAGGATGCTGCCCGAGCAGTGCCAGCTGAAGGGCCCCAGACAGAGTAGGAAAGGGGCCATGAGATAGGTGCGAGGGCAGCACAAGATGCTCTTATACATTTATTTCCTTTGAGCCTTACCAGCCTCCAGAAACCGCAACAGTAAACCCTTACCTTTAAACAGCCCTGTTGTTGCCTCCTTTCTTCTGCACTCTGCACATTGGCAAGGCCATAGCACTGGGCACTCAGGGCCTCCACAAGCCCCTTGGGAGGAAGGTTTCCAAAAGGAATCAACAAAAAAAGGAGACATGGTGAGTGAACACCATAGTTTTATTACGTGTAACAACCATCGTAATAATTCCCTTTTCTGCAGCATTATCACCAGTGATCCTATAAGTGCATCTAAGTGTTCTTCTGACATCTTTTCTGGGTGCTCCTATGTGGCGTTCCCCCCTCCCCCCCTGCAATGTCAACTGAGGCAGAGGCAGGCTGCTGACCTTGCTTCCCTGCAGCTTGTGATGACCTTGGGTGTCCTCCGACTGTCTGAAGCCGAGCAAAGGTGCAGGGACATCCTCAGTCAGCAGGGATGATGGAGGCACTGGTGTCACTGACAGAGAGGCTTTGGAGCCACTGACATACCAGGAGCACCCTGAGAGGAGCCCCCGGATACGGTAGCCAGCCACTCCCCCCCCACCCCCAAATTGTAAGGCACAATAGTACCTCCCTGCTGACCTGAGAGGGACGTGGACCTGGTGGGGAGTTCAGGTGCCTCGTCCCCCTCTCGCTTTGTCACTGCTGCATGGAGCTCATGGACAAAGCGATGGAGCACAGGTCTGCGCACATCTCCGGCAGCCACTGATTGGTCTGCTTGATCTGGCTCTCCATGAGAGTCACCAATCTCTCAATGGATGAAGCTAGATACACACCCATCAGAGACAGTGCAGCACCCAAGGCCTGGATGGACTCCTCCATTGTCCACACTTGTATGTGAAAAGTCTCTGGCCCCTCTACCAGATGTTGCCTGACCTCTTGCTGCAGCTGCAGCATTTCCTGTGATGCCACCAACACTAGAGGCATTTCATCAGCCTGGGGTTCAGCATGGGCCTGGCCTCCCACAGTCCTCCAACTGCCAGTGGCTGGGACTGTCAGAGCCTCCGTCAGCAGCTCTGGCAAATCTGTGCTGTGCTCACCAGGTTGTGTGGCCACATCGAAACTACCCACTGACTTGAGAGTATCTGTGCTGGAGGAGGGTGCAGGGGAATGATGTGATGCTGCACCCTCTGAGGCTGCCTCCTCCTCCTCAGATGTTGCTGACTGTCCCCCAGCCTCTTGAACTCCTGTCTCTTCTCGGTTACCTTGATCTGCTTGAGAAATCATAGCTATAGAAGAATGTCTGCCCATTGTCACATTCAAACCATCCCAAATGTACCTCTCCATTGGTGCACTGGGGATTATAGGCTCTTTGCCACCAAATACACCCTTGTGCCCCAGGAGATACACCCTCACTCTCTTGGGTGGGCACACTGTCTCACCATCAGCTATGGAGTGGCTGCCTTATGGCCCTGCCAGTTCCATGGCCTCCTCCCTCATCAGTGTTAGGACATGGAGAGGCACTCCACCGCTAGTCTTGGTGCACTCCTTCCTGTTGTAGGCAGTCTTCTCCTGCAGGAACAATGATGAACAAAGTTAGTCTCCCAGAGGGCAAAAGCCCCAGGCCTGATAGTCCATTGAGCCATGATGGGGGCACGCATATGCCTCCTGCATGCAGCCCCTCTTGAGGGTCTGTGCAGGGCACTGCATTGATAGATGGACACCTCTAAGTGAGGTGCGGCCAAGCCTCAGACCGGAGACAGACAGAGAGAGGAGCACAGCCCGAGAAGCGGGGGTTTAAAAAGCGCGCCAAATCACAGAGTCGGAGACCGGAGACCAAGAGAGCGGGAGCAGAGCAGGGGAAAAAATCAAGAAGTGTCATCAGAGTGATGTCACAATCAACAGAGAGAACAGGGAAGAAGCTACCTGTTTGGTTAGTATCTGGTAAGTGATTAAGGTCCATTCTAATCCTCACGTTCAAAATAGTAAAGGAACTAGTGGCAAGCTTTATAAAATATATTTTAAAAAAGGAAAACAAAATAAATAATTGAATAAAATAATTAAGTAGTTAATTAAAAGACATTAAGGATGACAGGAGAGGTGATGTGTCACGGCTGCAGTATGTGGGAACTCCTGGATGCCAGTGTGATCCAGGGCAAACACGTCTGCAGTAAGTGGTTGCGGTTTGAAGAACTTTGGGTCAGTGTCATTGAACTGGAGTCTGAGCTACAGACACTGCGACACATCAGGGAGGGGAAAGTTACCTGGACATTTTGTACCAGGAGGCGGTCACACTCCATAGGATAGGGTCTTCTGATTTGGTCAATGGTCAGGGATAGGAGAGTGTGGCTGCAGTTGAGGCAGGTAAGGGGACCCAGAGGGCAGGAGTGCAGGAGCCTCAGCCTTTGCAATTGTCCAATTGTCCAACAGGTTTGAGGTTCTTTCAGCTTGTTTGGATGAGAGTGGGGGCTGCAGGGTGGATGAGCAACCTGACCATGGCACCATGGTACAGGAAACCATTCAAGTGGAGGGAGAAAAAAAGAATGTAGTGGTAGTAGGGGACAGTATAGTGAGGGGGATTGACATTATTCTCTGCAGCAAAGAGCGAGAGTCCAGTTGGCTGTATTGCCTGGGTTCGGGATATCTGCTCAGGGCTGGAGAGGAACTTACAGTGGGAGGGGAAGGATCCAGTCGTTATGGTCCATGTAGGTACCAATGACATAGGCAGGACAAAGAAAGAGGTTCTGCATAGTCAGTATGAGGAACTAGGAACCAAATTAAGAAGCAGAACCTTGAAGGTAATAATCTCTGGATTATTATCTGAGCCATGTGCAAATTGGCATAGGGCAAATAAGATTCGAGAAATTAATGCGCAGCTCAAAGACTGGTGTAGTAGAAGTGGGTTCCAGTTTGTGGGGCACTGGCACCAGTACTGGGGAAAGTGGTAGCTGTACCATTGGGATGGTCTACTCCTGAACTGTGCTGGGGCCAGTGTTCTAGTGAGCTGCATAACTAGGGAAGTGGAGAGGGTTTTAAACTGAGTAGTTGGGGCAAGGGATCAAATTTGGGAAGATATGGTTAATCAAGGAATAGAGACAAAGCAAGAGAGAAAGGTATTAATATGGGAAATGATAAACAGACTGTGACAGGAAGGGACAGAGTGTACAAATCTAAGAGTATATCAACAGATAAGGCTAAAGGTTACCAAAATAATAAAAGGACACAAGTAAAGGCGCTGTATCTGAATGCACGTAGCATTCGAAACAAAACAGATGAATTGTGAACGCAAATAGAAATAAATAAATATGATCTGACAACCATTCAGAGACATTACTGCTGGACGAAATAGATTGGGACCTGAATATGAAGGATACATGGCATTTCGGAAGGACAGGAAGCTAGGAAAAAGTGGAGGGGCGGCTCTGTTAGTGAATGATGGTATTAACATAATAGAGAGGGATGACCTAAATTCAGGAGACCAGGATGTAGAAGCAGTTTGGGTAGAGATGAAAAATCATAAAGGCAAGAAGTCACTTGTGGGAGTGATGTATAGGCCATCTAACATTAACCACACTGTGGGATGGGATATGAAAGAAGAAATAATGGCAGCTTGTCAGAAAGGTACAGCGATAATTATGAGGGAGTTTAACCTACATATAGACTGGAAAAATCAGATGGGCAGAGATAGTCGAGATGAGGAGTACATAGAATATTTTGGGGATAATTTCTTGGAACAATACATTCTGGAGCCAATCAGAGAGCAGGGTATTGTGCAACGAGATAGTAATAATTAATGACCTCATTGTTAAGGCACCCCTCGGTAGCAGCGATCATAAAAAGATTACATTTTATATTCAGTTTGAGGGAGAGAAGAGTGGATCTAGTATTTTAAACTTAAATAAAAGCAAAAATGAGGGCATGAAAGCAGAGTTAGCAGAACTGAACTGGCAAATCAGGTTAAGGGTAGGTCAATAGAGATGCAGTGGCAGTTATTTAAGGGGATATTTCAGAATACACAGAATAGATACATTTCAATGAGAAAGAAAATTTCCAAGGGTGGGACCCACCATCCGTGATAAACTAAAACAGTTAAAGAAGTATCAAACTTAAAGAAAAAGCATATAATTGTGCAAAGATCGGAGGCAGGTCAGAAAATTGGACAGAATATAAAAAACAGCAAAGAATGACTAAAAGATTGATAAGGAAGGTAAAATTAGAGTACAAGAGAAAGCTAGCTAGAAATATAAAGACAGATAGTAAAAGTTTCTATAGATATTTAAAAAAAGAAAAGAGTTAACAAAGTGAGCATGGTCCTATAAAAAGTGAGTCTGGGGAATTAATAATGGATAATAAGGAGATGGCAGATTAATTGAACAGATATTTTGCAAGGGTCTTCACTATTGAGGATACAAGTAACATCCCAGTATTCGCTGTAAGTCAGGAAATGGAAGGGAGGAACTCAAGAAAATTACAATCACCAGGGAAGTGGTACTGAACAAATAGTTGGAGCTAAAACAAGAAATGCTGGAATCACTCAGCAGGTCTGGCAGCATCTGTGGAAAGAGAAGCAGAGTTAACGTTTCGGGTCAGTGACCCTTCTTCGGAACTGACAAATATTAGAAAAGTCACAGATTATAAGCAAGTGAGGTGGGGGTGGGGAAAGAAATAACAAAGGAGAAGGTGCAGATTGGACCAGGCCACATAGCTGACCAAAAGGTCACAGAGAAAAGGCAAACAATATGTTAATGGTGTGTTGAAAGACAAAGCATTAGTACAGATTAGGTGTGAATATACTGAATATTGAACAGCAGCAAGTGCAAACCTGAAAAAAAACCCTGAAAAAAACAGTGGGGAAGCAAACTGAACAAACTAAGATGAAATGAAATAAATGCAAAAAAAGATAGTAAAAAATGTAAAAAAGAATGTAAAAAAAAGGAAGAAAAAATAACTAAAAATGAAAGTAAAATGGGGGGCTGTCATGCTCTGAAATTATTGAACTCAATGTTCAGTCCGGCAGGCTGTAGTGTGCCTAATCGGTAGATGAGATGCTGTTCCTCGAGCTTGCGTTGATGTTCACTGGAACACTGCAGCAATCCCAGGACAGAGATGTGAGCATGAGAGCAGGGGGGAGTGTTGAAATGGCAAACAACCGGAAGCTCAGGGTCCTGCTTGCGGACTGAGCGGAGATGTTCCGCAAAGCGGTCACCCAGTCTGCGCTTGGTCTCCCCAATGTAGAGGAGACCACACTGTGAGCAGCGAATACAGTATACTACATTGAAAGAAGTACAAGTAAATCGCTGCTTCATCTGAAAGGAGTGTTTGGGGCCTGGGATAGTGAGGAGAGAGGAGGTAAATGGGCAGGTATTACACCTCCTGCGATTGCAAGGGAAGGTGCCCTGGGACGGGGACGAGGTGGTGGGGGTAATGGAGGAGTGGACCAGGGTGTCGCGGAGGGAACGATCCCTTCGGAATGCTGACAGGGGAAGGGAGGGGAAGATGCGACTGGTAGTGGCATCACGCTGGAGGTGGCGAAAACGGCGGAGGATGATCCTTTGGATATGGAGGCTGGTGGGATGAAAAGTGAGGACAAGGGGAACCCTGTCACGGTTCTGAGAGGGAGGGGAAGGGGTGAGGGTAGAGGTGCGGGGAATGGGTCGGACACGGTTGAGGGCCCTGTCAACCACAGTGGGGGGAAATTCTCGGTTGAGGAAAAAGGAGGTCATATCAGAAGCACCGTCATGGAAGGTAGCATCATCAGAGCAGATGCGTCGGAGACGGAGAAACTGGGAGAATGGAATGGAGTCCTTACAGGAGGTAGGGTGTGAAGAAGGGATCCGAAGGGATCGTTCCCTCCGCGACACCCTGGTCCACTCCTCCATTACCCCCACCACCTCGTCCCCGTCCCAGGGCACCTTCCCCTGCAATCGCAGGAGGTGTAATACCTGCCCATTTACCTCCCCTCTCCTCACTATCCCAGGCCCCAAATACTCCTTTCAGGTGAAGCAGCGATTTACTTGTACTTCTTTCAATGTAGTATACTGTATTCGCTGCTCACAGTGTGGTCTCCTCTACATTGGGGAGACCAAGCGCAGACTGGGTGACCGCTTTGCGGAACATCTCCGCTCAGTCCGCAAGCAGGACCCTGAGCTTCCGGTTGCTTGCCATTTCAACACTTCCCCCTGCTCTCATGCTCATATCTCTGTCCTGGGATTGCTGCAGTGTTCCAGTGAACATCAACGCAAGCTCGAGGAACAGCATCTTATCTACCGATTAGGCACACTACAGCCTGCCGGACTGAACATTGAGTTCAATAATTTCAGAGCATGACAGCCCCCCATTTTACTTTCATTTTTAGTTATTTTTTCTTCCTTTTTTTACATTCTTTTTTTTTACATTTTTTACTATCTTTTTTTGCATTTATTTCATTTCATCTTAGTTTGTTCAGTTTGCTTCCCCACTGTTTTTTTCAGGTTTTTTTTCAGGTTTGCACTTGCTGCTGTTCAATATTCAGTGTATTCACACCTAATCTGTACTAATGCTTTGTCTTTCAACACTCCATTAACATATTGTTTGCCTTTTCTCCGTGACCTTTTGGTCAGCTATGTGGCCTGGTCCAATCTGCACCTTCTCCTTTGTTATCTCTTGCCCCACCCCCACCTCACTTGTTTATAATCTGTGACTTTTCTAATATTTGTCAGTTCCGAAGAAGGGTCACTGACCTGAAACGTTAACTCTGCTTCTCTTTCCACAGATGCTGCCAGACCTGCTGAGTGATTCCAGCATTTCTTGTTTTTATTTCAGATTTCCAGCATCCGCAGTATTTTGCTTTTAAATTGTTGGAGCTGCGGGCTGACAAGTCCCCGGGTCCTGATAGACTTCATCCTAGGGTGTTAAAAGAAGTGGCTAGTGAGATAATTGATGCGTTAGTTTTAATTTTCCAAAATTCCCTTGATTCGGGGAAGGTTCCTTTAGATTGGAAAATAGTGAATGTAACTCCTTTATTAAAACAGGGAGGGACACAGAAAGCAGAAATCTACAGGCCAGTTAGCTTAACATCTGACTTAGGGAAAATGTTAGAAGCTATTATTAAAGATGCTATAGCAGCGCATTTAGAAAAATGCAAGGTAATCAGGCAGAGTCAACATGGTTTTGTGAAAAGGAAATCATGTTTAACCAATTTATTGGAGTTCTTTGAGAGAGTTACATGTGCTGTGGATAAAGGGGAACCAGTGGATGTGTTGTACTTAGATTCCCAGAAGGCATTTGATAAGGTGCCACGTCAAAGGTTATTGCAGAAAATAAAAGCTCATGGTGTAGGCGGTAACATATTGGCATGGATAGAAGATTAGCTAGTTAACAGGAAACAGAGAGGAGGCATAAGTGGGTCATTTTCTGTTTGGCAAAATGTAATGAATGGTGTGTCACAGGGATCTGTGCTGGGACCACAACTTTTTACAATTTATATAAATGATGGGACTGAAGGTATGGTTGCTAAATTTGCTGATGACGCAAAGATAGGTAGGAAAGTAAGTTGTGAAGAGGACATAAGGAGGCTACAAAGGGATATAGATAGGTTAAGTGAGTGGGCAAAGACCTGGCAAACATGAATATAATGTGGGGAAGTGGGAAATTGTCCATTTTGGTAGGAAGAATAAAAAAGAAGCATATTATCTAAATGGTGAGAGATTGCAGAGCTCTGAGATGCAGAGGGATCTGGGTGGCCTAGTGCATGAATCGCAAAAGATTAGTATGCAGGTACAGCATGTAATTAGGAAAACTAATATAATTTTATTGTTTATCGCAAGGGGAATTGAATACAAAAGTAGGGAGGTTATGCTTCAGCTATACAGGGCATTGGTGACACCACATCTGAGTATTGTGCACAGTCCTGGTCTTATTTAAGGAAGGATGTAAATGCGTTGGAGGCAGTACAGAGAAGGTTTAATAGACTAGTACCTAGAATGGAAAGATTGGACAGGCTAGGCTTGTATCAGCTGGAATTTGGTAAAGAGGTGACTTGATTGAAACATATAAGATCCAGAGGAGTCTTGACAGGGTGGATGTGGAAAGGATGTTTCCCCTTGTGGGAGAATCTCAAACTAGGGGTCACTGTTTAAAAATAAGGGTTCGTCCATTTAAGACATAGATGAGGAGAAATTTTTCTCTCAGAGGGTTGTAAGTCTTTGGAATTCTCTTCCTCAAAAGGCGGTGGAAGCAGAGTCTTTGAATATTTTTAAGGCAGAGGGAGATAGATTCTTGATAAGCAAGGGGTTAAAGGTTATTGGGGGTCGGTGGAAATGTGGAGTAATCAGTTTAGCCATGATTTTATTGAATGGTGGAGCAGGCTCGAAGGGTCGACTGGCCTACTGCTGCTCCTAATTCGTATGTTTGTGTGTTCGTACATATTGGCGACTCCAGAACCCCGTTGCCACGGCTGCGTGGTCCTTCCCTCTCAAACAAATGCAATGTCTCACTCTAACACAAGCTGGGCCCAAAGGGTTTGAATTGAATGGAGCACTCATCTTGGCTGACTGGATCAGGTCATTGACCCTTTGTGGGCACTGGTACTTGGGGTGACCTCGCAGCTGCTGACTTCCTCTGCTATCTCCATCCAGATTTGCATGGTCAGACATACTGGTCCTCTCCCACCCCTGGGGATGAGGACCTCCCGCCTTTCCCTTGCAGCCTGGAGCAGAGCCTGGAGAGAGGCATCGCTGAACCGTGGGGCCACCCGGGGTTTTCCTTCTGCCAGTTTGCCTGTCGGCTTCCAAGCTGATGCTTGGCCTTCCTGAATGTGGAGGCTGTCTTGAGGCTATCAGCATTCAGACAGGGGCTGTCAGCCCTTTAAATATGGCGCCTGGAGCTTCTGCGGCATCACCTGATGCTGCCTTTGTGTGTCCGCTGCCGCATCCATCCTCTCACTGGACAGCCCCCGCGCCTCCTGATCTGTAATTGGTCAGCTGCCGCTTAATTGCATTTAGCCGGCCTCTGATTGCCCGAACGGAAGCTGCACCTGCTTACTGTCCCTATGTCAGGACCTGCTGCCTACAAATAAATTTCAGCCCTCTATTTCGGTGTGATCCTCATTGTATATTTCGGGGTGATTCTCACTCTATGGGCTGGATTTTACCAAGCTCTTACCGTTAGGGTCCGTTTCGGGGGTGGGTGGGGTCGAAGGATGAGGCCAGCAACGGTCCGCAACAGAGGCCGACTCCAGGAGGGCCTGGCCCGATTCTCCCAGCAGCAGCGAGGCTCCATGGCAACCCCGCCCCCACCCCACCACTGGGCGACGGGACCTGGATTTCAATATTTAAATTAATGACATATATAAATTTAAAAATAACTTACCTTCAATCTTCTGGGCGTTCCGCGGATCCTCGGCGTACCGGCCATCATCCGGGGAAAGCCAGGTGGGGAGGGAGGAGGAGTTCATATTTTCGGTGCAGGGGGTGAGGGGAACGGGGTCAAATAAACATAATGGGTGCAGGGGATGGTGGGAAGGGGTGAACTTTAAACTTTGTGCAGTCTTTGGGGGGGAAGGTCAGATTTAAAAAGTAAGCGTTTTTGGGGGGAAAGGGTAAATAGTTAATGTAATTGTTATTGGGGGGTGGGAAAGGCGCATTAGAAATTTATTTAATACATTTTGGGGGATGTATCTTTAAAAATTTAAATATTCCAACAGGGTTGGCTGCCCTTTAAAAATGGCACAAGTGCCTGCGCACAGGCAGTTAACACCATTGCCGGGGACGGACAGCCCGCCCCCTGCATGTGATTGGTGGACGGGGAGGTGGGCTACCCTGACTATTTAAATGAGCCGCTGCGCATGAGATTGCGACGCCATTTTTTGAGCAGGGCTCTTAAAATCCAGCCCTATATGTTGTGGTGACCCGTATTGTACAGGCTGGATTTTACCAGCCCTCCAGGGATGGCCTAGGAGGCGGGCGGGGGCCAGTAAATTAGCGAGGGAGTGGAGGGCCTGTTGCTTCCTGCTGTTACACCATTGCACCAGTAGCAGGGAAGGTGGAGGTCGGCCCTGCTGCCCAGAGGCCAATTGAGCCACTTAAGTGGCTGATTATGGGGCTCTTCCCAGTGCCGATGGCATTTTACCAACAGCGGGTGTGCCCTCCGCCATGTGGGGAGAGTGCCTGGTGAACGCGGTCTCGGGGGTGGGGGTGCTCTTCTCCTCAGGCACTCTTTGGCCTACAGAGGGGGCCCCCAGCAGCAATGACCACCCCCATGGTAACCACCCCCTGCCCTCACCACCCACCCACCACCAACCCCTCTCGCCAGGGCCCGCCTGAGTGGTTGGGAGGGCGGTGTCCATCGATGGTGTCCTCTTCTTCCAGGTGCAGTCCCAGCAGTGGCCATCACTCCTGGTGATGCTTCAGAGACTGCTGAGCTCTTGAGCCTCCGATTGTCTGGCAGCTCCTGGGGACCTGTGGCTGTCCTTTAAAGGGATTGCAATTCTGAAGGCAACTAATTAGTTACCTGACCCCATGTGAAATGCCGCCAGGGATCCCGCAAAGGGCTGAGGCGGGGTCACCCCAGCTTTCTGGCCCATTGTCAGGTGCCTCGCCATGAGAATATAATTCAGCCCAATTTGATTGAGAGTAACCCAACATATACTGTGAGAGACCCCAGAGATAGTGGGCAGGATTTTTATTACTTTGTGAGGATAGGAAAAGGGGGCAGACAGTCGCTTATACCCACCCTCAGTTTGGCATGCCAGTTTCCCAACCCGAAATCAACACGCTCCGAGTTCAAATGGTAGCATTGGGAGCAGGAAGAGGCAATCCAGCTGCTCTGTACAGACAGCCACTTTAAGCTCATTCGCGAGCTTGTTGTCAGCTCTTTAAAGGCCAGTTTTGGACTTTCTTTCTAAAGTGTGGGTTTGACGCACCATCAGAAGCATCCAGGGAGGAGGAGGTGGAGACACAGCCGGGAGTGATCTGAAACAGTGAGACAGAGGCAAGAGGCAGCATTGAAGAGGGAAGGGTCTGAGAAGGCCCTCATTCACTGGCGAACACCTGTGCTCACATCTCTGCACTCTTGACAAAGGCGTTTTGGAGGGACCGGGATTGTGGGGCGGGGGGGAGGAATGAGCGGGTGCGCATCCTTCTACTACCGGGTCTCAGGGGCCCATGACAGGAGTGGGGGGTGTTCAGGAAGACTCCACATTCCATTGCTAAGGAAGGAAGGAAGGACAGTAGAGGAAATGGGACCAAGCTTCTCCAAGCTTACTCTGACTAGTGATGAGGAGCAGCATCTGCTGAAGCAGAGGCAGACCCTGGACAATGAGGGCAGAAGGATGAGGAATGAGGGCAGGAAAACTCCAGTGTCTGCACCTAACACAGTCTTCACTCATACACTCATCGCTCTCCCAACCTTCATTTCCCATTCTCCTGCATTTCGCTAACATGAAATGGAAATGCACAAGTCAGCCTTTGTGTAACAACTTTCCCAGTGTTTTATCACTTAACATTTCACTATTATTTACATCAGAAACATCCACATGAGACAGAATGTGACATTACCGACACAGTGCCTCCACTCATGGCCACTCCTACGAGGTGCTGTCCCTTTGGTTGAGGATGAGGTGGAGGCAGACTGCTCCCAGTGCCTGTCTGGGACTGAGATGCCCGTGGCGGGCAGCCTTGTCATGGAGGTACTGCGGGACTGCGATTGGGGGATGGGGGGGGGATGCTGTGTGTGAGGGGGTGGGGGTACCTCCAAAGACTGCTGCTCCAGCAGTGCTGTGGGGGCAGCCTCTGTCACAGGGCATGACTCTTCAGATGCTTCGCCTGTCAGAGGGGCCATGGAGGCTGATGATGATGATGGAGCCCCGTGAGGTGTGGTCCCCTCATCACCATTTGTCGCTATCTCAGCCCTTTTATGGTGCCTTTGATCGCTGGAGGGAACCACCAGCTGGGGCACAGCTAGCAGCTCCATACTTCATTGTGCCATTTGCGTCACTGACCGGTCAATGCTACAGACTGCAGCATTCACACTGTGCATGTCAGCCACTGTTCCTGCATCCACTCTGAGTGATGCTGTGTTTGACTCTCCATGAGGTCGGCCGCTCTCTCAATGGAGGAGCTCATGTGTTTAAAGCACTGAGATATTGTAGGTTACATGAGATGAATGGACTCCTCCATTCTCATATCATTACTCCGCAGTGCCTCAGGTAACTCTGACATGTGGGCACACATCTCACGCTGGTTGTCCAGATAGAGCTGCCTGTTTCGTGACTCCGTAGGCTCTGCATCTGTCCCCTGCTGAGCAGGGCTGTGCCTGTCCTCCATCCTCCGAGGGGGACGGGTCACAGCCGACTCTGCCTCCCCCGGATCCTCCTGTTCCGATGTAATGTGTGCTTCACGCTGTGCCACCCACTGAGATACGAGTATCTGAGCTGGTGGAGGGTTCACAAGAAAGATGTGACGGTGCAGGCTCCGAGGTGTCTTTCTCCTCTGACTCTTCGGGAATCTGTTGTCTTTGTTTAGCCTCTTGCCCCTCTGCAGCTGGCCCTGTGGGAGATGTAAGTGAAGATGGTGATAAGAGATTGAGACAGTCAACAGATGTTCACACTGCTTAAAATAATGAGGTGACAGCTCATGCTTTGACAGCTGGTTACACAGGAAACATTGCCACGCGGCCCCTGAACCTGGAGATGTTGAGATGTTTTCACCCTGTCTACGGCAGACCCCATTTCTCCGTCCCCAGCTCCTGGTGGCTTGACAGTCTGCCCACATCATGGACCAGCTCCTGAAATTGCAACAGCAAAATGATGTGTGGTTCCCCCACAATCCCAGTGTGTCCTCTCATTCTCCCTGGCGTTCACCTCCTGTTTGGCCTGCAAAGTGAAGAAAGATGAATAAAAGCAAAATATTCCAGATGCTGGAAAGGTCTGATGAAAGGTCAGCGACCTGAAACGTTAACTCTGCTTCTCTCTCCAAAGATGCTGCCAGACCTGCTGCGTATTTCCAGCACTTTCTGTTTATAGTTGAAAAAAAATGAAGTTAGGACAATGCCCCACTAACTCACCACTTGCAGCTTTTCAGTCACATAAGATGTTTCAGTCTCCACTCCAGCCTCCTGTCCAACATCACTAGAGTTCTGACCGATGCTTTATGGGTCTTCAACACTGCTGAGCACAATCTCTCCCATGGTCAGGAGAACTCCATGCGGCCTCAAGATGTCTCTCTCTCTTTGGTGACTGGTGACTAGGAGGCATGTCATCTTATACAAGGTGCTCAGGAAAGATAGGAAAGGGAAAAAATGGGGAGGAGTGGCGGTATTGATTAAGGAGACTATTACAGTGCTAGAAAGAAAGGATGTCCCAGAGGGGCTGGAGGTAAGGAACAAAAAAGGTGCAGTTACATTGCTTGGCCAACTGGTGGGAAGGATGTAGAGGAACAAATTTGCAAGGAAGTTACAGAGAGGTGCAAGAATTATAGAGTAGTTGTAAAGGGGGACTTTATCTGAATATAGACTGGGATAGTAGTAGTGTAAAGGGTAGAGAGGGGCAAGAGTTCCTAGAGTGTGTTCAGGAAAATTTTCTACAGCAGTGTGTTTCCAGTCCAACAAGAAAGGAGGCACTGTTGGACCTGGTTCTTGGGAAGGAGGTGGGACAAGTGGATCAAATGTCAGTAGGGGAACATTTAGGGGACAGTGATCATCGTATCATGACATTCAAGAAGAACCGGAAGCTAGGTAAAGGTGGAGGGGTAGCACTGTTAATCAAGGATGGCATTAGTGCAATAGTTAAAGATGGTCTTGCTTCAGGAGATCAGGATGTAGAATCGGTTTAGGTAGAGATGAGGAATAGTAGGGGACAGAAGTCACTCGTGGGAGTGGTCTACAGGCCCCCGAACAGTAACCACAATGTAGGACGAAGTATACAAGAAGAAATATTGGGTGCTCGTGATAAAGGGGCAATAATAATCATGGGTGATTTTAATCTGCATATAAACTGGAAAAAAGCAGATTTGCAATATCAGCCTGGATGAGGACTTCATAGAATGCTTTCAAGATAGTTTCCTAGAGCAGCATGTTCTGGAACCAACCAGAGAGCAGGTTATATTAGACTTGGTATTGTGTAATGTGACAGGATTAGTGAATGACCTCAGAGTAAAGGCTCCTCTAGGTAGCAGAGACCACAATATAATTGAATTTTCCATCCAGTTTGAGAGAAGAGTGGGTCTAAGACTAATATTTTAAACTTACATAAGGGCAACAATGTGGGCATGAAAGCTGAGCTAGCTGAAGTGAACTGGGTTACTAGGCTAGGCAATAGATCAGGGGAGGTGGTGGCGTAGTGGTATTGTCACTGGACTAGTAACCCAGAGACCCAGGGTATTGCTCTGGAGACATGGGTTCGAATTCCACCACAGCAGAAGGTGGAATTTGAATTTAATTAATAAATCTGGAATTAAAAGCTAGTCTAATGATGGCCATGAAACGATTGTTGTAAAAATCCATCTGGTTCACAAATGTCCTTTAGGGAAAGAAATCTGCTGTCCTTACCTGGTCTGGCCTACGTGTGACTCCAGACCCACAGCAATGTGGTTAACTCTTACATGCCCTCTGAAATGGCCTAGCAAGCCACTCAGTTGTACCTAACTGCTACAAAGTCAATAAACAGGAATGAAACCGGACGGACTACCCAGCATCGACCTAGGCACTGGAAACAATAACGGCAAACCCAGCCCTGTCGACCCTGCAAAGTCCTTACCAACATCTGGGGGCTTGTGCCAAAGTTGGGAGAGTTGTCCCACAGACTAGTCAAGCAACAGCCTGACATAGTCATACTCACGGAATCATACCTTACAGACAATGTCCCAGACACTGCCATCACCATCCCCGGGTATATCCTGTCCCACCGGCAGGACAGACCCACCAGAGGTGGTGGCACAGTGGTATACAGTAGGGAGGGAGTTGCCCTGGGAGTCCTCAACATCGACTCCGGACCCCATGAAGTCTCATGGCATCAGATCAAACTTGGACAAGGAAACCTCCTGCTGATTACCACCTACCGCCCTCCCTCAGCTGATGACTCAGTACTCCTCCATGTTGAACAGCACTTGCAGGAAGCACTGAGGGTGGCGAAGGCACAAAATGTACTCTGGGTGGGGGACTTCAATGTCCATCACCAAGAGTGGCTCGGTAGCACCACTACTGACCGAGCTGGCCGAGTCCTAAAGGACATATCTGCTAGACTGGGTCTGCGGCAGGTGGTGAGGGAACCAACAAGCGGGGAAAACATACTTGACCTTGTCCTCACCAATCTGCCTGCCGCAGATGCAAATAAAATATTGGTAGGAGTGACCACCGCACAGTCCTTGTGGAGACGAAGTCCCGCCTTCACATTGAGGATACCCTCCATCGTGTTGTGTGGCACTATCACAGTGCTAAATGGGATAGATTTCGAACAGATCTAGCAATGCAAAACTGGGCATCCATGAGGCGCTGTGGGCCATCAGCAGCAGCAGAATTATACTCAACCATAATCTGTAACCTCATGGCCCGGCATATCCCCCACTCTACCATTACCATCAAGCCCAGGAGACCAACCCTGGTTCAATGAAGAGTGCAGGAGGGCATGCCAGGAGCAACACCAGGCATACCTCAAAATGAGGTGTCAACCTGGTGAAGCTACAACACAGGACTATCTGCGTGCAAAACTGCATAAGCAGCATGCGATAGATAGAGCTAAACGATCCCATAACCAATGGATCAGATCTAAGCTGTGCAGTCCTGCCACATTCAGCCGTGAATGGTGGTGGACAATTAAACAACTAACTGGAGGAGGTGGCTCCACAAATATCCCCATCCTCAATGATGGGGGAGCCCAGCACATCAGTGCGAAAGATAAGGCTGAAACATTTGCAACAATCTTCAGCCAGAAGTGCCGAGTTGATGATCCATCTCGGCCTCCTCCTCTCCCCAGCATCACAGATGCCAGATTTCAGCCAATTCGATTCACTCCACGTGATATCAAGAAACGACTGAAGACACTGGATACTGCAAAAGCTATGGACCCTGACAATAATCCGGCAATAGTACTGAAGACTTGTGCTCCAGAACTTGCTGCACCCCTAGCCAAGCTGTTCCAGTACAGCTACAACACTGGCATCTACCCAGCAATGTGGAAAATTGCCCAGGCATGTCCTGTAGACAAAAAGCAGGACAAGGTCCAACCCGACCAATTACCGCCGCATCAGCCTACTCTCAATCATCAGTAAAGTGATGGAAGATGTCATCAACTGTGCCATCAAGCGGCACTTGCTTATCAATAACCTGCCCAGTGACACTCAGTTTGTGTTCTGCCAGGGCCATTCAGCTCCTGACCTCATTACAGCCTTGGTTCAAACATGGACAAAAGAGCTGAATTCAAGAGGTGAGGTGAGAGTGACTGCCCTTGGCATCAAGGCAGCATTTGACCGATATGGCATCAAGGAGCCCTAGCAAAACTGAGGTCAATGGGAATCAGGGGGAAAAGCCTCCGCTGGCTAGAGTCACACGGTGGCACAGTGGCGCAGTGGTTAGCACCGCAGCCTCACAGTTCCAGGGACCCGGGTTCAATTCTGGGTTCTGCCTGTGCGGAGTTTGTACGTTCTCCCTGTGACCGCGTGGGTTTTCGCTGGTTGCTCCGGTTTCCTCCCACTGCCAAAGACTTGCAGGTGATAGGTAAATTGGCCATTGTAAATTGTCCCTAGTGTAGGTAGGTGGTAGGGAATATGGGATTACCGTAGGGTTAGTATAAATGGGTGGTTCTTGGTCGGCACAGACTCGGTGGGCCGAAGGGCCTGTTTCAGTGCTGTATTTCTCAATAACTAAAAAAAAAAATAGCTAGTGCAAATGAAGATGGTTGTGGTTGTTGGAGGTCAATCATCTGAGCTCCAGGACATCACTGCAGGTGTTTCTCAGGGTCGTATCCTAGGCCCAACCATCTTCAGCTGCTTCATCAATGACCTTCCTTCAATCATAAGGTCAGAAGTGGGATGTTCACTGATGATTGCACAATGTTCAGCACCATTCGTGACTCCTCAGATACTGAAGCAGTCCGTGTAGAAATGCAGCAAGACCTGGACAATATCCAGGCTTGGGCTGATATGTGGCAAGTAACATTAGCACTGCACAAGTGCCAGGCAATGACCATCTCCAACAAGAGAGAATCTAAACATCTCTCCTTGACATTCAACGGCATTACCATCGCTGAATCCCCCACTATCAACATCCTAGGGGCTACCATTGACCAGAAACTGAACTGGACTAGCCATATAAATACTGTGGCTATAAGAGCAGGTCAGAGGCTAGGAATCCTGAGGCGAGTAACTCACCTCCTGACTCCCCAAAGCCTGTCCACCATCTCTACAAGGCACAAGTCAGGAGTGTGATGGAATACTGTCCACTTGCCTGGATGGGTGCAGCTCCAACAACACTCAAGAAGCTTGACACCATCCAGGACAAAGCAGCCCGCTTGATTGGCACCCCATCCACAAACATTCACTCCCTCCACCACCGACGCACAGTGGCAGCAGTGTGTACCATCTACAAGATGCACTGCAGCAATGTACCAAGGCTCCTTAGACAGCACCTTCCAAACCCGCGACCTCTACCAACTAGAAGGACAAGGGCAGCAAATACATGGGAATGCCACCACCTGCAAGTTCCCCTCCAAGTCACACACCCTCCTGACTTGGAATTATATCGTCGTTTCTTCACTGTCGCTGGGTCAAAATCCTGGAACTCCCTTCCTAACAGCACTGTGGGTGTACCTACCCCAAATGGACTGCAGCAGTTCAAGAAGGCAGCTCACCACCACCTTCTCAAGGGCAATTAGGAATGGGGAATAAATGCTGGCCTGGCCAGAGTTGCCCACATCCCATGAATGAATTTTAAAAACCCATCCGTGGTTAACTAACTAAGTCGAGGAAAGCATCAAACTTAAGGAAAAAGCATATAATTGTGCAAAGACGAGTGACAGGTCAGATGATTGGTCAGAATATAAAGAACAACAGAGAATGACTGAAAGGTTAATCAGGAGAAAGAAATTAGAGTATGAGAGGAAGCTAGCTTGAAATGTAAAAACAGACGGCAAAAGTTTCTACAGGTATTTAAAAAGGAAAAGAGTAAGTGAAGTGAATATTGGTCCTTGAGAGAGTGAGAATGGAGAGTTAATAGAAGATAATAAGGAAATGGCAGATGAAATGAACAAATATTTTGCTTCTGTCTTCACTATAGACGATACAAAGAACATCCCAGTAATAGCTGTAAATCGGGAGGTGGAAGGAAGAGAGGAACTTGGTGAAATTACAATTACCAGGAACGCGATACTGAGCAAACTGACGGAGCTGCGAGCTGACAAGTCCCTGGGTCCCTGATGGGTTTCATCCTAGGGTCTTAAAAGAGGTAGTTAGTGAGGTAGTAGATACATTGGTGTTAATTTTTCAAAATTCGCTAGATTCTGGAAAGGTTCCAACAGACTGGAAAGTAGCAAATATAACCCCTCTTTTCAAGAAGTGGGGGTGGGGGGAGGCAGAAAACAGGTAACTATAGGCCAGTTAGCTTGACATCTGTCATGGGGAAGGTGTTAGAATTCATCATTAAGGAGACTATAGCTGGGCACTTAGAAAAACTCAAGGTAATCAGGAATAGTGAGCATGGTTTTGTGAAAGGGAAATCATGTTTAACCAATTTATTGGAGTGCTATGTCGGAATAACATGCGCTGTGTATAAAGGGGAGCCCGTTGACGGACAGGCATATAAATAGTAAAAAGGTGGTTAAAGGAGGAGTGGGGCTGATTAGGGACCAACAAGGGGATTTACACATGGAGGCAGAGGGCATAGCTGAGGTATCAAATGAATACTTTGTATCTTTATACTTTACTAAGGAAGATGATGCAACCCAGGCAATGGTGAAAGAGGAGGTAATTCAGACACTAGAAGGGTTTAAAATTGATAAGGAGGACATATTAGATAAGTTGTCTGTGCTGAAAGTGGATAAGGCACCAGGACCAGATGAGATGCATCAAAGGATACTGAGGGAAGTGGCTGTGGAAATTTCAGAGCCACCGGCCATAATTTTTCAGTCTTCTTTCGACTCAGGGATGGTGCCAGAGGACTGGAGAATCGCAAACATTACACCTTTGTTCAAAAAGGAATGTAAAGATAAGCCCAACAACTATAGGCCAGTCAGTTTAGCTTCAGTGGTGGGGAAACTTCTAGAAACAATAATTCGGGACAAATGTGGCGCAGTGGTTAGCACTGCAGCTTCACAGCTCCAGCGACCTGGGTTCTGTTCTGGGTACTGCCTGTGCGGGGTTTGCAAGTTCTCCCTGAGACCGTGTGGGTTTCCGTCGGGTGCTCTGGTTTCCTCCCACAGCCAAAGACTTGTAGGTTGATAGGTAAATTGGCCATTGCTCCTAGTATAGGTAGGTGGTAGGGGAATTGAGGGAAGGTGGGGATGTGGTAGGGAATATGGGATTAATGTAGGATTAGTATAAAAGGGTGGCTGATGGTCAGCACAGACTCAGTGGGCCGAAGGGCCTGTTTTAGTGCTGTATCGCTCTATGAGGCCCATTGTGGCCTCGTTGCCTAGATTGGGATTTCTGACGTAAAGTCACCAACCTGAAGCTTTAAAAAAATGCCAGCATGGATTTCTTAAGAGAAAATCATGTTTAACTAACTTGCTGGAGTATTTTGAAGAGGTAACAAAGAGGGTTGATGAGGGCAATGCTGTTGTTGTGGTGTACATAGACTTTCAACAGACCTGTGAGCAAAGTTATAGCTCATGGAATAAAAGGAACAGCAGCAACATGGATATGGAATTGGCTGAGTGACAGGAAACAAAGAGTAGTGGTTAATGGATGTTTTTCGAGCTGGAGGAAGGTTTGTAGTGGAGTTCCCCAGGGGTCAGTGTTGGGACCCTTGCTTTTCCTGATACATATTAATGACCCCAACCATAATGTACAGAGCACAATTTCAAAGTTTCATATGAAACTTGGAAGCATTGTGAACTGTGAGGAGGACAGTGTAGAACTTCAAAAGGACATAGACAAATTGATGAAATGGGCAGACAGGTGGCAGATGAAGTTCAATGCAGAGAAATGTAAAGTGATTCATTTTGGTAGGAAGAATGTGGAGAAACAATATAAAGTAAAGGGTACAATTCTAAAGAGGGTGCAGGAGCAGAGGGACCTGGGTGTATCTGTGCATAAGTAATTGAAGGCAGCAGGACAGCTTGAGAGAGCAGTTAATAAAGCATACAGTATCCTGGGCTTTATTACTGGGGGCATAGAGTACAAGAGAAAGGATAAGACACTAGTTCACTAGTTCAGCCTCAGCTGGAGTATTATGTCCAGTTCTGGGCACCGCACCTGAGGAAAGATGTGAGGGCATTGGAGAGAGTACAGAAAAGATTCACGAGAATGGTTCCAGTGATGAGGAATTTCTGTTATGAAGATAGATTGGAGAAGTTAGGACTGTTTTCCTTTTATTTATTTATTTAGAGATGCAGCACTGAAATAGGCCCTTCGGCCCACCAAGGCTGTGCTGACTATCAACCACCCATTTACACTAATCCTACATTAATCTCATATTCCTACCAAATCCCCACAATTCCCCTACCACCTACCTAGACTAGGGACAATTTATAATGGCCAATTTACCTATCAACCTGCAAGTCTTTGGCATGTGGGAGGAAACCAGAGCACCCGGCAGAAACCCACACAGTCACAGGGAGAACTTGCAAACTCCACACAGGCAGTACCCAGAACTGAACCCGGGTCACTGGAGCTGTGAGGCTGCAGTGATAACCACTGCACCACTGTGCCGCCCAAAGAAAAGATTAAGAGGTGATTTGATAGAGGTATTCAAAATCATGAGGGAGCTGGACTGAGTAGATAGAGAGAAACTGTACCCACTCATGAAAGGATTGAGAACGAGAGGGCTCCGATTTAAAGTATTTGGTAAAGGAAGCAAAAGTGACTTGAGGAAAAACTTTTTGACTCAGTGAGTGGTTAAGGTCTGGAATGCACTGCCTGAGAACATGGTGGAGGCAGGTTCAATTGAAGCATTCAAAAGGGAATTAGACTGTTATATGAAAAGGAAGAATGTGCAGGGTTATGGAGAGAAGGCAGGGGAATGGAGCTGAGGGAGTTGCTCTTTCAGAGAGCCAGTGCAGACACGATGGGCCGAATGGACACCTTCTGAGCTGTAACAATTCTGTGATTTTGGGTCTATCTTTGGACTCCCCTTTCCAGACCTGAGCAGGTCATCGAAGTGTTTCCTGCACCGCACCCAGTTCCTCCTCATCACTCCTCTGCTGCTGACCTCACAAACCACCTCCAGCCATGCCCTCTTGCTGAGCCTTGCAGGATTTCTGTCGTCACAGGCAGGGAACAGGATGTTTCTGCACTCAGTCACCACCTCCAGCAGCACCTCCAGTGAGGTGTCAGATAATCAGGGGGCTGCCCTGGCTCAGAAGACCCTCCCTTCCCACTGCCCTCTGCTCTGAACCTTCCTCCATCTCTTGGGCAAATGGCAACCTTAGCAATGGCTGCCACCTACCCTTTAAATTGGGCCCACTGCTGCCTTAGTCCTGCCTCCTTCCTGCATCTGCCAATGCTAATTGAGCAGTGAATGCAACTCAGTTTGCATAATGGAATTACAATGTGTGAGTGTTGCTGACATGGTGCATGTTCAGGACCTGCAAGTGACCATGACATTGAGGCCCCAACACCGGAATGGAAATCCTGCCCATTCAGTGAGAATCACCTGAGATATAAAATGAGAATCACCCCGAGATACAGTGTCAACATTACTCAGACTTGCAAACATGTTTCCTTGCCTAAAAGATGGTTGTGGACCAGTTAAGTTTTTACTTGTACTAATAGTAGCTGTTTATTTCCAAATTGTATTAGAATTCCCAAACTGCCACGGAGGGATTTGAACCCACATTCTCCGGATTATCATTTTGCTATTAATCACTACACCATGTTAATCCCCTGCCCTTTTAGATTCATTATTTTCTCATTTCGCTCTTTACTGTAAATCTCACAATAACATTCCCTCATGAAAGGAAAGTTCAGGATAGGGAGCCTGCCCCCAGCACTATGTTCAAAGGCGGCCACTAGGGGTTGTCAGTGTTAGCAGTAAGTTTACAGCAGCTGAATTGCCCCGGTAACAATGCACATCACAGTATCAGACAAGTTGAGACAGGGAATATGTGCAATGAGCTGTGTGGTGCACAGTGAGTGTCAGCCTCAGCTCTGTGGTTATCACTCTTGCCTTTGTCTCAGAAGGTTATGGTTTCACATTTGACTTCAGAGACTGGAGCACAAACTGCAGGCTAAATGCTGCACTGTCAAAGGTGCCGTCTTTCACACGAGGTATTAAACTGAAGCCCCACCTGCCTGCTCTAGTGGGTGTAAAAGATCCCAGAGCTCTATGTCAACGAGGAGCAGTCATCCCCGGAGTCTTGGCCAATCACTCAATCAACATCACAAAAGCAGATCATTTGGCCATCGCATTGCTGTTTGTGGGATCTTGCTGTGTGTAAATTGGCTGCTGTGTTTCCTACAAGTGACTACACTTCAAAAATACTTCATTGGCTGTAAAGAGTTTTGGAATGTCCTAAGGTGAAAGGTGCTATATAAATGCAAGTGTTTCTTTTTTCAACCAGTATCACCAAAACTGGTCATTATCGCATTCAAGTTCGTGGGAGCTTGCTGTGCACAAATTGGCATTTAAAAGTGACGAATGAATGGGAAGTATGAGAAGGTGTAATAAATAGAGAGATAGAGAGATCTGTATGAGAAGATATAATAAATAGAGAGATAGAGAGATCTGTATGAGAAGGTGTAATAAATAGAGAGATAGAGAGATCTGTATGAGAAGGTGTAATAAATAGAGAGATAGAGAGATCTGTATGAGAAGGTGTAATAAATAGAGAGATAGAGAGATCTGTATGAGAAGATATAATAAATAGAGAGATAGAGAGATCTGTATGAGAAGGTGTAATAAATAGAGAGATAGAGAGATCTGTATGAGAAGATGTAATAAATAGAGAGATAGAGAGATCTGTATGAGGGTGTAATAAATAGAGAGATAGAGAGATCTGTATGAGAAGGTGTAATAAATGCAACACCTGCTTTCCTTAAAAATGTTCGGTGACAAAGTTTCCAGTATAATTGTTGACTGTGGATAAATGTAACAGCTGCTATAACGATGAGCCACAGAGGGGGACGATGCCAGCTGCAAGCCTTGCTCCTTGCCCCATCTCAGTCAGGGCACTAAACTGGCTTTGGTTTCTGATGGGGACACTCAGCCAGTGTTCCCTGCCCTTGCTTGCTATCCAGTGTCCTGCTTTGGAAAGTGAGTGTCAGGTGAGAGCAGGATCAGGCAACAGGTATGATGCCACACACAGTCGAAGAGTCCGAGGTAGCGAGGGACGGGCAGCACCAGTTCCCCAGCTGATTGAGAGTGGGAAACATTTTGAAAACTTTCCGGAAAAAACTGAACACAGAAAAAAAAACCATAAGTTTCACAAACTCGATTCTTAGGAACTATGCGGGTTGAGATTGGTGCCTGTGTAAGAGAGCAACAGGCTGACAGCTCCCCGTGTGAGCAAACCGCAGCTTCTGAGCACATTGCTCAGTCAGACAGCTCTGGGCTGAACGAGTAATACAAAGAGACAAACACAGGGAGCCGGCACAGAGCGGCTGATAGGCTGCAGCCAGATATCCCAATCCTGTTGCTGCTGTTGGCGTGAAATTCAGAAAGTACAAGCTTCAACCGAATGGGAGAGAGAAAGAGAGAGAAATATAGACACAGAGAGGGAAAGGGAGAGACAGCGGAAAGTAGATAGGGAGGAATAGACAAAGAGGGGGAGGGAGAGGGGGCAGACGAATAAAGGAGGAAAAACAGAGAGGAAAATAGAGGAAGCAACAGAAACAGGAAAATACAAATAGAAAAAAAGTAGCGGAAGACATTAGGAAATGTAAAAATACATCGGGAGAAACTGAGAACTTTGAGCGGCCGGGAGAGAGAGAGAAGTTTGAGTAGACAGAAAGACACGGCTGTCAGTATCAGAGCTGAAACTGACACGGGGAAGGAGACCGGAGAGAGTGGACAGTGAGGATTCGGGAGTGGACAGTGAGGATCCGGGAGTGGACAGTGAGGATCCGGGAGTGGACAGTGAGGATCCGGGAGTGGACAGTGAGGATCCGGGATCCGGGAGTGGACAGTGCGGATCCGGGATCCGGGAGTGGACAGTGAGGATCCGGGAGTGGACAGTGAGGATCCGGGATCCGGGAGTGGACAGTGAGGATCCGGGAGTGGACAGTGAGGATCCGGGATCCGGGAGTGGACAGTGAGGATCCGGGAGTGGACAGTGAGGATCCGGGAGTGGACAGTGAGGATCCGGGATCCGGGAGTGGACAGTGAGGATCCGGGAGTGGACAGTGGGGATCCGGGAGTGGACAGTGAGGATTCGGGATCCGGGAGTGGACAGTGAGGATCCGGGAGTGGACAGTGAGGATTCGGGATCCGGGAGTGGACAGTGGGGATCCGGGAGTGGACAGTGAAGATTCGGGATCCGGGAGTGGACAGTGGGGATCCGGGAGTGGACAGTGAGGATTCGGGATCCGGGAGTGGACAGTGAGGATTCGGGAAGTGGACAGTGAGGATCCGGGAAGTGGACAGTGAGGATCCGGGAGTGGACAGTGAGGATTCGGGATCCGGGCAGGCAGCCGGAGAGCGGGGCTCAGTGAGGAACCGCTGTGTTTTCCCGATCCTTCTGCGAGAGACATTTGTCCCGGTCCGCTGGCAGCTCACTCACCCTCGGCTTCACTGGAAATGTTCCGGGAAAGCTGCTGACAGCGCGGAGCTACCAGGTAAAAATCATTCTCCTTTTGAAATGTTGGGCAGAGTATGGGTATTAGAGAGACAGAGAGCATGTGTATTCGAGGTGTAGGGCAGGGATATTAAAGGGGCACATACAGGGCACTAAAGGTACAGTGTACGAATACCAAAGGGACAGGGCAGGGGGTCGAAAAGGACCTTGAGGATCAATTAAGGGACAAGATACAGTCCCCAAAGGGTCAGGGTAGTGGGGGAGGGTCACTACAGGGACAGGGGGTCACTATAGGGACGGGGAGCGGGGGGGGGGGGGTAACTACAAGGACAGGAGGGTCTCTATAGGGCCAGCGGTCACTACAGGGTCAGAGAGGGTCTCTATTGGGGCAGGGGTCACTACAGGGACAGAGAGGGTCTCTATAGGGCCAGGGGTCACTACAGGGACAGAGAGGGTCTCTATAGGGCCAGCGGTCACTACAGGGACAGAGAGGGTCTCTATTGGGGCAGGGGTCACTACAGGGACAGAGAGGGTCTCTATAGGGCCAGGGGTCACTACAGGGACAGAGAGGGTCTCTATAGGGCCAGGGGTCACTACAGGGACAGTGAGGGTGTCTGTAGGGCCGGGGGTCACTACAGGGACAGAGAGGGTGTCTATAGGTCCGGGGGTCACTACAGGGACAGAGAGGGTCTCTAGAGGGCCGGGGGTCACTACAGGGATAGGGTACAGGTACTAAAGTAAAAACAGAAAATGCTGGAAATACTCAGCAGGTCTGGCAGTATCTGTGGAGAGAGAAACAGAGCTAACGTTTCAGGTTAGTGACTTTTTGTCAGAATTTCTGATTGGAGTAATCACACACAATTAATTAATTAAAATCAGATTCATTTTATTCAGATTTTTTATGATTTTCACTGATTTGAAAATCAGTGTGAATAGGGCTCTCCAGTTGAACTGTATGATTTCACTGTGGTATTAAGAGTGTTCCGACGCCCCAGTGTCTCTTAAGTTATTTTCAGATCATTGTGTTTTTACCAATTGCAGTGTGGGGCTACCAAGACAACCAGCTGTGAAAGACTGAAGACTGGAAACCAGATAGAAGAGCTCTGCTTGGGTGGTAGCATTGGGTACATTGGAGAGTTGCCACCCAACGGGAAGGGGCTTCTGATGCTGCCAACCCAATCACAAAAAGCATAAACTAAGTATAGGTGATGGAGGAATGACACTTGCTGTGGTGAAAGAAGCAGTTTCAACTACTTCACCTGGCTGAATAGTAAATCTATGAGAACCTCAGAGAAGGAAGCTCTACATTTTTGGAGGAAGGTCGGTAAAGGAGGTTCAGGTGTCCTATCTCCAGCTCTGATCTCTGCTCTTGACTGTATCAAGCTGTTTCTGGTTGACGGGAGTTGCCCTGGTTACGAGTTGCAGATATGGACGGTGTTTTACAATCGAGATCCAACACCTTGGCCTTGTTCACTCCATCATGCTAGCAACTGAGATGCAAAGTTTGGAAAATGTGATCTACATTGTTTTTGAGCTTGTGATTGCTGTGTTGGCTGTATTGGGCAATGTCCTGGTCTGCTGGGCCGTCTATCTGAACAGCAACCTGCAGAACGTGACCAACTACTTTGTGGTGTCCTTGGCCATTGCGGATATTGCTGTCGGGGTGCTAGCCATCCCCTTTGCCATCACCATCAGCACTGGTTTCTGCTCACTCTTCTACGGCTGTCTCTTCATCGCCTGCTTTGTGCTGGTCTTGACTCAGAGCTCCATCTTCAGCCTGCTGGCCATTGCCATTGACCGCTATATTTGCATCAAAATCCCGCTCAGGTAAGTGGAGTCTGCCAGCATTTACAGTAGAGCAATGGGAATGTTTGATTGATTGACACTGATTGACACTGTGTTGATCTCTCCTCCCTGGTAGAGGTATATCTATAGATTGTTTCCATCCGTTGGTTTGTTTTAAGTAGATTTCTCTGGGAGAGGGTGTAATTGGGTGGTACAGTGAGTGTTTAAAGCAGATTTCTCTGGGAGAGGGTGCAATTGGGTGGTACAGTGAGTGTTTAAAGCAGATTTCTCTGGGAGAGGGTGTAATTGGGTGGTACAGTGAGTGTTTAAAGCAGATTTCTCTGGGAGAGGGTGTAATTGGGTGGTACAGTGAGTGTTTAAAGCAGATTTCTCTGGGAGAGGGTGCAATTGGGTGGTACAGTGAGTGTTTAAAGCAGATTTCTCTGGGAGAGGGTGTAATTGGGTGGTACAGTGAGTGTTTAAAGCAGATTTCTCTGGGAGAGGGTGCAATTGGGTGGTACAGTGAGCGTTTAAAGCAGATTTCTCTGGGAGAGGGTGTAATTGGGTGGTACAGTGAGTGTTTAAAGCAGATTTCTCTGGGAGAGGGTGTAATTGGGTGGTACAGTGAGTGTTTAAAGCAGATTTCTCTGGGAGAGGGTGCAATTGGGTGGTACAGTGAGTGTTTAAAGCAGATTTCTCTGGGAGAGGGTGTAATTGGGTGGTAAAGTGAGTGTTTAAAGCAGATTTCTCTGGGAGAGGGTGCAATTGGGTGGTACAGTGAGTTAGGCATTGACTTTGCTTCCAGAATCTGAGTTCCAAGCAGCCGAGTGTGACTGTAAGCACTCCTCTGTGGTGAGTGTGGATGGTTTAATCTAGTCAGTTAGTGAGGGAAGTGGGAAGAATACCCTGTTGCACTGGGTTTTGTTGGATTGAGGTACAGCAGAGTGCAGCTGAGGGCTGGACCTGACTCCACCCTACTTGATGCTGAAACTGGGTAGCACTGAATTCTTCACCGCAAAAACAAAACCAAAGCCCTCCATTACACTAATCCTAATGCTTAGAGCCATTGCACCCCTAAAAATGTCAGGTTAAATTAATAATTTTAAAATTACTTACTTAGCAAATTAATGAAATTGTGTTTATGAGGGAGGATGGGTGGGAGAGTCCTATTTAATCTCACACAGTGATGTCATTGCTAATCGTGCACAAAATGGCCACTTCCAGCAAGGGCTGGGCAACCGGTTGTGGGGAATGGAGATCTGGTAGCGAACAATTGACAGCGATACCATTGAGATTTTCTAATGTTGGCACTGAGCCCAACGGGCAGTCTGTTTCCTACTGACACATATCCAGCAGCTCCAGCTGTACTGCTCTGCAGTGTCTGGGTAAAACCCAGAGGAACTGCCAGTTTAACCCAGCTGTCAGAAACCACAGTACTGTGCAGGACCCTGAGGTAGAACTGGCTGATAGAGAGACAGAGACAGTAAAATGCAGAGAGAGAGAAAGAGGGGGCAAGGTTAAAATACAGAAAGAGGGGGAAATAGCAATGTTGGAACAGGACTAGACTATTCAGCCCCTCTAGCCTGTTCCACCATTCAATGAGATCATGACTGATCTGTAATATAACTCCATACGCCCACTTTTATCTCATATTCATTGATACCTTTGGATAACAAAAATCTTTCAATCTCAGATTTAAAATGAACAATTGATCGAGCATCAATTGCCCTTTGTGGAAGAGAGTTCCAAACTTCAACCGCCCTTTGTGTATAAACTCCTCTCTCCCTAGACTCGCCAACCAGCAGAAATATTTTCTCTCTATCGACCCCAGCTGTTCCCCTAAATATCTTCAAAAACTTCGATCAAATCACCCCTTATAATTTAATCCTTGGAGTCCAGGGCCTGGATTTTACTAAGAGGCTGCAACTCGCGGTTGGTGCACTTTGAAGTCAGCGGTCCGGCTGCGTGCAGCAGGTGCTGCTGAGCCCCCGCGATATTTCACAATGATGATGTAGCGGGAGCGGCCGCTCCATCCCCAGCAACAGTATCCGGTGCTAGCGCACAGGCGTGCCACCATTTTTAAAGGACTTCAAAGTCCTGCAGTGTAATTTAAATTTTTAAAGGTCCCGCTGGACGTAAATAGTACATAAAATTTGATTGAAACTTTGAATCCCCTTTCACACACTCCACTGAGTTCACCATAAGTAAAAAGACCCATCCTCCCTGGAAGCAACTTTTTAATATGCTGACCTTTGACCCCCCCCCCCACCACCACCTTTGACCCTCAACCCCTCCCCACCATCCCTACAACCGATTACAATAGTTCTCCCCTATTCCCTCCCCCCTGCCCTGAAATTTTCACTCCTCCCCCCTCCCCACCAGTTTCACGCCTTGGAACGGACTTCCGAAGGCGTGGGAGTCCTGGGCCAGAATATTGGCGTGGCATGGCCGTTGTTACCAAGTAGGTAATTATTCTTTCATTTTAATCTAATTTGCATATTAAAATGACGGCCCCGCTGCCAAGCGGCGGGTGGGGAGGGGGGAGGGACACATTGAGGTCTCACTGCCGCTGGTAAAATACGGCGGGGGCTTCTCAGCCCCTCAAGCCTGCTCAGCCATTTGATGAGATCATGGCTGGTCGCAACTCCACTTTCCTGTTTGCCTCCCCGTGATCCTTGACTCCTCTGTCCATCAAAAATCTAACTCAGCCTTGAATAAATTCAATGGCCCAGCCTCCACTGCTTTCTGAGGAAGAGAATTCCACAGACTAACAACCCTTCGAGAAAATAAAATTCTCCTCATCTCCATCTTAAAAGGGAGACCTCTTATTCTTAAACTGTCTCCCCTAGTTCTACTCTCATCCACAAGAGAAAACATTTTCCCGGTATCCACTCTCTCAAGTCCCCTCAGGATCTTATATCTTTCAATATTATCACCTCTCATTCTTCTAAACTCCAACAGGTATAGGTCCAAACTATTCAACCTTTCTTCATAAGATAAGCCCTTCATCCCTGGAATTAGTCGAATGAACCTTCTCTGAACTGCTTCTAACGCAATTTTATCCTTTTTCAAATAAGGAGACCAAAACTGTACACAGTACTCCAGATGTGGTCTTGCCAAGGTCCTGTACAGCTGCAATAAAACTTCCCAACTTTTATACCAGGGATAGGCACCAAAATGTTGCACCACAGACATTTGACAAAATTATTGACTCAGCCACAGACATGGAGCAGTTAATCTGTATATAAAGTGTATAGTCAATGTAATGCAATCAAAACACAATCCAATTTAAAACACATTTTCCCTACAAAGTAGCTAAGCATATAAACATCAATAGCGAGCAGCACAACTGTATTAGCTATCCAGCAAGCAAAATAGTATGCAAAGCCAGTGCAAATTACTTTTGTTAACAGAATAGAGCTAGGTACACCATGTCAGAGGGCCTTATTGGATGATCTCTGTGGATTCACACTATGTCAGGAGTGGAAACTCAACCAATAAACCATGAAATTCAGAGAGAACTGTTTGTGGTTATTGAGGTGAGGCAGTAGAAAAATCAGCAATAGGAAGACAGACCATTTCTCACACTGCTATTGTCACAAGATAATTTAACCCGTGATGGTCAATGTTTGTGCAACTTCTCCACCTGTTTGTAATATATGGCTGAAGACAGAGCAGCCAACAAAAGGGCAGTGATCTCCAAAACAGGAGAATTTTACAGAATGGAGCAAATAGTCGGAAGAGTCATGTAAAACACAAAAGCAAGAGTGGGACAGGAAGGGACAGAGAGATTAACAGTAGGTAGCCAAGAATAGTTTATTCATCTTGACAGGTTGTTAAACGGGTCCTAGATTCTAAAATACAGAGATAGCGGAATCGCATGGATAAAATGTCATTTGTTTTCTGATTTTCTAAGTATCCTGCTGTAACCTACTTAATAATGGATTCTAGCAATTTTCCTATGACATGTTCGGCTAACTGGCCTATAGTTTCCTGCTTTCTGTCTCCCTCCTTTCTTGAATAAAGGTGTTACATTTGTTACTTTCCAATCCGCAGCGACCCTTCCAGAATCTAAGGAATTTTGGAAGATTATAACCAAAGCCTCTCTATATCTCTGCAGGCACATCTTTTCAGACCCTAGGATGCAGGCAATCTGGTCCTGGGGACTTGTCAGCCTTTCGATCCAAAAGTTTTCCAAGCACCTTTTCACTGGTGATGGTGGTTGTTTTAAGTTCCTCCCTCTCTTTCACCTCTTGATTTTTAAGTATCTTTGAGAAGTTTTCTAAGTCTTCTTCAGTGAAAACAGACATTTCTGCCATTTCCTTATTTTCCATTATCAACTCCCAGACTCACTCTCTAAAGGACCAACACTAGTTTAGTGACTCTTTTCCTATTTAAATACTTGTAGAAACTCTTACTATCTGTGTTTATATTACGAGTTAGTTTTTTCTCATATTCTACTTTCTCCCTCTTAATATCTTTTTCATCATTCTTTGCTGGTTCTTAAAATCTATCCAATCTTCTGACTTACCACTTATCTTTGCAGATTTGTACAGTGTTTCATTAAGGTCGGTGGAGTTGTGGATAGTGCCGAAGGATGTTGTAGGGTACAGAGGGACATAGATAGGCTGCAGAGCTGGGCTGAGAGATGGCAAATGGAGTTTCATGCGGAAAAGTGTGAGGTGATTCACTTTGGAAGGAGTAACAGGAATGCAGAGTACTGGGCTAATGGGAAGATTCTTGGTAGTGTAGATGAGCAGAGAGATCTTGGTGTCCAGGTACATAAATCCCTGAAAGTTGACACCCAGGTTAATAGGGCTGTTAAGAAGGCATATGGTGTGTTAGCTTTTATTAGTAGGGGGATCGAGTTTCGGAGCCACGAGGTCATGCTGCAGCTGTACAAAACTCTGGTGCGGCCGCACCTGGAGTATTGCGTGCAGTTCTGGTCACCGCATTATAGGAAGGATGTGGAAGCTTTGGAAAGGGTGCAGAGGAGATTTACTAGGATGTTGCCTGGTATGGAGGGAAGGTCTTATGAGGAAAGGCTGAGGGACTTGAGGTTGTTTTCATTGGAGAGAAGGAGGAGGAGAGGTGACTTAATAGAGACATATAAGATAATCAGAGGGTTAGATAGGGTGGATAGTGAGAGCCTTTTTCCTCGGATGGTGATGGCAAACACGAGGGGACATAGCTTTAAGTTGAGGGGTGATAGATATAGGACAGATGTCAGAGGTAGTTTCTTTACTCAGAGAGTAGTAGGGGCGTGGAACGCCCTGCCTGCAACAGTAGTAGACTCGCCAACTTTAAGGGCATTTAAGTGGTCATTGGATAGACATATGGATGAAAATGGAATAGTGTAGGTCAGATGGTTTCACAGGTCGGCGCAACATCGAGGGCCGAAGGGCCTGTACTGCACTGTAATGTTCTATGTATGTTCTATGTTCTAATTTGATACTATCTTTAACTTCCTTACTGCTGCTGGTACAATCTTCTGGACCCCCCATCACAGATCCCAACGTTGGGACCTCAACAAAATCCAACCCCATGTCTCTGCAATGGCTATCAGGTCATACATATTTATTTCCATCTGTGCTAACAATTCATCCATTTTGTTACGAATGATGTGTGCATTCAGATACAGAGCCTTTAATCCTGTCTTTTATACCATTTCTGCAATCTCTGGCCTTGTCTGCTGGTGCTCTCTTCAGTTTATACGCTCTGTCCCTTCCTGCCACTCTCTGGTTATCATTACCCAGATCGCTACCCTGCTCTAGTACCTGATTATTTCCTTTTGATTTACCACATCTCCTCTCACATGATCCCTTCCCCCCACTATTTAGTTTAAAGCCCTCTCTACCGCCCTAGTCACACAGCTCACCAGAACACTGGTTCCAGCACAGTTCAAGGTGAAGACTGTCCCAACGGTACAGATCCCACTTTCCCCACTACTGGTGCCAGTGCCCCATGAATTGAAACCCATTTCTCCCACACCAATCTTTGAGCCGCACATTTAACTCTAATCTTATTTACCCTGCACCAATTTGCTCTTGGCTCAGGTAATAATCCAGAGATTATTACCTTTGAGGTTCTGCTCTTTGATTTAGTCCCTAGCTGCTCATACTCCTTATGCAGAACCTCTTTCCTAGTCCTATCTATGTCGTTGGTACCCAAATGGACTGCGACAACTGGATTCTCCCCCTCCCACTGCAAGTTCCTTTCCAGCCCTGAACAGTTGTCTCAAACCCTTGCACAGGGCAGGCAACATAGCCTTCTGGACTCTTACTCAGTCTCATTTTCCACAAACTCCCACATGCTGCAGTGCGGACACAAAACCTGCTCTGCCTTTTCTTAGTCTAGATTAATTATATTATTTGTCTCTTTGATTTAGTTTGTTCTATGTTTGTTCTTTCTTTTTTTACATACTAGTTTGCACTAAGCACTACAACACTGGCCAAAAATGTTAAATACTTACTGCCTCCTGCTTACATGAACCACTGCAAAGATTCGAGGTGAAAAGCAACATCTCCTTCCCCTCTCCACCGAATTTCCACTCTCACCAAATACCTAACTTTTGCACTCTATTTTTGATGAGGAGGACACAAAAAGGTTGCAAAGAGATGTAGACAGTTTAAGAGAGTGGATCAATGGAGCAAAATGCGGGGAAGTGTGAGGTTATTCACTTTGGTCATAAGAATAGAAAAACAGTTTTTTTAAAAGGCGTGAAATGTGTAAATGTTGTTGTTCAGAGAGACTTGGATGTGCTCGTGCGAGGAACACAAAGTTAGCATGCAGGTAGAGCAAACAATTGGAAAGGCAAATGGAATGTTGGCCTTTATTGCAAAGGGTTGGAGTACAAGAATAAAGAAGTCTTGCTCCAAGTGTACAGGGCTTTGGTGAGACCAGAACTGAAATACTGTGTGCAGTTTTGGTTTCCATATTTAAGGCAGGACATACTTGTATTGGAGGCAAAACAGCGAAGGTTCACTAGATTGGTTCCTAGGATGAGAGGGCTGAGCTGTGATGAGAGACTGAGTAATTTGAGCCTATATTCTCTGGAGTTTAGAAGAATGAGAGGTGATTTCATTGAAACATACAAGTTTGTGAAGGGGCTTGACAGGGAAGACACTGAGAGGTTGTTTCCCCTGGCTGGGGAATCTAGAACACTGGGGCACAATCTCAGGATAAGAGGACAATCATTTAGGACTGAGATGAGGAGCAATTTATTTTACTTAAAGTGTTGTGAATCT